>NC_065881.2:29671510-30089476 GCF_932274485.2 Patella vulgata | reverse complement strand
TTCGTACACTTTGTACTTCCCGTGATTGTAGAGACTTAAAGTTTGCTGAGGGTGTTCAGGGTCACTAATTATGAACTCACAGCAAATTTCAGACGAATCGGTCAATAACTTTTGATTTTACATAATATAGCACCGTGATGGTCTCTTGAACAATTTTAATATATGAGACCATATATATAATTTCCACTGCACTTTCGTACACTTTTTACTTCCAGTGATTGTAGAGATTTGAAACTTGCCGAGGATGTTCAGGGGCACTAATTATGACGAATCGGTCCATAACTTTTGATTTTATATAATGTAGCATCGTGGTGATCTCTTCAACAGTTTTAATATATGAGACAATCTATTTAATTGCTAATGCACTTTCGTACACCTAGTACCTTCTGTGATCCTGAAATTTGCTGAGGATGTTCAGGGTCACTAATTACGAACTCATATCAAATTTTAGACGAATCAATTAATAACTTTTGATTTTACACACATTTTTTTAAACAGTTTAAAGGCGTACCTTGGTGGTCTCTATACTATTTTTAATGCAAGAGACCATGTCCTATACCTCGATGGTCTCTTTAAAACGTTTCATGCATGAGACCATAATATAGCACCGTCATGGCGTCTTCAACTGATTTAATATATGAGACCATACATTTAATTTCTAATGCACTTTCGTACACTCTGTACTTCCCGTGATTGTAGAGACTTGAAATTTGCTGAGGGTGTTCAGGGTCACTAATTATGAACTCACATCAAATTTCAGACGAATCGGTCAATAACTTTTGATTTTACATAATATAGACCATCAAGGTGCTATATTATGGTCTTATGTATTAAAATTGTTAAAGAGACCATCGAGGAATACGATCGAGGTATGTGACATGTTCTCATGCATTACAACTGATAAAGAGACCAGGCGCTTGAACAGTTGTAATATATGAGACCATATGAGATGCAATTGCTAATGCACTTTCGTACTTCCCGTGATTGTAGAGACATGAAATGTGCTGGGGTGTTCAGCGTTACTAATTTTTAATGCATGAGACACTGCCGTACCCTATCTTGGCGGTCTCTTTATCAATTCTAATTTACGACAGCACATCGTACCTATGTGTTCCCTTTAACCATTTCAATGCATGAGACAACTATCGCGATGGTCTCTTTATCACTTTTAATGTACGAGACCTAATCGTACCTTGGTGGTCCCTTTAACAATTTTAATGCATGAGATAATGTAGTACCCTATCTTAGGTATCATACTGTTGGGTCGCGTGAAATTGAAACTGTTAAGTAGACCTCCAAGGTTCTACATAGTCCTGCGTATTACACGATAAGGTCCCATGTAATAAAACTAATAAAGGACCACCAACTTAAAAAAATAGTCTCCTGTATTATACGATGTGGTCTCATGCAATTAAAACTTTTAAACGGTACAATATGGCCCCTTGTTTTATAGTATATGTTCCCATGAAATTAAAATTGTTTAATAGACCAGCAAGGTAAAAATAATCCCATGTATTCTACGATATGCATTAAAAGTGTTAAGGGTCCATGAAGGTACATTATTTTATCGGATATTTTTGTGAACAGGAAAGTGTTTAACTGAGCTTTAAATGTATTTCAGGAGGAAATTGTTTGTAATGTTTTAAGGCAATGAATTCCCAAAGAGAAGAGGAAAGAATGTGAACCATCTATATGTAATTCAAGATTCACTTATACTTGATGCAAAATTATTTGCCATTCACAATTTGTCATGTGAAATTACACCTAACTGTTTAATTATAATGGTATATGTATATATTATGACAGACTAATATCTCGTGTAGTTTATGCCATTATTTTTGATAATACGTGTATTTAATGAATAGATAAATTAAAAACACTTATATGGATATACTACTTCTGAATTTATTAACATGCTACGTTTCGATACAGATATCGTTATCAAGCAAGTAATGATATATAACAAAAATGTGGTGCAATATATAGTTAACAATTGGAAACCATGTAGCAGATTAATCATTAATTAATAATTAACAAGATAGAGAAGTACTAATATAGATAAACAATTACAAAGGATTAACAATATGAAAGACTGTAATGTATTGATAACAATTAGAAATTTTTCGAATTTAGCAGATCAAACTAATAATTATAAGAGATTAACGAGATGAGAGATAGCAATATATAGATAACAATTAAGCACTAATTGGCAGGTGAAACCATAACTACAAGATGAAAAGGGTTAACCGCACAGGAAAGAAATCGGAAAGGGGGTGTTCCCACTTAGCCGACAGGCTTTGATGTCAAATTTTGCCGCTAATCCAGAGTTAATCTATTTGTTTATATTGTTTCAGGTCTACGAACTGAGACCTATTTAATAAAAGTTAAATGTGTATATTGTAATGCATTTTTATATGCGTAAATCATTTAATATTATTTAATAAATATTAAATTTGTTAAAATCAATATATTTTTATATGTGTAAGCTATTTAATGTTATTTAACAAAAGTTAAATTTCTTAAAATCAATACAGTTTTAGTCTTAAAAAAGATATGGACTATAGTTTATAACACCATTGTTCTAGGATTAACTCTGGATTAGCGGCAAAATTTGACATCAAAGCCTGTCGGCTAAGTGGGAACACCCCCTTTCCGATTTCTTTCCTGTGCGGTTAACCCTTTTCATCTTGTAGTTATGGTTTCACCTGCCAATTAGTGCTTAATTGTTATCTATATATTGCTATCTCTCATCTCGTTAATCTCTTATAATTATTAGTTTGATCTGCTAAATTCGAAAAATTTCTAATTGTTATCAATACATTACAGTCTTTCATATTGTTAATCCTTTGTAATTGTTTATCTATATTAGTACTTCTCTATCTTGTTAATTATTAATTAATGATTAATCTGCTACATGGTTTCCAATTGTTAACTATATATTGCACCACATTTTTGTTATATATCATTACTTGCTTGATAACGATATCTGTATCGAAACGTAGCATGTTAATAAATTCAGAAGTAGTATATCCATATAAGTGTTTTTAATTTATCTATTCATTAAATACACGTATTATCAAAAATAATGGCATAAACTACACGAGATATTAGTCTGTCATAATATATACATATACCATTATAATTAAACAGTTAGGTGTAATTTCACATGACAAATTGTGAATGGCAAATAATTTTGCATCAAGTATAAGTGAATCTTGAATTACATATAGATGGTTCACATTCTTTCCTCTTCTCTTTGGGAATTCATTGCCTTAAAACATTACAAACAATTTCCTCCTGAAATACATTTAAAGCTCAGTTAAACACTTTCCTGTTCACAAAAATATCCGATAAAATAATGTACCTTCATGGACCCTTAACACTTTTAATGCATATCGTAGAATACATGGGATTATTTTTACCTTGCTGGTCTATTAAACAATTTTAATTTCATGGGAACATATACTATAAAACAAGGGGCCATATTGTACCGTTTAAAAGTTTTAATTGCATGAGACCACATCGTATAATACAGGAGACTATTTTTTTAAGTTGGTGGTCCTTTATTAGTTTTATTACATGGGACCTTATCGTGTAATACGCAGGACTATGTAGAACCTTGGAGGTCTACTTAACAGTTTCAATTTCACGCGACCCAACAGTATGATACCTAAGATAGGGTACTACATTATCTCATGCATTAAAATTGTTAAAGGGACCACCAAGGTACGATTAGGTCTCGTACATTAAAATTGATAAAGAGACCATCGCGATAGTTGTCTCATGCATTGAAATGGTTAAAGGGAACACATAGGTACGATGTGCTGTCGTAAATTAGAATTGATAAAGAGACCGCCAAGATAGGGTACGGCAGTGTCTCATGCATTAAAAATTAGTAACGCTGAACACCCCAGCACATTTCATGTCTCTACAATCACGGGAAGTACGAAAGTGCATTAGCAATTGCATCTCATATGGTCTCATATATTACAACTGTTCAAGCGCCTGGTCTCTTTATCAGTTGTAATGCATGAGAACATGTCACATACCTCGATCGTATTCCTCGATGGTCTCTTTAACAATTTTAATACATAAGACCATAATATAGCACCTTGATGGTCTATATTATGTAAAATCAAAAGTTATTGACCGATTCGTCTGAAATTTGATGTGAGTTCATAATTAGTGACCCTGAACACCCTCAGCAAATTTCAAGTCTCTACAATCACGGGAAGTACAGAGTGTACGAAAGTGCATTAGAAATTAAATGTATGGTCTCATATATTAAATCAGTTGAAGACGCCATGACGGTGCTATATTATGGTCTCATGCATGAAACGTTTTAAAGAGACCATCGAGGTATAGGACATGGTCTCTTGCATTAAAAATAGTATAGAGACCACCAAGGTACGCCTTTAAACTGTTTAAAAAAATGTGTGTAAAATCAAAAGTTATTAATTGATTCGTCTAAAATTTGATATGAGTTCGTAATTAGTGACCCTGAACATCCTCAGCAAATTTCAGGATCACAGAAGGTACTAGGTGTACGAAAGTGCATTAGCAATTAAATAGATTGTCTCATATATTAAAACTGTTGAAGAGATCACCACGATGCTACATTATATAAAATCAAAAGTTATGGACCGATTCGTCATAATTAGTGCCCCTGAACATCCTCGGCAAGTTTCAAATCTCTACAATCACTGGAAGTAAAAAGTGTACGAAAGTGCAGTGGAAATTATATATATGGTCTCATATATTAAAATTGTTCAAGAGACCATCACGGTGCTATATTATGTAAAATCAAAAGTTATTGACCGATTCGTCTGAAATTTGCTGTGAGTTCATAATTAGTGACCCTGAACACCCTCAGCAAACTTTAAGTCTCTACAATCACGGGAAGTACAAAGTGTACGAAAGTGCATTAGAAATTGATTATATGGTCTCATATATGAAAATTGTTGAAGAGACCATCACGGTGCTATATTATTTAAAATCAAAAGTTATTGACCGATTCGTCTGAAATTTGATGTGAGTTTATAATTAGGGACAATGAACATTATTAAATGGTCTCATATACTAAAACTGTTCAAGAGACCACCGCTTGCTATATTATGTAAAATCAAAAGTAATTGACCGATTCGTCTGAAATTAGTGATCCCGAACACCCTCAGCAAATTTCAAATCTCTACGATCACGGGAAGTACAAAGTGTACGAAAGTGCATTAGAAATTAAATATATGGTCTCATATATTAAAACTGTTCAAGAGACCATCACGGTGCTATATTATGTAAAATTAAAGGTTATTTACCGATTCGTCTGAAACTTGATGTGAGTTTATAATTAGGGACCCTGAACATCCTCAGCAAATTTCAAATCTCTACAATCCACTGGAAGTACAAAGGGTACGAAAGTGCATTAGAAATTAAATATATGGTCTCATATATTAAAACTGTTCAAGAGACCATCACGGTGCTATATTATGTAAAATCAAAATTTATTGACCGATTCGTCAATACCATGTACGACATGGTCGCATGCATTAAAAATAGTATAGAGACCACCAAGGAACGCAAAACTGTTTTAAAAAAAAGTTATGTAAAATCAAAAGTTATTGACCGATTGATCTGAAAGATGATGTGAGTTCATAATTAGTGATCTTGGACACCCTCGGCAAATTTTAAGTCTCCACGATCATGGGAAGTACTAATTGTGCGAAAGTGCATCAGGATTTAAATGCATGGTCTCCTATTTTAAAACTGTTCAAGAGACCACCAAGGTGCTATATTATGGTCTCATGTATTAACATTGATAAAGAGACCATCGAGGTATACGGCATGGTCTCATATATATAAAAATTGTTAAAGAGACCATTGAATTATGTGACAGCTAGTTACAATCGTAAAGAACGGCTGCTTAACAAAATGGCGAAACTTGTCATTATTATTATTATTTATGGGCATTCATGTAAGAAGCATGCTTGGTGTTCAGCAACTTATATTAGTGTCTTGGTATTCGAGTCTCAATAGTAAACATCATGGCCGCCAGTTTAGCTATGTCTTCTGAATCATGGATAAGTAAAAGTTGTGTAAAATCAAACGTGTTTTACCGATTGGTCTGAAATTTGGTGTGAGATCATAGTCAGCAAGATGGAACACCCTCAGCAAATTTAAAGTCTCTGGGACCACGGCAAGTACTATTGTGTACGAAAGTGCATTAGCACCGATTCCTCCCCATACCATAGTGTATAGCTTATATCTAACTATTAGTAAATGTTGAGTTGAACTATAGTGTATAGCTTGTATATAGCTATTAGTAAATATTGAGATGAACTATAGTGTATAGCTTATATATAGCTATTAGTAAATATTGAATATACTGAGCGCCATGGAAAACGCATCACTTTTTTTCCCAAATATTTTATTACTAGGTGGTTTTGTATGTATAATATTATGCAATACTATGAACTATTGTTTCACACAATGCTCCCAAACGCAAAAAATATCGGCCCGTGTGCAAAAAAAAACATTGCACGAGATGCACATGAAAAACCCAATATTCACGTGCAGCATTGTGTGTAAGCCCTTTAAAAGCATGTTTTCAACTTAATGTGCAGTACATGAACTGTGAAACGTCAATCTGTCGTAATTTGTTGTTGGACGTGTGAAGGAATCGAGCTAGAGATGCCGAGACTTACTGAAAATCAACGGAATGAAGCCATGGGGATGTCCAGGGCTGGCATGTCTACACGTGCTATTGCCAGACACTTCAATTGTCATCAGTCCACTATGGTAAGGTTGGTGGAACGTGTTCGAGTTACTGGATCAACACGTGACCGTCAACGTCCTGGTCCACAACGTGTTACAACCCAGGCTCAAGACCGCTACATCCGGGTCACTCATCTGCGTGACAGATTCCGCCCAGCGACTCGAACAGGTGCAGCAGTCGTCGGAAGACAAGGACCAGTAAGTGCCAACACCGTAAGACGTCGTCTAAGAGAAGTAGGACTCCGTGCACGACGACCTTATGTTGGAGCTATCCTCAGGGATCATCACCGTCAGCGGCATTTGATATGGGCTCAAGGACACCAGGCATGGAGAAGAGTAGACTGGCAAGTGTGCTCTTCAGTGATGAGAGTCGCTTTCATCTTTATCACGCTGTGGAGACGTCTTGGGGAACGTCATGCAGACTGTTGCGTCTCTTCGAAACGAATCGATGGGGTGGGGGAAGTGTAATGGGGAGGCTTCACATTTCACCACCGGACCGCTCTACACATTTGCAGGGGTCGCGTTAATGCTGTAGCCTACCGTGATGATGTCTTGCAACCAATTGTTTTTCCGATGTTTCGCGCGCACCCACAACTTCAGCACTTCCAACAGGATAATTCACGTCCGCATACCACCCGTTTTAGTATGGACTACCTGGCTGCTAACAACATCAATGTCTTGGAGACCACAGATGCACACCATTGCTGCTTTAGAAGCTGCTCTTGTCCAAGAATGGAACAATTTGCCCCAGGCCTTCTTTCAAACATTGGTAAATTCCATGCGACGTCGCTGCACAGCGTGCGTAAGAGCACATGGAGGACACACGCGCTACTGGCATCAGTGTCGTACTTTTGGTTTTGACCCCTCTGACTTTGTACCGTTGATTACATATTAAACATCCATAAGTGTACAAATGTGTTGTTATTGATGTGTTCCCATTTGAATATTGTTCACAATAAGAAGCAAAATAAATAAGATATGTTTACAGGATCATTTTGTTATACGAAAAACTAAGTGATGCGGTTTTCATGGCGCTCAGTATAGTAAGAAACATTTGATCTGTCTAGGCATTTTTCACGTTTCAAGATGGTGGCACTTTCGATCGATGGACAAACTCCATATTTTGTATACGCATCCGCAATTTCTGTCCTAGTACAAACAAAAATAATTCAAAGCATTCTGACTTTTTTTCGATTTTTTCAAAACTTTGCCCCTTAATTTCTCCAAGGGGATATAAGTTAGAAACTTTCTAATAACATCACTGAAGTTGGATCAACCAGATCTACATACATTCATAATTTCATGAAAATCGTAATTATATTCAAGAAGTTATCATGTTGGTTTTACTTCCGGGATGAAATCTCAATGACGTATTTTCGAATTTCGAAAATCGGGAATAGCAGATTTAAAATAAATGATTTAAGGTACTCAAAGGAAAAAGAATTAGTAAAATAGATCAAAAAGTCACAAAGTTACAGCTATGTAGGTCAATTTTTTCATCAGTAAATTTCGGTGATTTCGGATTCGTAAAACGTTTTGAAAATATACTGATTCCAAAGCCACCCACATTCTTGGACGGAGGCTAATCAGAAATATATTTATTTCGGAAATTGGAGACGAATTCACGAAACGGATTATTTTCAAGCGTAAATGGGAATTTTACACTCATAAATAACTTTGTTCGTACGAAAAACGTCAAAGGCGAAATTCGAAATATTGAAATATCAAATATTTGACCATGAGCCAGGCAGGCTATCCAGAAATGTATTAATTTCTTAAATAGGAGACGAATTCGTGAAACTACGGCCTATTTTGTTCATTTTCACGCCCGTTAATGTTGATTAACCACTTTTTTCATATTCAGTTCAAAATGGTGACCATCAGTTGACCGAAATCAAACTTCTGCTCTGATAAGCTTTTAGACATTCCTTCATGGATTCAGAAAATCTAACTCCCATGTCTGTAAGTAAAATATTGCAAAAGCCTTGGGAATTTTTACGTTTCAATATGGTGGCACTTCCGGTTCGATCGACAAACTCCATATTTTGTGTACGAATCAGTAATTTCTTAGCATTTTGACCTATATTTTGTCGATTTCTTGGAAAACTTTGATCCTTAATTTCTCCAAGGGGAGATAAGTTAGAAAATTTCTAATAACATTGTTCAAGTCACATCAGTAAGATCTACTTACATTCCAAAAATCATGAAAATCGTGCAAATATTAAAGAAGTTGTCAAGTTGGTCTATTTAATGGTCGCTTTGTCTCCCCGATGTATGCAATCCCACAATTGCATACTATTTGATAAACACATCCCTTTGGTTGTGGTGGTTGTGTAGGATTTTGTTTACCATTGGCTCTTAATATATCTTTAGTGCTGTAGCTTTTTGTGAAAGTTACATCTATTTCTGGTTGTTGCATTAGTAGCCGTTTGATTAGGTAGGAGACTTTGCCGTTGAAAGGAAGGAAGATTCTGACTGGGGCAGTCAGGGTTTTTGGTTTAGCTGCACTCGCCGACAGGGTCTTGTTGATGGCGTTTGTCACAAACTTCCCTGGATAGCCGTTGAAATTTGTGAAGACATGTTTGAGATGATCAATTTCCTTGGTGAGGCTCTCAGGATCACATATCTTTTTCGCACGGTTCACCAGAGTTGAAATTGTGGCCGATTTGACGCTATTCGGGTGATTCGATTTGAAGTGAATGTATTGGTCGGTGTGAGTTGGTTTCCTATAGACACTGGTGCGGATCGAGTTGTTGGTTTTAGATACACAAACATCGAGGAAAGGTAGTTGGTTATCATTTTCGGTTTCCATTGTGAATTTTATACGTGGGTGTTGCCTGTTGAGGTGTTGTAACAGTGTTTCTGGATCATCTTGTTGATTGATAATAACAAAGGTATCATCCACTTGCCTAAAGAAGCATGTTGGGGTTACGGTGGATGTTTGAAGCGCCTTCTCTTCTAAATCAGTTAAAAATATTTCTGAAATTAAAGGGGAGAGGGGGCTTCCCATGCATCCACCGTAACCCCAACATGCTTCTTTAGGCAAGTGGATGATACCTTTGTTATTATCAATCAACAAGATGATCCAGAAACACTGTTACAACACCTCAACAGGCAACACCCACGTATAAAATTCACAATGGAAACCGAAAATGATAACCAACTACCTTTCCTCGATGTTTGTGTATCTAAAACCAACAACTCGATCCGCACCAGTGTCTATAGGAAACCAACTCACACCGACCAATACATTCACTTCAAATCGAATCACCCGAATAGCGTCAAATCGGCCACAATTTCAACTCTGGTGAACCGTGCGAAAAAGATATGTGATCCTGAGAGCCTCACCAAGGAAATTGATCATCTCAAACATGTCTTCACAAATTTCAACGGCTATCCAGGGAAGTTTGTGACAAACGCCATCAACAAGACCCTGTCGGCGAGTGCAGCTAAACCAAAAACCCTGACTGCCCCAGTCAGAATCTTCCTTCCTTTCAACGGCAAAGTCTCCTACCAAATCAAACGGCTACTAATGCAACAACCAGAAATAGATGTAACTTTCACAAAAAGCTACAGCACTAAAGATATATTAAGAGCCAATGGTAAACAAAATCCTACACAACCACCACAACCAAAGGGATGTGTTTATCAAATAGTATGCAATTGTGGGATTGCATACATCGGGGAGACAAAGCGACCATTAAATAAAAGGATAGATGACCACAAGTCGAAAGCAGCAACCAACAACTCAGCTGTAGCTGAACATTTGAACTCCAACCCTCGCCACAGAGTCCAATGGTCCAACGTAAAACCACTATGCAAGAATATAAGCAACAAGAGAGCGCGCCGATTACATGAAGCCATTCATATACGACGACACAAACCAACGATGAACAGAGATCAAGGATTGTTCCTTCCCAGGGCGTATGATATTCTTATCACATAATCAAGGCTAAGCATAATTCTACTTTTTTCTTTTTTATCATATTTAATACTTATCAATATTCCAGAAACAACTTTAAGTTTGTAATAACCATCATAATATGCAAAAATGACAACTAATAATTCCCAACTATTTTTGCTTTTCAGGCATTTCTGCTTTTCAGGCCTGCGGTTATTGTAATTTAATGCACTCAATATTTCTAACCCTGCTTTTCTACATCACCATAACATCCAGTGAAGTACCACTCAATATTTTAAATTGTCAGCCTTCAGGGGACTATTGATCATTTGTGCAGTCATTGTTCTAAGGGTTTTTCGTATATCAGTGTAATCACTCGCATCAACATCCACATATCAATTATTTTGGTCATAACACAAATCAAATCTCATCTTCGTGGGATGTTGTCATTATCAAAACCTCATCAAATCGTTGTAAATACTCCACAACAATCTATCCTTTTACCATTTGTATTTATTTCAGTGAAAGGGGTCGTTGATAACATTTCATCAATTTTCATTTTCTTGCAACGGTTGTATTATTAAAACCCACTAATCATTGTGTATACTCCACAACAACTTATCCATTAATCAATTAGTCAATTTTTTAGGTTAATTGGTATTATTACTTATTAGCGTACAATTAAATCAGATTACCATTAGGTACACGTAATTAAGTTACATCCCTGGTTTGTCATCATTAACTTAGCATTGTGGTGTACATGTATATATTGTCCGGTCATATTTTCATTTTTTATCATAGCTTGATAATGACTAGAGAAGCCTAGTCGAAACGTCGCTCAGTAAAAAGCAGTAATTGTATTCCATAGAATTGTGACCTGTATACTCTAGTTCAATTACTAAATGCCATTGAAACAGTTCTTTTAAACAGTCTATAGTTTTAAGATCAATCAAAGGATTAACAGTCTGCCGGCTAAGTGGGAACACACCTCGAAAAGTAGGGGGACGGAAACCATAATGTATTGATAACAATTAGAATTTATTTGAATTTAGCAGATCAAACTATTAATTATAAGAGATTAACAAGATGAGAGATAGCAATATATAGATAACAATTGAACACTAATTAGCAGGTGAAACCATAACTACAAGATGAAAAGGGTTAACCGTACAGGCAAGAAATCGAAAACTAGGGGAAGGAAACCATACACTGATAAAAACACACATTAATAGGGATTAAATAAATCCACCTAAAGATTTTGGAGAAAATGTCCCGAGTCCCTATTTAATTTTTGCTTATGGTTTTGAATGTCTGGCGCTTCTCGTAGAATTCTATTTTTCCATGTTGATAAATTTCTGGCTAGTATTTCTGTTTTCTCCCATTTGATTTTATGGTTTGGGTTTTGGTAGATGTGTTCTGCTATTGCTGATTTATTTTGTTCTTGTTTTATAGAGAGAGAGAGAGAAATGGGGTTTAACGTCCACTCGACACAAACTTGGTCATTTCGGGACTAACATATGGTTTAATTTTATTTCAATCATTCGCTTGCGCATAGGAGTCTTTAGCAGTGGGGGGATCACGTGGCTAAGTGGGTAAGACGCTAGCTCGCTAGCCTGGAGGTCCGGCGTGGTTCTCCCTTGTCAGTGATGCAGGACGGAGGGGCTGACAAGGAAAGCTGTCTAGTCGTTCGGATGGGACGAAAAACTGAGGTCCCGTGTACACATTGGCGTGCACGTAAAAGATCCCTTGGCAGTTGGAATTCGATATAAGAGTAGGCCGTAGTGCCGCTGTCCGGGCAAAATGTCCCTCATAGCACACTGTATGGCGTATGCCCGTCTTCATTAGCCCAGGTTAGGAGTAGAACAGTAGGACGTTAAACCCCATTTCATTTCATTTCTTTAGCAGTGGGAGGAAACCGGAGTACCCGGAGAAAACCCACGAGGTTGGACAGGCGACCCTACTCCTTGTCACGTACAACCGGAAATGAAATGTGGTTTTATGGCACGTCAGCTCCAACCGGGCTATATTGCGCCAAACATATGGTGAATATTACGAGACAGGCTAAATTATATCACAGAAAAACATTATATGCATCACAGTTAGTAAAATTAAAAATAAAATACAACTTATGTGCATATAAATATTAAATACAAAAATGAAATGATATATATATATATATATATATATATATATATATACAATTAAAATTTATGATAAAAACCTGTCTCTTTTAAAAAGTCTAAAACTTTACTATATAATCCCGGTTGGGCAAACATGTGATGTAATGACTGGCAACGGTAAAAATTTGATCTAATAACCTTGAAATGCTTGCACTCAATCAAAATGTGCTTAACTGTCAAAGGAACATGACAGTGTTCACATTCTGGTTGAGGCTCTCGCTTTAAAATGAAAATATGAGTTTAAAAAGTATGACCAATACGAGAGCGACACAAAACAACTTCATCCCTCCTGTTGGTTCTATAGGAGCTTGGCCAGTCTCCTAAGAGAGACTTAATGTGATGAAGTTTGTTTGTGTCTGAAAGATCCCAAGACCGTTGCCAGCGGTCATATATAAAAAAGTTAATGGACGATCTGAAATCGGTGAAAGGTAAAAGAAATTGTGACATGGGAAGATCTAAAGCAGACTTGATCATTCCCTTTAATATCAACATGACTGGGGAGCCAGCAAAGGACAGTGTCCTTGCCGTTAAACTCGTGTGATAGTAGCAGACGATACATGTCTGCTACTAAAGGATGTACAAGCTGCTTATTGTTTATTGCCTGTAAAGAGGACAGAGAATCAGTAAATATAATGTGTTTTAAAGATGAAGAGGATTTAATGAACTCCAAAGCCTGAAAGATGGCCTGGAGTTCAGCAGTAAATATGGAAGCAGCAGGAGGAAGACGAACAGAAATGGTCTCAGATGACGTGACAGTAGCTGAAGCTACCCGATCTCCATCTTTGGAACCATCTGTATAAATTGGAGCATAATCACCATATTTAGACCTTAACTCTCTGAAGAGAGACTGAAACACTGTGGAACTAGTATCTTTCTTTTTGTTTTTTGTAAGATCGAGGTCGATCTTGGGAGGAGATATAGACCATGGTGGTGTATCAAAGAAAGGGGTATTCGCAATACTCGGGGATAAGTTTGTGTAGAAAGGCGTCGAGACAATGTCATTAAAATTAGATTAGTATTAAATGTCGATTACGATTTTGTGGAATATATTCATAAATAATTACCCATGGTTGTTTTTGTTATGAGTCTAATTTCTTTATCCAAAATACAATTTTGAGGGGGGTTGGATGGCCAAATGGTTATCAAGCGCACGTTATATCCTACGGTCTGTCATAGAGGCAACTGGCGGGTTTTCGATTCCACGGTTGTACTTGACAAGGAGTAGGATTCGTTTGTCCAACCTCGTGGGTTTTCTCCGGGTCCTCCGGTTTCCACCAAAGACGCCCGAACGATGACGCAGGGCCTCTTCCAATTGTAACGTGGATAAAGGACTACTAATCCATGATGACTCGGTGGTTACGATCGATCTCCAAACAACATATGATTGAGAGCGCTGGTGGGGGCTACCGAGAAGCGTAGTTCTAGAAACAAGTTACTCGTGGTTCTGGGGTGTGAATAACCCTTGATATAATCGTGGAAACTGAGATCCAAATCTTCTCGGGTGTTGAGAACACCCGCGCGATTCATTAAATCCATGTACGGTGTGATGGCCAAAGTTGAGATCGGCAGAATCATCCACGACTATTCCATCTATGGTCAATCGAATGTGCTTGAGGTTATGATGATGAAATCGGAACGGGTTCCTGGTATTATGTCCATCGTAAGCTCGGTTACTGACCAACCCCACAAATAGACGCGTGGGTAAGGTTTCGTTGATGAACAGATTGTCCAGGACGTGGCTGGTACGGTTACTCGGCACGACCACATCTCTGACGACCATGCGTTTCAAGGGATACTTGGCGTTGGTGGTTTGGAGTTGGTTGTTAATCCGCGTGTACGTGGTGGGAGAAAGGGTGACGAACGGAATTTCCAAATAAGCTTTGATGAAATCAATCTTGTAGGGTCCTTTATTGTTAGCATGCATCAGTAAAAATTAAGAGGATTGTTTTTCCAAACTCAGACGAAGATCGACTGGGTCCACTAAGTACCTCTCTTGTAAAAACATATCTTAATGCAACCGTGATTGTAATTCCACCACCTGACTTTGCGAGATGCGTTTGTAGCGCTCCACCAACCCGGCATTGGCAGGTTCGGGGGCCTCTGCATTGACTTTGACGGGCGAGGCTTGATCAAATTCGCCGGCTGTATCCTAGTGCCACAGGACTTGTCGGTCTAAATGGTTCGTCTTGGCTTGTTTTCCATAATTCAGTAAATTCTCTAGGTAAGCACGATAGGCGTAATTGGGTAGAGGAGACGTGATCAACGTATCAGAAGCTTTTCCAAGCCGCAATTTCACATCTTTAAACAAAGAGTGCATCCAATTATTCACGGGACCCATGGGTTCGTCTGCCGGTAGATTGGTACCATCCTCTTTCACCACCTTGAGTTGCAGGTATAGGGTTGTATTGGCCAAATCGATGAAATCCGTACTGGCATTGTTCACCAGAAATTCAATCGGTCCATCGTGATTCAGATCGGGTGTGATGGCGTATTTACGTATTTTGGTTACTCGGGTGTGCGTGTCGGGCACTTTGAACAATTGTTCCAGTTCATCGCGAGCACAAGGACAGGAATCGTTACGCATTGCTGAAGCCATGATCGAAGATATCTGGCCGAGGACATTTGGCTCGTGAAATGACGCCAATTGATTTTCCTTTCCTTTTTATAGAATTTTTGGTTTTGGGCGGTCTGATGTCTGTTTGTCGGCGTCGGGTTTGGGGTGTTTTGGAGGACGTGTTTGTCGGAGACGTGGTTTTATGGTGCGCTGGAACACATCCTTCAAACTCTGGCCCACACTTTGTTTTCCCGATATTACACCAATATTTCCCGATATTTCCCAATTCTCCAAAAGTCTCTTTGTTAAAAAAATTGGCCTTTAAGGTGTTATTTCCAGTTTCCAGAAAGGGTTTCGCCATGTTCAGTAACCCCTGTAAACGCTCCGCACCCTTTTGCCGCAAGACACCTCCCCGGTAGACGTTGATGGGCGTGGGCGTCTTGATGTTGGTGCCCGTATGGCGTAACACACCACGATAAAATTGCATTATGCTTTTCGTCGGAAATGTAGTTTGACGACGACTTTTCCTTTGGTGAATGACACTTTATGGCCAAGACCCTTTCTTATATAGAGGCCAATAGTGGTGATGCTGTCGTACTGGAGAAAGGGTATAAGTTTGAGATATTTAAAGCCGTCTTTCGTATTGATCTGCAACTTGACTTTTTCGTGACTTCGTCCAGCATAAAGGATATGACCGGTTCTTCTTTGGTCGCTTTGCTGTAGGCATCTATTTTGACTTGATAATTCTTCTCGTGTTCTTTTTCGATGTCCGTGAGTTCGGGATTGTCCGGATGTCTTCGTTTAGGTTTGGCATGCAACGTTTCGAGCGTCACGCGATCTTTAAACAAAGCGCGTATAAGCGAATTTATCTCAGCCAACAAGTGTTGGGCACTGTTGTACGTTCCTCCAGGAATAGGATACTTTTTTATCTCAACCTTGGCAGACTCTTCGACCATATCCCATTTGTCATTCTTCGGTATGTTGTCTGGCCTGTGTACGCCTGGATTATAGGGTGCGATCATCACCATCACCACCATAAGACTAATTTCGCTACTTCCTTCCGAGAGATTGTTCCACGTCGTGGGAAACGACACGGAAGCCAATCCCACTTCCCAATCTCGGTGGTCCAAATCGATGGGAGAATTCAGCAGCGTACGGTAACTGGACTTGTGTTGTCGGGATACACTTTCATGGAACTGTCACTAGGCAATGTGAGATAAAACTAGCGGGGATTTGTCATTTTTGGGGGTGGTATTGAGGGCTGGCGCCAGAAGCAGATAGCCAATACTACTGGACAGGAGGGCCGTCCACAGGGTGGTTTGGGGACCGTCGGGGCGTGTGGCTAACTAAGCTAAAGCGACACCTGCCACCACGTACACTAAAATCACTTGACAGAAAAAGACAACTTCCACTTGCGGGATGCGACTGCCAAAACAAGACCAGTGACGTCGATGTTCGGAGAGGGACGTAGAAATCGTTGACGTGGCTTCGTCTTGTGACATTGTGACATTCTCTTGAACACATCGGGACTATTGATAGACAACGGCGCTCTTGGGTATCCAGGAATTGAAGCTGGCTGGGTATCCCAACCATTTGGCCAACATCTCGCCGCGGCGACGATCCAACACACGTTCAATGGGAAACTCTTCGTCGGGATCCGTTCTCACCCTTTGTAATTCTTGGGGATAAAATGTTCCGGCGATAGGCCCGCCACGTTCATCCAAAAATTTATACGTCGAAACGTTTCCAGGGTCCAGTTGGGCCAATAGCCTTTGTCGAACGCCCCATGTATGGGTAAGGCCAAACGGACGGGCGTACGTCGAGACAATCGTGCTGGAACTACCTTGGTTTTCTTGGAAGTGATTTGCCATTCTTTGTCATGGGTCATCTCTTTGGGTGCCATGCCGATAGTACGATGTCAGGCCCCGATGTATGCCCTCACCAAATCGGACAGTACATCGATATAACGTTGTGTGTTCCGATACGTAAAAAAACGCCACATGCGTTGTTTGAGCGTGCGCTGAAATCGTTCCACCACACTGACTTTGGTTTCGACATTGTGCTTCGAACATTCCAATGAACAAGACGAGATTGGTAAACTGGAAAAGTGTTTGTCAGAAATTCGATACTGGATGAAGGCAAATAAGCTGAAGCTAAATGATGACAAGACCGAATTACTTAAAATTGGAAGCAAATACCATGTCAGCAAAACAAAAGGGAATTCTTTGAAAATTGGTGACACTGTAGTTGAAGCGAACACTAAGTCTGTACGAAATCTAGGCGTACAATTCAATTGTCTGTGCGATATGTCTGATAACATTACATCTGTGTGCAAGTCTGTCAACTTTCATCTTCACAACATCGGTAAAATACGCAATTTTATTGACCAGCCAACAGCGAAGATGCTTGTTAACTCCCTTGTATCATCCAGAATTGACTACTGCAACTCACTCCTATATAATTCTCCCAAATATCAAATTGGCCCTTTGCAGAAACTACAAAATAAAGCTGCAAGGATAGTTACTAGGTCGAAGCCATCTGAGAATATCAGTCCAATTTTAAAAGAACTTCACTGGCTCCCAATTAACTACAGAATCGAATTCAAGATTTTATCCATGACCTATTTAACTTTAAACTGTGAATTTGTCCTAGAATACCTAAAAGATCTCCTGATCCCATACACTCCACCCAGAACCCTGCGATCATCTTCAAGCAACCTGCTTGTTAAACCAAAAAATAAGACAATTGCAGGAACAAGAACCTTTAGCTATGCTGCTCCTGAATTATGGAATAGTTTAAGTGAATCCCTGAAAAATGCATCATCATTAACTAGTTTTCGAAAAAACCTTAAAACCATCCTTTTCCAGAGTGCTTTCAAGTGTTGATTTATATATTGAGTGTTTTATATGTGCTACAATCGCTTGTGTGTAAAATGTATTACGTTTGTGTATTTGATTATTTTTCGATTTTACGATTGTGTTTGTAAAGCGCCACTGAGCAACACTCGTGTTGGATATTCGGCGCTATATAAATGATCAATTATTATTATTATTAATTATTATTATTATTATTATTTACTAATATTTTCGAATCGGGAAATGTTTTTAAACAATAATAGATGTCATTCAAACAATAGGAATATTTGTCGGCGATTTCGATTACCGCCGTAGTCTGCAGAATACGGCGCAATGGGTAGTGTTATTTAATTTACAGTTTATATTTATTCTCGTTATATAACATGCGGATTGGCACATGTTTTGGGACTTGCGGCACTTTGATTTCTGTATGGATTAAATTTGGAATCAATGTATGGATTAAATTTGGAATCATTGTATGGATTAAATTTGGAATCATGGTTAAAAAAAGATCAACACCAATCTGTTTTCTCTAATTTTATTGAAACAGATAATATGATAGCAGATAACAGAAATAATGAATTTCATATACGTACATACAAGCTGAAATTCTGATCACTGAATAATCGTTTGAATATCTATATACATGTACATTATTATTGGTATCTTCAGATTTGCAACATATTACAAACCGATTCCTGTTTTTAAAAAAAAACAACCAATATAATTCAAACGTCAACCCGACCATTTCAAAAATAATTGTCCGTGTCAAGGCGACTGCAGTTCGATTGCTTTATTTACAAAGATAACTGATAGGGTTCATATTGCAAATATTTTGGTGTCGAGGCAACTGGAGTTCGGTTGCTTTATTTAAAAATATAACTAATATTAAACTATAAAATTGACTGAGCTATATCCGTTTGAGGTTGTTGGAGGAAAAGCATGTTCTAAAAAAAATCACATAGCAACCACGCCATATATTTGTTATTTTTTGTTTAATATTTCTCTCGGTGTTAAAATTTAGAACGAAAGAGAACAGTCCATACATTAGTAATGTAGGTCTTGTATATTAAACTTTTATGGGAATAATTTTTTTTTAATCTCATGAGATTAAGAATGTTGATTGGGTAATCGAGCTAAACGTATCTTCTGTGGCCTTCGTAACATGACTCAATTAAAATAAGGTTTTGCGTGTACGATAGGTCTACTTTTATTTTCAGGTACCGGAATGGTATCAGAATCCGAACCCCAGATAGGGTAATGAACGTAGCCATGATACCACAATGGGCCGCGCCGGGTGTCTGGACCGAACATTTTAATGTACATGTACTGTATGGGTTTTAAAACTCGTTTGTATTCGTTAAAATTGGGATTATCGGTAATTCATAAATTAGAGATTCACGGCTTCACAACGATGCCAAGTATTACTTAAGGAGACTGATCTGTCGGCCCTCTGCATTATCTATTTTTGAAATATAGTAAGAATTGCCAGCTCTTTATCTTAATCTTAGTATTGAACATGCTTTACGTTTCAATATTCCAAACCCACTGGTTGACGGCTATCTTAAAATTTTGTGGTTTAGTTAACAGGAATAGAAATGAGATAGAGCGCGGCCATTGCTCCGACGATGGTAATCTTTACGAGGAAAAGATTGTCACAACAATGAAAACGCAAGAAAGGAAATGAGGCTTAATGTCCTGCGCTTATGAAAACTGTCATATGCCATACAGTGTGGCGGTACTATGGCCTACTCTTAAATTGAATTCCAACTGCCAATTGACCTTTTACGTGCACGCCAATGTATGCACAGGATCTTGGTTTTTTGTCGCCCCAAACGACAAGACAGCCGTCCTTCACCACAGACAAGGGGGAATCACGCCCGAAAATCCAGATGAACTTTCTCGACCTATGCATGGATCGAACACGCGACCTCCTCCCTGTCTAGCGAGCCAGCGTCTTTATTTTTATCTTACCCACTTAGCCATCATGGCTCTCTGAAACATACAGGAGCGAATTTACGAACAAGTGTACGTAGAAGTAAAACGGTGATTTATTTTGTGGAAGAGTTGCAAAATTGATTACAGCTCATAGGAAACTAAAATTTTGTAATGTGGAATCGTTTTACTATTATGTAAGAAAAGAAAACATGAATTCAAAGAACTATATCAACTTTCGTTTTTTATCCGCGCCTCTCTTGCATGCGTACCAAGATGATAAATTGTGGAAACTCTCTCTCCCTGTCTGGATAGCCATAACGTGGATGGGTATGCTGTGGCGGTCATTGGATTTTATGAATTGTTTTTATTGAATGAATGATGTTTTCAAAGGGTAATAAAATTTACTGCCATCCCGTCAGGTAGCAGATGTTTGTGCGTAGATCGTTTGGCAGTTCAATTTATGATTTTTTGTATTTCAATCTTTAATAATTATTCTTTTAAAGTAAATAAAATAAAGTGCCAAACGAACGATTTGTTACCCCGTCGGGTAGCGCATTCATGCGTAGAACGTTCTGCACTGTATATTATACCATATAATATGTTATTACTATTTTCATCGTTATAGATATTTTTTAAAAATTGTTATAAAAGCTAATTTCTCAAAGGTAAAAAGATATTCACATGACTATTCTGTTCTCATAATTTCAGCTTACATATTTGTTTCAGTAAAAGCAGTGAAAATATATTTACTTTGTTCTTTCTTAACCATTAGGTGTCATTCCAAATTGAATTCATACAGATATTAAAACATAATCAAGAGGCTAAACTCGATTACCCAATCAACATTCTTAATCTCCTGAGATTACACCAAGGTGCTAATTAAGTGGTGAGATTAACAGAATTTATTCCCATAAAAGTTCAATATACAAGACCTACATTATTAATGTATGGACTATTCTCTTTCGTTCTAAATTATAACACCGAGAGAAATGGTCGTTATTTCATTATTTCTGTTATCTGCTATCATGTTATCTGTTTCAATAAAATTAGTGAAAACAGCTTTGTGTTGATCTTTTTTTTAACCATTAGTTGTGATTCCAAATTTAATCCATACAGAGATTCCAAATTTAATCCATACAGATATCAAAGTGCCGCAAGTCCCAGAACATGTGCCAATCCGCATGTTATATAACGAGAATAAATATAAATTGTAAATTAAATAACACTTCACATTGCTCCGTATTCTGCAGACTACGGCGGTAATCGAAATCGCCGACAAATACTCCTAGTGTTGGCTGCCATCCATTATTGTTTAAAAACATTTCCCGATTCGAAAATATTAGTAAATAATTAATTAATAATTTATTCAGAATGTAGCGACGATACTCACTAACAATACTCGCCAGAAATTTATATAGTTAACGATTTCACGCTCTACTGGCGTCGGGTCCAGTTACTGACGCACATCAAAGATAACTGGCGGTTTCACTCTGATAGTGACGTAGACCTCAAATAGTGACGGTTTCTTAATTAGTCACGCTTTCGTCAATTTCTCCCGCATGCGCCTGACTAGTGGTATTTATACTGTTTACATACTGCCTATTACTGGGTACACACTGGGTACACACTGTTTATTTTGTAATAAACTTTACTAAACTTTATTTTGTAATATACTTTACTAAACTTTATTTTGTAATAAACTTTATTTTGCAAGCTTTACAGGTTTGTTATTAAAACTTTACAGATTTATTATTAAAACAGTTTTTATAAGTCTCTGAAGGGGATCCGACCTGGTGCCGATCTTCGACTGGTTTGAAGACGTTTCCTTTTATGTTCTCGAGGGGTCGTCCAGCGTACCTCCAGGGGTGTACCTACGAGGCGGTGTCTTTTGTTCTTTCTCCTGTGGTCTACAAGTTGGTGTCTTCCATCGGTCTGCATTCCCTACCCATTCTCGCGAAGCATGTGTCTTCTTTAAGGTGGACATGACATCGTTCCACCCCGGAGCAGGCGACACGGTTTTACGACTTCGCATTAAATCGTTGACAATATCGTAGGCATTCGTTCCTTTGATTACTTGACCATCACGTACCAATTCATAATTTTCGTTCCATTCCAAAGGTGTCTTTTCTTTGATGTGTTTTAACAATTGTTTTGCTTTAGAACGATACTTGGTAGGAACCAATTCCAGGATCGATTGCGAGACATCGGGTTCTTGTGGTCGTTGTGGTGAAGGTTGAGGCGATGGTGGTGGTGGTGAAGGTTGCGGTGGTGGTTGCTGTGCTTGCGGTGGTGGTGCTTGTGGTCTTTGCGGTGATTGGAAGGTCGCGAGTTTCTTTTGCATCGTATGAAATCTTTCAAACAACCGGCCATACTTTTGCATTTTATCGGCATCGGGCATACGGGATTTCCATCTCGGTCGACATTTCTTCCATGATACGACGAATAGGGTCCCGTTCCCACACGGGTTCGTACGGCTTCATGACCGTGACACTGGGTTCGTCCATCGGAACCAATTTCATTTTCCGTGCAAATTTCATGGTCGTCATTTCAGCTGCCGTTGAATACAGGGAAATACGTTTTTCCAAAGGGCTGAAGAACCCAATAAACGCCTTCGTTGATGCCACGAGGTTTTTTTAGGTCCCCAAAGAACGCAACACACGTTTTAGACGTTGCAAACGTTGTTTTTCGCGAGGTATCAGAGTTAAGGTGCCTTGTAGTAAATTACCAATACACTCGGATAAATAATTCACCACGTCTCGGGGCGCTTGTCGAATCAGACGTTTTCACCATGCTGGAGATACGTTCAATCACAT
This sequence comes from Patella vulgata, assembly GCF_932274485.2. Lineage (NCBI taxonomy): Eukaryota > Metazoa > Mollusca > Gastropoda > Patellidae > Patella > Patella vulgata. Next base: position 30,066,467 of record NC_065881.2, on the reverse strand, counting down.
TCAAGAGAGGTAATGACTGTATGGTGACGTCTTGGTTTTTATACTGGAGGGCCTTTTATAGTAGTGTTAGGGTTCTGGATACCAATCTGGATACCAATCTCTGGATACCAAACTGGAAACCAATCTGGATACCTAAATAGGTAGACCTACTGCACGACCCACTGCCTGTCCGACGGTTTTCAGGACTGGAAGCACGAATTTGATAATTTCACCCCCAAATCCACCGCGTTGAACGATTCGTCGTTTTGTTCTCATGGGGGTTTTACGATTTGCCAAAAGAGTTAAAGATTGGGGTAATGGGATGCAGACTTGGCGACAACATTCAGGAAGAGTCTGAATAAAAGTATCAGGAGTATGTCTCAGGACTTGTTTCTGCCAGGGTTTGGGCACGGCCCGTAGCGACCGAATGATGTTGAGATCACGGGATTTCATGGTGTTATGCCGAGATGGGTAGGGATTTGGTATTTATATGCTATTTATATGCTATTTATATCCTTTCTATCGTCGTCTTCTGACGAGTCTCTGTTTTTCTCTGGCCTTTTGCAAACGTTCTTTCCAACGGATCAAGATTCGAATCAGGGTACCCTGTCCACCGGGTTCCATGATCATGTTCAATTTATCGTTGACAGATAAACGATCTCGAGTCAGTTGTTGCAATCTCTCTCGATTTCGCTCTACCCGTCGTTCGTGTTGTTTGTGTAAAGGTCGTATATTTCCTTTCAGCAAATGTTCAGCAGCCAACTTGAACCATTTCAACAATCCAATTTGAGCCATCCTGGTGCTCTTGGCCAACTGTCCATAAGCCATTTCGGGTGACAGTTGTTTCAAACGGTTAATAAAGCTCCTCATTCCTTTCAATTCCTGACGTGGTGGTTGGCGGGGTGCTGGACGACGTCTGACGACACCATCGTTGTCGAGACGTAGAGGTCGGCGCGGCGCAGGGCGACGTCGACAGGTGTCATTGTCCGTGACTGGAATCTGATGACTACGGGGGATAAACGTAAATCTGGAGCTAAATTGGTATCCACATTGCGCCGTCGATTGGGTCCTGCGGTTTCTGTTGGTGTGGCGCCAAACGAATTTTGTCCTTTCAAGGCGGTTGGTGTAAATCTAGCACGGGGTAGTCCGGGAGGTGGATGACGACGAACAGTGTTCTTCACACGAGCCATGCTGACATCAAATGAAAGTGGACATCCCAGGAGCCTTTTAATACTTTTTTCACATAGACATAGAACGGTTCTTCCCCTGGCAAGATACGTGTACGAAAACGTAGTTCACCGGGCGTATCGGGTTTCAGATCGATCAGTAAATAGCTGCGAGGGGTACTGGTGGCATCGGCAAAGGCTTCTTGCATAAACTGACCTTGTCCCGGATACATTTGTCGGGCCAAGACACCCATCTGCGAGGCATCGCGAGGATTTTTAAAGAGGATCACATAATGACCATTTAAACTGATTTGCACAATGTAAATTACGCTCACATTTCTATGATGACTTTTCTTGGTAAACAACGTTCTAACGTGTCGGTGTCTTCTCCCATCAAATCATCCACGACTAAACATTGGGGCCCTTGGAATTCATCCATCACTTCGTCCAAATTGCCCAACCCACGCGTATAGGTATAAGGAAACTGCTTGTAACTGTCTTGCCATTCACCACAAGCCCAGACGATGCGTTCAGGGGGAGTATCAAAGAGCGATGCTTGAAGAAAGTTCTGCACAAAGACCGTTTTCCCCACACCCGTTGGTCCGCTCACTAACATGGTAAAGGGGTGCTTGAATGACGCGTCCATGGTAAAATAACTTTTCCCTTTTAAGACCGCCCCCTTTTATACTATTACCTGGCAAAAAAACAAAAAAACCAGACAAGGTGTGTATAATAAAAAAATTTATGTAACATTAATTTAAAATCTATTTAACAATGTATTTATTATACAAAATTTCAAAGAACTTTAAACATGTTGAACTACCGTTGTGAACATTTGTGATTTTTGCTTTTAAGTGGTTGCTGTTCTTTGTTATGTGTTCAACATGTTTAAAGTTCTTTGAAACAACTGTCACCCGAAATGGCTTATGGACAGTTGGCCAAGAGTACCGGGATGGCTCAAATTGGATTGTTGAAATGGTTCAAGTTGGCTGCTGAACATTTGCTGAAAGGAAATATACGACCCTTACACAAACAACACGAACGATGGATAGAGCGAAATCGAGAGAGATTGCAACAACTGACTCGAGATCGTTTATCTGTCAACGATAAATTGAACATGATCATGAAACCCGGTGGACAGGATTTTTTCGGAGGTACCCTGATTCGAATCTTGATCTGTTGGAAAGAACGTTTGCAAAAGGCCAGAGAAAAACAGAGACCCGTCAGAAGATGACAATAGAAATGATATAAGTAGGACACAAATAGGATATAAATACCAAATCCCTACCCATCCCGGCATAACACTATGAAATCCCATGATCTCAACATCATTCGGTCGCTACGGGCCTTGCCCAAACCCTGACAGAAACAAGTCCTGAGACATGCTCCTGATACTTTTATTCAGACTCTTTCTGAATGTTGTCGCCAAGTCTCCAGCCCGTTACCCCAATCTTTAACTATTTTGGTAAATCGTAAACCCCAATGAGAACAAAACGACGAATCGTTCAACGCGATGGATTTTGGGGTGAAATTGTCAAATTTGTGCTTCCAGTCCTAAAAACCGTCGGACAGGCAGTGGGTCGTGCAGTAGGTCTACCTATTTAGGTATCCAGAGATTGGTATCCAGATTGGTATCCAGACCCCTAAAACTACTATAAAAGGCCCTCCAGTATAAAAACCAAGACGTCACCATGCAGTCAATACCTCTCTTGAATGTTTTATTGAACGTATCTCCAGCTTGGCGAAAACGTCTGATTCGACAAGCGCCCCGAAACGTGGTGAATTGTTTATCCGAGTGTATTGGTAATTTACTACAAGGCACCTTAATTCTGACACCTCGCAAAAAAACAACGTTTGCAACGTCTAAAACGTGTGTTGCGTTCTTTGGGAACCTCAAAAACCTCGTGGCATCAACGAAGGCGTTTATTGGGTTCTTCAGCCCTTTGGAAAAACGCATTTCCCTGTATTCAACGGCAGCTGAAATGACGACCATGAAATTTGCACGGAAAATGAAATTGGTTCCAATGGACGAACCCAGTGTCACGGTCATGAAGCCGTACGAACCCGTGTGGGAACGGGACCCTATTCGTCGTATCATGGAAGAAGTGTCGACCGAGATGGATACCGTCTTGAAATCCCGTATGCCCGGTGCCGATAAAATGCAAAAGTTTGACCTCCCAATCACCGCAAGCACCGCTACCGCAAACCGCAAGCACAGCAACCACCACCGCAACCTTCACAACAACCACCACAAGAACCCGATGTCTCGAAATCGATCCTGGAATCGGTTCTTACCAAGTATCGTTTTAAAACCAAACAATTGTTAAAACACATCAAAGAAAAGATACCTTTAGAATGGAACGAAAATTATGAATTGGTACGTGATGATCAAGTAATCAAAGGAACGAATGTCTACGATATTGTCAACGATTTAATGCGAAGTCGTAAAACCGTGTCGCCAGCTCCGGGGTGGAACGATGTCGTGTGCACGTTCAAGAAGTCACATGCTTCGCGAGAATGGGTAGGGAATGCAGACCGATGGAACTCGTAGACCACAGGAGAAAGAGCAAAAGACACCGCCTCGTAGAACACCCCAGCAGACCCCACGTACACCCCTGGAGGTACGCTGGACGACCCCTCGAGAACAAAATAGGAAACGTCTTCAAACCAGTCGAAGATCAGCACCACGTTGGACCCCCTTCAGAAACTTGTAAAACCTGTTTTAATAAAAAAACTGTAATGTTTTAATAACAAAACCATTAAAACTTGCAAAATAAAGTTTATTACAAAATAAAGTTTATTACAAAATAAAGTTTATTACAAAATAAAGTTTATTACAAAATATAGTATATTACAAAATAAAGTTTATTACAAAATAAACAGTGTGTACCCAGTGTGTAAACAGTATAAATAGACCCGTGGGAGTTGACCTTTTAAAATGGACAAGAAGTTGGCTCGTGTGTATTAGGACTCCAAACATCCTGCGGGTTTCGGGGGAGCCACCCGTTTACAGAAAGCTACCGGGGTTCCAGTGTCCGGGCCTGGTTACGGGGACAACGCACGTACACCTTGCATAAACCCATACGAAAACGGTTCTCCCTCGTTTATCCACCGTCGTAGCCGGTGTAGATCATCAGTGGCAGGCCGATTTATCTGATCTCTCGTCCTTGGCGTCCTTTAAGGATGGGTACAAATTCTTACTGTGTATCATTGACGTATTTTCCAAATATGCCTTGGTGGTGTCACTCAAGAATAAAACATGTCCCACATTGTTTAAGGCTTTACAGAGCGTTTTAATACATAAGCGTATTCCGCTACGACTGAAACAGACAAAGAAGCCGAATTTCTCAATCGACATGTTCAAGCTTTCCTGAAGAAGAAAAAGATTCATTTTTTCGTCACGCACAATGTCGAAACCAAAGCCAGTGTGGTGGAACGATTTCAGCGCACGCTCAAACAACGCATGTGGCGTTATTTTACGTATCGGAACACACAACGTTATATCGATGTACTGGCCGATTTGGTGAGGGCATACAACGGGGCCCGACATCGTACTATCGGCATGGCACCCAAAGAGATGACCCTGGACAAAGAATGGCAAATCACTTCCAAGAAAACCAAGGTAGTTCCAGCCCGATTGTCTCGACGTACGCCCGTCCGTTTGGCCTTACCCAAACATGGAGCGTTCGACAAAGGCTATTGGCCCAACTGGACCCTGGAAACGTTTCGAGTGGCTCGACAGAGTGGCTCGACGTATAAATTATTGGATGAACGTGGCGAGCCTATTGCCGGAACATTTTATCCCCAAGAATTACAAAGGGTGAGAGCGGATTCCGACGAAGAGTTTCCCATTGAACGTGTGTTGGATCGTCGCCGCAGCGAAATGTTGATCAAATGGTTGGGATACCCTGCCAGCTTCAATTCCTGGATACCCAAGAGCGCCGTTGTCTATAAATAATCCCGATGTGTTCCAGAGAATGTCACAAGACGAAGCCACGTCAACGATATTTACGTCCCTCTCCGAACATCGACGTCACTGGTCTTGTTTTGGCAGTCGCATCCCGCAAGCGGAAATTGTCTTTTTAGGTCAAGTGATTTTAGTGTACGTGGTGGCAGGTGTCGCTTTAGCTCAGTTAGCCACACGCCCCGACGGTCCCCAAACCACCCTGTGGACGGCCCTCCTGTCCAGTAGTATTGGCTATCTGCTTCTGGCGCCAGCCCTCAATACCACCCTAAAATGACAAAATGACAAACCCCGCCAGTTTTATCTCACATTGCCTAGTGACAGTTCCATGAAAGTGTATCCCGACAACACAATGTCCAGTTACCGTTCGCTGCTGAATTCTCCCATCGATTTGGATCACCGAGATTGGGAAGTGGTATTGGCTTCCGTGTCAGTTCCCACGACGTGGAACAATCTCTCGGAAGGAAGTAGCGAAATTAGTCTTATTATGGTGATGATCGCACCCTATAATCCAGACGTACACAGGCCAGATAACATACCGAAGAGTGACAAATGGGATATGGTCGAAGAGCCCGCCAAGGTTGAGATAAAAAAGTATCCTATTCCTGGAGGAACGTACAACACTGTCCAACACTTGCTGGCTGAGATAAATTCGCTTATACGCGCTTTGATTAAAGATCACGTGACGCTCGAAACGTTGCATGCCAAACCTAAACGAAGACATCCGAACAATCTCGAACTCACGGAAATCGAAAAAGAACACGAGAAGAATTATCAAGCCAAAATAGATGCCAAACTTATACCCTTTCTCCAGTTGAAGTTGACCACGATCATACCCCGATTGGACCATTTAACGTCTTTCAAACAAATGGATGTCATTGTGGCCCCGGACACCTTTGACATCAATGTGGGGAATATGGTAGCGCCTTTGTTGGATGTCTTTCCAAGTTCTCACGGTTGCCCTTCAAGTACGACAGCATCACCACCATTGGCCTCTATATAAGAAAAGGTCTGCGCCATAAAGTGTCATTCACCAAAGGAAAAGTCGTCGTCAAACTACATTTCCGACGAAAAGCATAATGCAATTTTATCATGGTGTGTTACGCCAAAAGGGCGCCAACATGAAGACGCCCACGCCCATCAACGTCTACCGGGAAGGTGTCTTGCGGCAAAAGGGTGCGGGGCGTTTACAGGGGTCACTGAACATGGCGAACCCTTTCTGCAAGCTGGAAAGAACGCCTTGAAGGCCAATGTTTTGAACAAAGAGACTTTTGGAGATTTGGGAAAAGCAGCCCTTGGTGTAATATCGGGAAAACAAAGTGTGGGCCAGAGTTTGAAGAATGTGTTCCAGCGCACCATAAAACCACGTCTCCGACAAACACTAGCCGATGTCATGTCCCCCAAAACACCCCAAACCCGACGCCGACAAACAGACACCAGACCACCCAAAACCAAAAATTCTATAAAAAGGAAAGGAAAGTCCACTGGCGTCATTTCACGAGCCAAACGTCCTCGGCCAGACATCTTCGATCATGGCTTCAGCAATGCGTAACGATTCATTTCCTTGTGCTCGCGATGAGCTGGAACACTTGTTCCAAGTGCCCGACACGCACACGGCCATTACCCGAGTAACCAAAATACGCAAATACGCCATCACACCCGATCTGAATCACGATGGACCGATTGAATTTCTGGTGAACAATGCCAGTACGGATTTCATCGTTTTGGCCAATACAACCCTATACCTGCAACTCAAGGTGGTGAAAGAGGATTGTACCAATCTACCTGCAGACGAACCCGTGGGTCCTGTGGAACAAGGATACAGCCGGCGAATTTGATCAAGCCTCGCCCGTCAAAGTCAATTCAGAGGCCCCCGAACCTGCCAATGCCGGGTTGGTGGAGCGCTACAAACGCATCTCTCAAAGCCAGGTGGTCGAATTACAATCACGGTTGCATCTAGATACGTCTAAATTTTTCCTGATGCATGCCAACAATAAAGGACCCTACAAGATTGATTTCATCAAAGCTTATTTGGAAATTCCGTTCATCACCCTTTCTCCCACCACGTACACGCGGATTAACAACCAATTCCAAACCACCAATGCCAAGTATCCCTTGAAACGCATGGTCTTCAGAGATGTGGTCGTACCGCGTAACCGTACCAGCCACGTCCTGGACAATCTGTTCATCAACGAAACCTTACCCACGCGTCTATTTGTGGGGTTGGTCAGTAACCGAGCTTACGATTGACATAATACCAGGAACCCGTTCCGATTTCATCATCATTACCTCAAGCACATTCGATTGACCATAGATGGAAACGTCGTGGATGATTATGCCGATCTCAACTTTGGCGATAAATTGGCAATCACGCCGTACATGAATTTAATGAATCGCGTGGGTGTTCTCAACACCCGAGAAGATTTGGATCTCAGACGTGGCCTATTCACACCCCAGAACCACGGGTAACCTGTCTCTAGAACTACGCTTCTCGGTAGCCCCCACTAGCGCTCTCAATCTTATGATGTTTGCCGAATACGACAATGTCTTGGAAAACGATCGTAACCACCGACTCATCATGGATTGGTAGTCCTTTATCCACGTTACAATTGGAAGAGGCCCTGCGCCATCATTCGGACGTCTTTGGTGGCGTCTGGTCCCGGAATCACCTGTACCAGCTGCAACCCCATACCTATCCTCTAGCCTTCATTGTCAATACCGACGACGAACAAGACCCCGGCACCCACTGGACCGTGTTTATGTGTGAAGAACCTGGACACTTGTATTTTTTCGATTCTTACGGATGCCCACCCGAGACCTATGGACAAGCCTTTGCCGATTTCAGTCAACGTCACGGACCCACTATCTATCAACCCCAATCGTTACAGAGTTTAACCAGTTTTGTGTGTCGACATTACTGTTTATTTTTTATCTGCTATTCGAAACGGTGCCTGCAATTGTTTGGCACCAATACCCGGCAAAATGATGTGCTGGTGAACCAATGGGCTCAAAATCATTTTCCATCCTTAAATCATTTGTTCAATTGTTGATTTGTTCTATTGTTCTATAAATAAAAATTTTATAATAAAAAAAAAAAAAAAAATAATAACACACTAATATGGATATACTACTTCTGAATTTTATTAACATGCTACGTTTCAATACTCATACAGGTATCGTTATCAAGCAAATAATGATTAAGAGTCATTCCATGAGAAAACCATGCAAAATCGTGCAGAAACGGGAAGATGGGGGTCGGCAGACCCACTTCATCTCCGGGGGATTTTATGGACTACCCCCTGACTACTTCACAACCAGAAGGGGCGATTTCAAAATAACACCTTTATTGAGAAACAGCCTCTGGGTGATTTTTGGCCATTTCAGGTCATTTTTCAGCCACCTATTGTGGCGAGTCTAGGGTTTGGATGAAAATGGTGGTGATTGGTGATGTTAGTGGGAGTCTTCCTGTGCCCCAGTGTGAAGACCATGAAGTCGCATCTATTCTCTGGGAGCAATGATCAGCAAAATTGTAAGATATGGTGAATAAAACCTAAAATATACACCTGCAAAGATTAGCTCTATTTTCTATGATGCGGGGGTAGATCAAAATATCGAAATGGCTTTATGCACAGCTCGACTCCCTCTATCGATATAAGAAATAAAATCTCTGTCACCTCTCTTCAATCAATGCGAAATCATAAGTCAAAGTTGGTGAATTTTCCCTATTGTAAATCTCTCATTCTCTATGAAATGGCCATCTACTTACATTCAGGGTAAGCCAGCTCTCTCCGTTTCTTCACCAAATCATTCGCCCGCGCTCACTGGTAGCAGCTTGAAACCCCCTCGAGCAAAACTAGTCTCTTTGATGAGACTTGGTATCCAATCCAAGATGGGCATGCCCGAAAGCGCACAAAAAGGCGGGTTTTTCTCATATTTTGCCATTAAATGTGGTACATATCCCAGATATGACCAAGAGAATCACTTCATACGATTGAAAAAATGTACTAAGGGCATTAAGGCCCACCTTTTAGCACATCACATAGCAGTGATGTGAGAACCGAATGGAAGCTGCTGATTTCTTGACAAAGCTGCATTATATGGAATATTCCAAAAGGATGCATGCTGCCACGTCTAAGGAGAAGCCATACAAAGACCGTGTTGTGTCACTTGGAATCAACATATTCCCATTGGAACGGCTAAGTGAAATAAAATACTATTGAAAAAAAGAGGGAAGAAATTGTGTCTTTGAAATACTCCAGTTGACTGAGTTCAGCAATGGGCTTCAGAAGTCCTCAAACCATCTGCATTGAGTCTGATATAGCTGTAATACCTTTACTAAAGGCAAGCTCTCTGCTTTTTTTTCCAACCTCGTGGGTTTTCTCCGTGTCCTCCCACTGTTAAAGAGCCCTACGCGCAAGTGAATTATTGAAATAAAATTGAACCATGTGTTAGTCCCGAAATGACCTAGTTTGTCTCTCTCTCTATCTCTCTCTCCCCCCCCCCCTCTCTCTCAGCCTTTTTAACTTTGGCAGCATTAAAAAGTTCTTGTTAATTTTAGATTTATTTTTTCTTCTATTCTATTCATCATATGATCATTTTCGGAGCCCAAAATAGATCTCGCTGGGCTTTTTTTATACTTTCGATGACCTACACTACATGAAGATCTGACTGGTTGTTGCGATAGGTCACGTCAGAGGTCATGCGAGCGGCAAGTTATCCTATGAGGTCAGACATTTGATTAACCAATCAGCATTAGTGCTTCTAAGGGCTTACCCACAGTTCCGTGCAAAACATGCCTAAAGCTCGCCGTAACAGACCATTACATTGGCTAATACCTCACACTGTTCAGAACACGTCAATGATAACAACTCTTTTAGATCCTAGTGTAAAACGAAATTTTGAACTATAAAAACGAAACGAAATAGGATCTGTGTTTTAATCAGATTGAAAATATTTTTAATATCAACCTCAACGTATATGGGCAATTGAAAAATCTCTTGTATCGAGTCGCCGAATGATGGATTGACTGGGACCAGTTTCAGAAAGTTTTAGAAATTTTGCCCCCCTGCAAATAGTACATTTTCAATGGCCCATATACGTTGGGGTTGATATCAACAATATTTTGAGTGGTGGCCCCTGATCGAAATGTCCTTCATATACAAATTTAGTTTTAAAGGGCATGGCAAGATTTATTTTGGCTCTGAAAATGACCCCATGATGAAGTTTAATTTTTGACTCTTCATCATATCATTTATTTGAAGAACTAATCTGAGGTTGGGTAGCAAATTAATTCTTTTGACAGCCCATTTCCTCATTATGGACAGCATATTGTTTACATCCTTTTGGAATATTCCATTTGAGACCCAGGCGGTAGCAATGGGCAACACATATCACCTTTCCATCTAGAATCGACTTATCAAGATCAAAAATCCCACTTCGTCAAGAAATCAGCTCCCATTCGATACTCAATTCACTTATTGCTATGTAATGTGCTAAAGGCCGGGCCTTAATGTTCTTAGTACACTCTTTCAATCTATAAAGTCATTTCATTGCTCATATCTGGGATATGTACCACATTCTATAGCCAAAAATGAAGAAAAAACACAATATTATGCGGTCTCGTACACGGCCATCATGGATTGGATACCAATCATCATCAAAGAGACTAGTTTTGCTCGAGCGGGTTTCAAGCTGCTACCTGCGAGCGCTGGCGAATGATTTGGTGAAGAAACGGAGAAAGCTGGCTTACCCTGAATGAAAGTGGTTAGCCATTTCATAGAGAATGAGAGATTACAATAGGGAAAGTTCACCAACTTTGACTTACTATTTCGCATTGATTGAAGAGAGGTGACAGAGATTTTATTTTTTATATCGATAGAGTGTGTCGAGCTGTGCATAAAACCATTTCCATATTTTGACCTACCCCCGCATCATAGAAAATAGAGCTAATTTTCGCAGGTGTATATTTTCGGTTTTAGTCGCCATATGTTACAATTTTGCTGATCATTACTCCCAAAGAATAGATGTGACTTTATGGTCTTCACACTGGGGCACAGGAAGGCCCCCACTAACATCACCAATCACCACTATTTCCATCCAAACCCTAGATTCGCTACCATAAGTGGCTGAAAATTGACCCAAAATGACCTGAAAATGGGAAAATTGGCCAAAAATCACCCAGAGGCTGTTTCTCAATAACGGTGAAAATTTGAGATCGGCCCTCCTGGCTGTGAAGTAGTCTTGAAGAGTCCATAAAATCCCCCCGAGATGATCTTGATCTGCCGACCCCCACCTTCCCACCTTCTGCATGGTTTTCTCGTGGAATGACTCTTAATTAACAAAAACGTAGTGCAATATATAGATAACCCCTTTGGAAGCCAATTAGCAGATACAACAATAACAACAAATTGATTAACAAGATGAAAGATATAATATATAGACAACAGGTAGAAACCATTTATCAGATAACACAACAATAACAATTAATTAACAAGATCAAAGATCACAATTTGAAACTATTTATAAGATAAACCAATGACCACAATTAAATAACCAGTACAAATATATAGATAACAAGTGGAAACCATTTTAGCAGGTAAAAGAAAAAGAGAAAAAAGAACAACAATTTAGGGGGGGGGGGGGGGCATTACCCACACAGTAATTAGGGATTGAGTAAATCTACCCATAGATTTGGGAGAAAATGTCCTGAGTCTCTGTTTAATTTAGGCTTATGTTTCTGGATTTCTAGGGCTTCTCTGAGAATTCTGTTTTTCCACACTGTCAAGTTCCTGGCTAGAATTTCCGTCTTTTCCCATTTGATTTCATGCTGCGGATTGTTAAAAATATGTTCTGCAATTGCAGATTTATTATATTCCTGCTTCCTAACTGCGGTGTCATGCTCTTTAATTCGCACTGATATCGGACCTGACGTTTCTCCAATGTATGCGTCATTACACTCAAATTTTATTTTATATATAACACCCTTTGGGTCGTCTCTGGGTTGTTTTATTCTGCCATTTGCGTTTAACATGGTTTTTAGTGTGGTTCCGCTGCTGAACACTACATCTGCATCTATTTGCTCTTTTAAAATTCTTTTGATTTGGTGACTGACTGGTCCTATGTATGGAATAGTGATGACTATCGGGTGATTATTTCTTACAGCCTAGGGTGGTTTGCACGTATGCGTGAGGGTTTTCTTCATGATCGTTTAAACTTTGTTTTCAGGGTAGTTATTGTATTCTATGAGGACATTGTTGATGTGTTGTAGTTCATCGTTAAGTAGTTCTTCGTCACACAATAATTTAGCGCGTCTAGTTAAAGTACTTATAATTCCTGTTTTGACTTTATTTGGATGGTTCGAACTGTTATGTATATATTGGTCTGTGTGGGTCGGCTTACGGTAAACAGTGGTTTTTAGATTATCAGCAGAGTTGTTCACCAATACGTCTAGAAAAGGTAGCTGGTTGTCATTTTCTAGTTCTACTGTAAATTTCATGCGAGGGTGGGCGCCGTTAAGATGATCAAGAAGGTGCTGAGGATTCTTACTTGGTTCCATGATGACAAATATGTCATCGACTTTTCTCATCCATTGTATTGGTTGGAAAGGTGCAGACAAGAGGGCAGTTTCTTCAAAATGCGTCATGCACACTTCCGTTATGAGTGGACTTATTGGAGAACCCATGGGTGTTATTAGTGTGTTATTTTTAGTGAAATCTATTTCTATATGTCTTATAAGGATTAAATGTTATAATGTTATTAAAAAGTCTTTTTCGTGAAAGCGTACTGGGGAACTCCTCAGAAAGGGCGAGAGAAAACCCCCTGAGCAAGTCCCGAGAAAGGGCAAGGGCACCCCGAGAAAATGCAAGAGAAAACGAACAAAGGAAAGGGAAATCCCCGAGAAAGGGCGAGAGAAAACGAGCAAATTTAACTCTCGAGAAAGGGCGAGGGAACAGGGCAAGAGAAAAGGGGAATCCCCAGGGAAATCCCCTATGACGTCACGTCAGTATTATGACGTCATCACCGGAAATGATCGTTGCCAAGGATGACGTCATCACCGAACGTGACCTACACATGCACAACACCGTTGCTAGGGCTTCTGCGCATGCGCGCATGCGTCCCTGTAGGCAGGCCCCCACTACTTTATATAACTAGATCTACTAGGCAGATATTAAAGCTTTCATATTCACGGTCACATGTCATGGGTTATATAAATAATCTCAACAAGGAAAAGGAATTATTTTCTGTCACATGTCATGAGTTATACAAAGAATCTCAGCAAGGAAAGGGAATTATTAAAATCCATCAAAACTCGAACTTATATAGGTATATACTATTGAGTAACAGTGCACCCGGGCAAAAAAAAATCTGGGAAATAACTGAGACTTGTATTGCTGTAATCGAATTGACTCCCCGTTCCAGAAGTTTAAAATACGGATCTAGATGTTGAAAAACGGGACAGATGAGAAAATGAAATGAAAATATCGGGAAATAACTGAAAAAATGGCAGGAAAATGTCGAACAGGTCGTGGAAATGAAATGAAACGGGGTTTAACGTCCTACTGTTCTGCTCCGAACTGCGCTAATTCGATATAAGAGTAGGCGATAGTCCCGCTGCCCGGCAAAATTTCCCTTATAGCACACTGTATAGCGTATGCCTGTCTTCATTAGCCTAGTGTAGGAGCAGAACAGTAGGACGTTAAACCCCAGTTCATTTCAATCTGTCAAGGGATCTTTTACGTGCACGCCAATGTATACACGGGATCTCGGTTTTTCGTACCATGCGAATGACTAGACAGCTGCCCTTGTAAAATTGACAAGGGAAACCGCGTCGGAAAACCCCGACGAACTTTCTCCGCCAATGTAGGGTTTGAACACACGACCTCCTATGGTAGAATACATAACTTTTTTTTACTAAAAAGATGTTTTAATACTGGATAACATATTTACCTGTACAACTCTACATATGAAAGTCATTGTGGTTAGATATAGTAACGTCTATCTAAAGCTATTCCCACTAGGTCTCAGAAGACCCAATTCCCGGGGTCCGAGGGCAGATCCTTGGCTGGTCTTGACAATAGGAATTCTTTCACTAATGACTGTCTTAATTAATCTTTGTTTATCCTTACCAGCTCTACAACACCTCGGTCTTAGTTGGCGAAGAATAGCAAAAGATTTAGTAACATTTCGTTTTAGATATATTCAACATATAATTTACTGTTATTTTTGTAATTCTACAGTTGAAACTATAGCTTATCTATTCATTAATCCTTAGAAGACATATAGAGGTAGATTTCACAAATTAAAAACACTCAAAACTATGTTAAAAGCTGATGGTAGGATACAAAAACCAAGAGATGATCCAAAGGGTGTTGTATACAAGATAAATTGTGAGTGCCATAGGACGTATATTGGAGAAACTTCCCGGCCGATTTCACTGAGAACAAAAGAGCATCATCACACGGCAGTTATAAAACAAGAATAAAATAAATCAGCAATAGCAAGACACATCTTCCAAAACCCAAACAATAAAATCAAATGATGCACCAAGCCTACCAGACAATTTTCAAATGGGCTTCAGCAGGTTTAGAAATACAGAGAAGAGACTTCTCAAAGATTCCACTGCTGCCAAGGATTATGGTGAAATAATTGAAAAGTACTTATCAAAGGTTATATAAGACTAGTAAACTGTTCAGAACCAGACTCACCAGGAAAATGGTACTTACCTCATTTTGCAATCACACGTCCAGAGAAAACTACAACAAAAACGAGAATTGTATTCGATGCATCCGCTAAATACAATGGTATTTCACTCAATGATGTCATATATCAGGGACCAAAACTACAACGAGAGCTGTTCGACATTTTGCTGAGATTTAGAAAGAATTCCGTGGCGCTAGTTTGTGACATTGCTGAAATGTATTTGCGCATTACTGTTGCCAATCACGACCGACCTAACAACCGATTCCTTTGGAGAAATTTGGATCAAACAAAATCTCCAGATGTCTATGAATTCAGCAGAGTGGTATTTGGTATCAACTGTTCACCATTTTTGGCACAACTCGTATCGCAACAACATGCTGAGAAATACAGTCATGTATTCCCGATGGCCGCTAATACAGTTCTTAAAACAACATACATGGACGATAGTATGGATTCCGTTGAAACTGCAGAAAAGGGTATTCAACTTTATAAAGAACTGGCACAATTGTGGGAAAAAACTGGGATGCATGCTCGAAAATGGTTATCAAACTCTCCCCAGTTACTTACCCATATTCCCGCAGAAGATCGTGTTTCTGAAGTTAATTTAGAGACAGGTGAGCTACCTCCCATCAAAACACTAGGACTACAATGATTAGCAGACGACGATATACTTACCGAGATGCTTACAGACCATCTACGAAACAATTATATCCTTTTCAATTCACATATTTGTTGATGCTTCTCAAGAAGCTTATGGGGCAGTTTCTTATGCAAGAATAATATATTTAAATTCCACTGAACCTAGTCAGTGGGTTTATATTTCCACAAAATCAAATCCAAGTGATATACTTACCAGAGGTTTAGATATTTCAAAATTGGTAAATGAAAATCGTTTGTGGCATGGACCGGAATTTCTGTGTTTAAATGAAAGCCCTAGGCCAGATAATAAGGTTCTGGAGTTAGTGGAAAAAGATGATTCAGAAGTTAAGAAAAAAACAATACAGAATACTTATACCTGTACTTATAGCCAAGATGGTGGATCATGGCGTCTAGATCTAACAAGATTTTCGAATTGGCTTCACTTAAAACGAGTACTAGCTTGGGTTTATAGGTTTGGGGATAACTGTCGGTATCCTCAATCTGAAAGAACCCATGGTGAACTGGCAAGTGAAGAACTCCGCGATGCTGAAATTAAACTGCTCAAAGATGACCAGAAGTGTGCGTTTACAGACGAATACGATGCCTTAAGTAATCATACAGAAATTTCTAAAAAGAGTAAAATACTTCAACTTCAACCTTTCCTAGATGAAGATGGTCTGTTACGTTTAAATGGTAGGCTACGCTACATTGACTACGTACCTTATGATGTCCGATTTCCTGTTATTCTGCCTAGAAAGAATTGGATTACCAAACAAGTTGTTAGACATTATCATGAACAATGCCTGCATGGTGGAACCAATCACACCTTATCATTGATTTTATCCAGATATTGGATAATCGCGGCCAGGGAAGAAATTAGAGAATATGAGAAAAGCTGCATAATTTGTCAGAAACAAAATCTTAAACCAGGGAAACAGCTCATGGCTCCAATTCCCAATATTCGATTAAAAGAGCCCCCCCTGAAAGCATTTTCCAGAGTCGCCGTTGATTATGGAGGTCCATTCATCACGATTCCGGGTAGAGGTCGTCCTCGAATGAAAAGATATCTATGTTTATGTACCTGTCTTTCAAGCCGAGCTGTCCATTTAGAAGTAGCCTTTGGTCTTGACACGGACTCCTTTCTAAATGCCTTCTACAGAATGGTCAATCGTAGAGGAATTCCCATGGAAATAATTTCCGACAATGGCACAAACTTTGTTGCGGCTAATACAGAAGTGAAACAGCTTCTATCTTCACTGGATGAAAACCAGATTGAGAAGCCAGCTGCTAACCGAGGAATAAAATGGTATTTCAACCCTCCTTTGGCTCCGCATTTTGGTGGGGTACACGAAACTATGATTAAAGCTGCTAAGAAGGCCATCTATCCTATTCTCGGTAACGCAGATGTCAATGACGAAGAATTAATTACTGCATTCACTGGAGCTGAAGCTCTCATCAATTTCAGACCTTTGACGTACCAAAGTGTCAACTCCGCAGATGATGTTCCGCTCACCCTAATCACTTTCTTCATGGGCAAATTGGTGGAATATTTGCTCCAGATTCCGTTGACGAAACCGCATTTAATCCGAGGAAACGATGGCGGAGAATACATGAATTAATTCGTCATTTCTGGAAGCGGTGGTTAAAAGAATGGTTACCTGCACTTAGTCCCAGAAAAAAATGGCTACACACTGTGAAAAATCTAAATATCGGTGATATCGTTTTAGTCATTAGTCCTGACACACCTCGTGGTAGGTGGGCGCCTTGGACGTGTTACCGAAATCCACCCCGGACAAGATGGGCTCGTTCAAGTGGTAAAATTATAAATTGGACAACAAGAGATGTTGCGACCAGTTACAAAATTGTGCAGACTAGAACTTGGTATTAAAACTGTTCATGATGTGTGTAATTTATATTTGAACACTTAAGGACTTAAGTATGTCAAGGAGGGGAGAATGGGGAAAAGACATTAGTTTGTATAAAACTTAACTGCAAGACAGTGCCTTTAAAATTACACTGTTACTAAAAATAGAAACAATTTGGAGGACGAGACTAGATAACACGCTTGGCGTGCATTCGACCAAGACCAGTGCTTGCTTAGTCAACCATGTGCTTAATAGAGACCATGTGTGTTTTTGAAAATTTGAAAAATGACTATATGAAATTTGAATGATCAGAATGTATATGATTAAATAAATGTGAAAAACTGTCTTTTTATTTTAATGGTCTTAATCCCAATAGTAACTACAGACAATTAAAACCACAGTGTTACTATGTACAATGTAGATCAAATTATAGTATGATGCCCATCTCTATGCAATGACATTATTTATGAATAGCCCCAAGACGGGCGTAAAGTATTTTAAATGTTAATAAACCAGTGTTGAAATCAGTTTGTGTCGGCATACCTTTTATCTTATCGTCGTTTACCGTGAAACAAAGTAGTGCAGCTTTACGGTTATACTAATATTTTTGGATAAAATTATATAAGTATTTAGGGTAAAGATTCCGTAATAAACTAATTGAACAATCCGTTAGTTTTATATATACAGTTCAACATAAAGCTGACAGGTGATCGAAATTCGGTGCATTGTGATTATTTCTCATAATAAGTATAAATACGTAAATCATTCCAAGACATTTCTTAACAATTTTCAAGTGTAAATAATTTAATTAAATCAACCTGTCCATAATATCATATTCATTGTATTGGACGTTAAATCTTTAATAAACAACATCAAGACATTTCATATTCATTTCGACCTACGATGGCTAATGCACAGTTAAATCTAAGTTTATTCCTACAGCAAAAGGTGGCAGATACCTATGTGTTGCTGATTTTAAGTATAGACTGAATAAGAGAAAGAATAACGACTTAGTGATATGGCAGTGCTGTGAAAAAAGCAAGGGATGTATTGCTACAGCATCTACCATTTTCGATATAGTTAGCAGAATAGACGTCGACCACAACCATCCACCAGCCCATTCCGATATACAAGTAAGTTACTGTATTATAAAAAGCATCTTTAAAATTGCACGCCAATTCTCAATTTCTTGTAATTTCTGTTGTAAGCTTCTAATTTTATATTCGACTATATATACATTATTATTAAAAAATAAATCTTATTTTATAGATTACAGTAATGATGCAACCTTAAAGGGAAAGGTCCAGTCTACGACAACCCCGATTACGCAACTTTATCAAGAAGAAATAAACAGAAGATAATATAGCCACCATCGCCATCATGCCAACCTTTTACTTCAAGAAGAGTACTGTATATAGAGCCAGGAATAAGAAATTTCCCAAATTAAGGAGAAATGAGAAATATATACAACTGGCCGACTATATGGTTACGCAATGGTTTGACGGCCAATTTACACAGATGCAATGGAACCACAACCAAACCACGCGAAGAACCAACAACTCTTTAGAGGGATGGCAAAAGCTTATTCTAATATTTTTGAAGTAATGGCATTTTTGCAAGAAGAGCAAAGGACGATTGAAATTCAGTTATTGCAGTAACCAGCGACAACCACCTAAATACACCGATATCAACCGGAGGATTCGAAACATAGATATAAACAAGAAAGAATGAATTTGTTGAATTTTTGAACTATGTTGGACACTTTATGCGTGCAAAAAGTTAAAGTTATTTGTTATGTTATGTGTTAAAGGTTGTTAAAATTTAAAAAAAAATAATAAATGCTCCCAAAATTATCTGCTTAATTAGTTTTATCCTTCAGCTTGGGATTATTGTTCTTGGCCACTCAACCCCTTAACACCGACCAAATGTTTTCCCCTAAAACTCGGCGAGTCGGCGATATGGGAATGAACCGCTACAAATAAACCTACCAAAACATAATTGATGTGTGTACAGATCTTCATAAATAGAGTCCCGTGAAACAGTCCGGTAACCAAATCAGTATGGAATGTCGCCATTTTTAATAATAATCCTAGCATCCGTGAGAGCTAATAATACAAAACGAGTGTGACCAGACTTAACTATTCGTTGTTCTTCTTCCGTTCGAATTCAAGTGTTGATTTTGGCTGTATTTATATAATCGAACCTTCAGACATGTTATCTGCTAAATATTCAGGTGGTGGTAACTTTTAAGATTATTTATATTTCTTCATCGCAAATTATTAAGATGTGTCTAGCGGATTAAGTGGTCGGTGTAGAAATCGTAGTTCATTTTCCGAGCGATTAAACCCTATCTAACAATTGTCTAAAAATTGTTGTCAGGGTTTCGGGTCATATTTTCTCAATAATAATGTTGATATTTCAGAATAATTTATAAATGGCATAATCTGGGGTCTTCCCATATCGCCGAATCACCGAGTTTTGGAAAGTCGACCGCGGCACCCTTTGATGGGATTAAAACGGATTAAAAGCGTTAATGAGGCAGGGACCAGTCATTATTAATATAATTCACTGAAATTGATTTTTATCAGAAGTCGACTCACTCACTTATTAATAAAATGAATATAGTTCACTTAAATTACATGTGAACTTGAATTTTGTCAATTCAACTCACTCATTAATTAATAACATAATAGGCTGCAGTTCAACATGAAGCTGACAGGTGATCGAAATTCAGTTCATTGTGATTATTTCTCAATAAGTATAAATACGTAAATCATTCCAAGAGATTTCATATTCATTTCTTTACGATGGCTAATGCACAGTTACAATCTAAGTTTATTCCTACAGCAAAAGGTGGCAGGTACCTTTGTGTTGGCGGTTTTAAGTATATAGTGAATAAGAGAAAGAATAACGACTTAGTGATATGGCCGTGCTGTGCAAAAAGCAGGGGATGTAGGGTTACAGCATCTACCACTAATGATATAGTTAGCAGAATAGACGTCGACCACAACCACCCACCAGCCCATTTCGATTTATATACAAGTAAGTTACTGTGTAATATTTAGTAAATATAAATATTTAGTAAATATAAATATTTAGTAAATATAAATATTTAGTAAATATAAATATTTAGTAAATATATATTTACCCGTGACTGATGTAAGTATTGAAATATATAGTAAATATAAAAAATTTAAATGTATCTTTCTTTTATTTTAAGATCGACGAAGCATGGATTCAAATAATGGCCGAAGTACTAGATAATGAGAAATATAGACAACTGGCCGACTATATGGTTACCCAATGGTTAGACGGCCAATTTACACAGATTCAATGGAACCACAACCAAACCACACGAAGAACCAACAACTCATTAGAGGGATGGCACGGACGGCTAAAAAATTAATTGGAAAAGCTCATCCTAATATTTTTGAAGTGATGGCATTTTTGCAAGAAGCGCAAAAGACGATTGAAATTCAGTTACTGCAGTATGCAAGCGGCCATCGACAACCACACAAAAAGAAAAAATACACCGATATCAACAGGAAGATTGAAGATTCCAAGCATAGATATGAACAAGGAAGGCTGGATTTATTAGAATTTTTGGACTATGTTGGACACTTATGCGTGCAAAAATTTAAAATTGTGTTATGTTAGGTGTTAAAGATTAAATTAAAAAAAAAATTAATGCTCCCAAAATTATCTGCTTAATGAGGTTTATCCTTCAGCTTGGGTCTATTGTTCTTAGCCACTCATTCCCATAATGTCGACCAAAATTTTCCCCCTAAAACTCGGTAAGTCGGCGATATGGGAATGAACCCATAATCTATAGTCCACGAGAGATAAATCCCATGGTGGGAAGTATCAGGTATTTCGAAAAGAGTAAGTATACCCAGGGGCGGAAATGTCGGAGGGTGTGTGTGTGTGTGAAGGGGTGAGGGTGTGGTGGCTTATAAGCTAGTCGGTCTAAAGATAAGTGCAGTTTGTCTCAAAATTATGCATCAGCGACTAAATGAATTAATGAGGTAAAATAAAACCAAAATAGAAGGAAAAAAATTCCAAATACTTAACGTATGAATATATACGTATGGTTGCATTGATCGTATATCACAATACGAGCCAGTTTTTCAAAGCTCAAATTAATAAAAACTGCTATGCGTTCAGTAATGAAATAGAAACGCCTCGATGAACTATTGACTCTTGCGTGTGAGTGTGACCTGACGGGCACGATCGACCATCACAAAATCGCCGATGAATGGTCATACTTGACTAAGCGCGGACGCTTGATGAAAATATGAGGACTTAGTCATATCTATGTTTATTCGCAACAATATATCGACGATATATAGGTCCATGTAAATGATGTAATTATTATCGCTTTCATAAGTTGTCACAGATTCACAGTACTTTGTGCGTTCTTGCAAAATTCTTAGTAAATAGCATGAATTTCCATGCTAGTACTCAATTTTATTCATGTTATAAGTGTTTCTGGCCATCAGAATTCTGCAAAAATCTTCCCCCGAAGTCCAGGAAATAGCAGTTTAGGGACTCTAAATTCCATGGACTTCCCTAGAAAGTTTGCACTTGCCTTTCTCGGCTGGTGGCTGCGTCACTCGTATTAGGGGTCTGTACATCAGTCGATCTCATTTTGGCCCCCCCCCACCGCCCAAAAAAACAAAATCGATATCTATGCCCCTGAGTATACTCTGACTGCCCAACATCTGAGCATACTAATATTTACTAAAGACATTAGGTTGGGTCATATAGATCTGTAACAGACATATTATAACCATCAACGATATTGGTATGACGAACGAACGACTTATGTCTAGTTGGTAATACTCTTATTTCAACAATTTCGATAACCGAATCATTTGAGAAACATTGACTTCATAATGTGGTGATTAGTATTTCTCCAGCAGTCCCTTTAATTGGCAGGAATAATAACAATGAGGGACTCGGGGAGGGTATGCTATTTACTTTCATGTTGTATTGATCTTGTTTATTTAGTTTTCTAAACTTGGTCTCTAGGAATGAATTCTAGATGATGTCTGTGTTAACCACGTTGGATACTTTCAGTTCAGTTCATTCCTGTTATTTCAATAAATGTATTCTGTCTTAGTCTTTATTCTCCACGCCCAAACATGTTAATGTTTCGTGTTTCATGTAAGATTTGGTGATGTGATCTGTCCATTGAGAATTAGGTAAATCCATCACTAGACTCTCTTCGGTCATATCATGTGCAGATTTATTTCCGAATGATGAGTTGGGAAGTAGGGTAAAGAGAGGATATCATTTACACAAGGTTGTGTTACAAGTATTTTACAGCAACAATTAAAGATGTTTTACTTTGACGTTAAAACCTCCAAGTTACATAACTATCGTTTAGAGACTACACCCAAACCACATGGAATACTATATCTGTTTTTGAAAACAACGTACGAGTTCAGGGTTGGAAATTTTATTCCCATTTTAAACAGGCGATTGGCATGTAAGATAAGCCCACATTTTGCAAGAGATGGACAGAGAACAATCTAAAAAGGCGATTTTGTTTTGGACAATCATGGGTCATAATCCACGATGTTACGGTCTGAAATGCGACAATATCAAAAGGAATCAAGATCTTTGGGATATAAACAAATATTTAAGTTTCATCAAAATCAGGTAAAATATTGTGACCTCTAGAGGGTCCACAAAATAAAACCGCGATTTTTCATACAATCAGGGGCCATAATCCATGAAGTTACGGTCCGCTATGCGCGAATATCGAAAGAAACCGAGATCTTTGGTTTATATACACACATTTCAAGTGTCATAAACATCGGATAAAATTTGTGATCTCTAGAGTACAATCAATATCGAAAGGAACCGAGACGCTTGGGATATAAACCTATATTTCAACTTTAACAGGACTTACATAACATAACTGTGTTACCAATCTAAACCTTTTCACAAGGTATATTTATATATAGTACAAATGCCTTCTATGCCATGTATTGTTCGATTCATGCCAAATCGATATTTCAAAAGAACCCCTATTTCATTATAATTAAATGTTGTTTCGTTCCTGTTTTAATTGTTGTTGACATAAACTACATGAAGATTTAGCTACAACCGTATCCGTTCTCTGGTGTTGCTAGACATAAAATAAGTAAAGGAAACGGAAGTACATTCTAATGTTAACTTACTGAATGCAAGGGCGTGGATTTGTCATAACTTTGGGGGGGGGGGGAAACGAACCCTGGAACCCGGAACATTTCATTACCAAACGAAATAAATAACTACGAACAGTTTACTGTACCAGTGTTATTTCAATGAAGGCTGTAACTAAGGGTAATATGATGGCAATATGGAAAAATTGACTACCTACATCAAAGCTGCATAAATATTAATTGTTCATGAAGTTAAGTGAATCGTCCAAAGACGTTCTTTCTACGATCAGGACTGTTCTCTTTGAATGTCTTGGCGACATGAAGGGGGTCATTATGCACCGCAGACGCCATCAAGTGGTCCAGTCAGTTTTGCGTCATGGAGTTGCGCAGCCAAGTTTTGATACGCTGAAGGATCGCCCGGGTGAGCAGGAACTAGCAGGGTTCAGCAGTGTGAGATGAGAAGAACTTCGACAGAAGGGAACATCTGCCTCACTTCAGGTGACATAATTTGATGAAAATTCCATTCAAATTGATCCACTAGCCTTGATCATCATTACTAAAGTCAGTACGATAAACAACATAGTCTCGATTATCCATTTAATCATTCAATCGTGAAGGAAAGTTATGCAGTAAATCCGCTCACAATCCAGGCTAGCGATGCCATCTAGAGTTGATTATGGTCTGGTCAGGTTAATTAATGTCTAATTAATAATTTAGATAACATTTCAGGCCTAAAGAAAGACCTGCAATAGACAGATTTAGCTCTTGCACAATGTATGTTTAACCGATTTGTCTAATCTATTCATGTATAATGCCACCACGGATGCTTAAAAAACTCGCATTGCTAAACTCTTAGAACAAAACATAAGGGAAAGTAAAAATGTAATGTATTAATGTTTTGAAAATGACAAATCACTCTCTCAACTCTCATTTATTTGGAAAGCATTGTTACGTCTCATTTTGTATATATTGTAATACTCGTAATAACAGATACATTGACCCCTATTGTATGAAAAAAATGTACTAATTATGACACCTCAAGATAAATGCCACCCTGATACTTGCACGAATTTTGTCTCCGCAATGCAGCGGAATGCGTTGTGGCAAGGTGTACAATTCGCGTATTGTACACGCATAATGTACGCACTGTTTACGCAATGCGCTGCCAAAAATGGGCCGCATTGGTAAACATTGCGACGCAATGGCACCACTTGTTTACGCATAGGTTATGTCTGCCGCTCGTAGTGGATGCCCATGGCACGCACTGACACGCATTGATACGCAGCGTCTGCAATGTGCTCACGCACATGGCACGAACATTGATGCGCGCCGTATTTTTGAAAATTTCAAAATTCTCTCTACGACATGGCACACACGCCTGCACACTTCACACACCCCTCATGCTCGTTCCCGAAGACTCTAATCATTGGCACGCAGAAGTGCGTGCCATTGTGGGAACGAAAATCGTGTAAGTGTCAGGGAGGTTTAACGCTGGTGTCCCACGCCTTGGTCCCAAAATAAATAGTTGACATTCATCGATTACTAGCACAGACGGACAGACAAAACCCATTCAAATAGTCCCCTACTTTTCCCAACAAACCGGGTTGATAAAAGTTATCTTAATCACAATTGTATTACTAACTCTTATTCTAATAATGGTAATTAATGTGTATTTTTGGGTTTGCCACTTGTCACCTTGAGATTTTGATTAGCGTTTAATAGGACTATCTAATTATCTTTGAATCTAACTGATTGACTGAATGATTGAATGCTAATTACCTTTGATAACAATCTACATCTATTTGGAAATATACATGTAATTTGTTTAAGCTTCCATGTCAGTAGTAAAGGAAGGCACTCTGAGGGGTATTTCCGGTAGGGTTATCTTCCCCTGTTTTGTTTACCTTAGCAACATCAGAAGAGTTATCCCCCTTTTATTATGGGCGTGGTTGTTGACCCTAGTTACGATAGAATCACGTGACAACGACGTAATATGAACACCATGTCCGTTTAAATTTGAATTGTTGGGTGTGTTTGTGTTTGTAATGTTGTCCGCCTTTTTTTTTTAAAAGAGTGGGGTTAACGGTTAATTGTAGTGATGATGGAAACCCGTGGCAACTAGGTAATATGAAGTTGTGAGTTTAAATTTGAATTGTGGATATGGGTGGGGGGGGTCACCGTAATGAGCGTGCGAAGTTCACCTCGAACCCGCGCACCGTCCGCCCGCCCGCCCAGTCCAGCCCGCGCGCCGCGCATGTCCCGCCCACCTGCATACGCCCAGCCCACACCCTTTTGTACGGTTAAGCTACCCCACCCACCTCCAACAAACAGACTCCGCCATCCAGCACCCAGACATTCCACCCTACCCTCCCTACAGTACTCATACATCCTAGAATTGATACATGCCTGCATGGCCTGCAATAGTCACACAGCCTCCGTCCAAAACCCGTTTCCCGTTTTCTTTGCTTCTTTGAGATAAAAAAGAAAATTGTTTTTATGCGATTTATTTATTCTTTGATCAATAGGAATATAGCTTGGATTGAAGAAGGTACAATAATCACCCCATGTTTTTTTTTTATTTTGTCAATAATTACCATTAGCCTGTTAAAAAGATTCGCTTTTTTCCCTGTTGATCAAAGAAGTATGATTCTAAAAACATTAACAAAACACTTGTTTTAATAGTTCCAATCTATTTTAATTCTATAAGTCTCTAGCTCCTCTATTATATGGTTATATATATAGCAGCTATCTGTGATAAACTGCATCCGGATTTGAACATATTTGATATATGCCATGAGGCTAGAAAGAAAAAAAATATAAAAAATTAAATTTATCGTTATTTCCTCCTATAACATATACACGACCAATGTTACTCCTAACTAAAAAACAGAGTACATTCCACAACCTGCAATGTGTCGCTTGTAAGTGTCCAAATTTGTAACGGATGTGAGTACTGTTTCAAACGGAAATAAATAATTTATTAAAGTAACATAAATACGACCCACTCATTTCCCCAAACCTTTAGCGTGATTGATGCCATATGTGTTTTGTAAGCTTCCAACTTGAGGAGACACGTGCGTACTTTTCAATGGAAATAACGTTTTATTAAATTATTATAAATGCATCACCCCCCATTAACCAAACCAAGATAGATAGATACCATATGTGGTCACTGTGAGCTTCTGACATGTAAAGAGACGCTCGTATTTTTTCATCGGTCATAAATAATTTAATAAGATACCAGATACCGCCCCCCCCCCCCCCACACACACACCACACTTCCACACCGCTGATGTGATATATTGATACATTAGTGACCTTTATCCGACGGTAGTATGTTTCAAATGTAAACAAATGAAATGAAATGGTGTTAATGGTACACCGGTTCCCCTACAATGCTTCTAATAAAGCGACCCGGCGACATACGGTACTATAGGGTAATTTCGCCTTGGTTGGCCTCTCTAAGACTTACACTTGTATAGACTTTCAAAACGTACACACATGATCCAGTTCAGCAGAAATAAAAAAAAGTTGATTGATTTAGTATAAATTAAGTGTAATGACTCCCCCCCCCACCCTTCACCCTACTTTTTAAAAACATCCCAAGCATCTCCACAGCGTAATATGATGTTTAGTTGTGAAAAAATCACTGTTCTATATAAAAAAAAGAACATACCTATTCGAGACAGATGGGTCGGCGTTTAGGGTCGCAAAATAGAAGTGAATTAGCTCTAGGTTCTTTCAAAATGTTGGTAATAGCTATTATTTTTTGTGTTTTTATCATTATGTAAACCAAAACAAAAATCGAAACAACTCACCTTTCCTTTTCTTCGTTTCTAGTTGGGGGTGGTAACTGCATTTCAGGCCCAAACCCCTTTAATAATCTATCCGCCTTGTCACGGATTACAAGAATTTTGTGTGCCGTCTCTGCACTTAAGGCCGTTGGCGCGCACAGCATCAAAGATGCCGTGGCGTATAGATATTCCCGAACCTTTTCAATATTCCTAAGAAAAAAAACGAATGACAAAAATATAATAAGATAATAACCGATGTGTTTAAAAAAAAAAGGTTTTTTAAAGTTTGAAAACTTCCTAGTTAAATAAAAAAACCTTACATTTTTTACTTGTTGTTTTCTTTAGCGTTCCTTTCTGTCCTTCCTTTCTTTCCTTGAGTGCTGAGGTAGAAGA
The DNA here is from genome assembly GCF_932274485.2 of Patella vulgata. Classification (NCBI taxonomy): domain Eukaryota; kingdom Metazoa; phylum Mollusca; class Gastropoda; family Patellidae; genus Patella; species Patella vulgata. The sequence goes on along the minus strand of NC_065881.2, from coordinate 30,038,816 downwards.
GTCGGTTGTCGCCATTCTTATACCGGTTAGCGGTGGGGGGGGGAACCGTTTAATAATCGACAGATGGTTGGGTTGGGGTTGGGTTTCTTTTTGCTGACTCAACTGGTAGACACCATACACCAATCTCTTTAAAACAAAAGCGGGAGGTAAAATCACATCTGTTAAATAACCTTGTATTTAAAACATATATCCAGATGTAATCACATGATTTTATATTCAATACTACGGGTTTCTATATGTGTGTTGGAACGTTCGCTGACCTCAACTTTATATATATACCTAAAACAATACAAAATGAACTGCGAAACGCCTAGTGTTAATTGATTTAATGATTCATAACAATAGTCGCACCCCGTGGTCCCTGTCACACATACACAAACAAAGGTCAGATTCAAACACCCATTGTTGTATATGATATCAGAGACACGTTGTGTAAGTGTGTAAAACACGTACTCACTAGCCCGAAGGTCGCGTGTTCGAGATCCATGCATTGACCGAGAAAGTTCATCGTGTTTTTCTGACCCCCCCCACTCCCTCAGCTGTCTAATCGTTCGGATGGATATGAAATGCAGTGAAATGAAATGAAATGGGGTTTAACGTCCTACTGTTCTGCTCCTATTCTGGGGTAATGAAGACGGGGATACGCCGTACAGTGTGGTATAAGGGAAATTTTCCCAAGGCAGCGGCCCTATCCCCTACACTTATATCGAATTCCAACTGCCAAGGGATCTTTTACGTGCCTGTCAATGTATACATGGGACCTGTTTTTCGTATCATCCGAAGGACTAGACAGTAGCCTTGCCAGGCCCTCCGTCCAGTAACACTGACAAGGGTGGGGGGGGAATCGGGATGAACTTTGTCGGCCAGTACATGGATCGAACACACGACTTCAAGAATCGTTCGGATGGATATGAAATGCAGTGAAACGAAATGAAATGGGGTTTAACGTCCTACTGTTCTGCTCCTATTCTGGGGTAATGAAGACGGGCATACGCCATACAGTGTGGTATAAGGGGAATTTTCCCCAGGCAGCGGCCCTATCCCCTACACTTATATCGAATTCCAACTGCCAAGGGATCTTTTACGTGCCTGTTAATGTATACATGGGACCTCAGTTTTTCGTATCATCCGAGGGCTTAGATAGTAGCCTTGCCAGGCCCTCCGTCCAGCAACACTGACAAGGGCGGGGGGGGGGGGGTGGGCTGGAAAATCGAGATGAACTTTGTCGGCCAGTACATGGATCCAACGCACGACCTCAAGTCTAGTAACCCAGCATCTTACGCACTTAACCCCGTGATGCCCCCCCCCCCATACACACACACTTCGGTGCCGTGGCGTAATGTGTTGGGTGGAGTAATGAGGACAAAACATCAGCTGAATAGTTGTATATAATATATTGACCTTACGAGAGATATAGGGAGAGAGAGAGAGAGAGAGAGAGAGAGAGAGAGAGTGTTTAACGCCCTACACGGTGACTTCGACTATTGAAGATATGATAGGTGGCCTACCGTGTGTTGTAGTTCTTTTATGCACCCGCCCATGTGTAAACGTAACCTATGACTTTTATAACCCTCATTCGACTATCTGGGTGATACCCCTTGACAACCGTGAATATGTATTAAAAACTCCCGTGCCGTATATAAATATGGCACTAACTCGGGACCAACTATATGTTCACTTAAAAATGCAAATGAACCTAGAAACGCCTGGTACCGATTGGATATTTGAATCATACCAACTGCCAGTCCCCAGTTTCCCGCCACGTGTAATGAGGTCGTGTTCCATACACGGTTAAGAAAATAGATGTATCAATGAAATAAAACGTAATACCACCACTCCCCAACCCCCACCCCCCCCCCTCTTCAACTAACGAACAGCTTAATGAATCAGGCTTTTCGAAACCCAATGTTTGACGCACAAAAAATATAAGACGTATTTTAAAATACGTCACAAAACGGTGACCACGTCATCTGACCCAGACGTCTAATATGTAAATCGGCTGGGGAATACACAACACCCATTGGTTATTTATCGGGTGGGGAGGGGGGTATATAGCAAGACTTTTAACCGCCGCTTATCATTTTTTCAAACTTGTTACCAGCAGAAGGATAACCTTTATAACAGTATTGGTTATTTTAAACAGGTATGTTCATTTTCTTTTTTACAAAGATTTTTTGCGTAGCTGTTACATTATGTTTTTTTTACACCTTACCAATAAATACGTTTTGTTTTGTTTTTTAAAATAAATTTGTAATGCCGTGTCGATAGGCTAATTGTTTTTTTATGGTTTTGTTTTTTAAATTCATTTGTAAGGTCAAGCATATATACTAATTGTTTTTGTTTGTTTGTAACAGAATGTCTGAATTTGAAGAATATAGCCAGGTACAATGGGGTCAGATTCTAGAAATTACAGACGAATTCGATGTTTGGTCCGTAGACCAGGTCCGGCAAGTTTGTGATATCCTCGACAAAATCGAGACAAATAATCAAGCTCAGGTCGAGCCGGTGTTAAAACGAACTTTGTCGGAGGAAAGTTTTGATGATGATGACGACATTAATATTGGGGTGCAGAGTGATCGGTTTTCGGATTGTGACCTATTTTCAGACAGTGAAACATTAGAGGTTAGTAACCATTTCACAACAGATATAGTCAATATCGGTGGTAATATTAAGAACGCAACCTCCAGTAGGTTAATTGATGGAGATTCCGTGACTTTTAAAAACGGTGATAGTATGAGTAGTGTGAACTCCACTTACCCCGCACATATCTACCCCATAATTGACGAAGAACCTGCGATATTGCATAACCGTACTAGTATAGATCCCCTTATGGCGCTACTAATTGATGACGAGTCTTCTAACAATTTTACGTCATTGTTTGACATGTGTGAGAGTAATTTTGAAATCGACATTTTAGATGTCTTAACACCCGAGGCTTTTAAAGACTAAAAAGCTTAATATATTTCATTTAAGATTTGTCAAGAGGGGCGTGGTACCGATGCTGAGCAGCCACCAGATTTCATAAAGCTTGTATCCATCGAGAGACGTTTTTCTAGGAAATTCAACATTGCCTCTGAAGTATTAAATTTGGAGATTGTTAACAGCGTCAAATCACTATCGCCCGACTGGCTAGATCAACTGATCACGCAGATTTTAAACACCATCCGCACTAATTTCGACGTACAGCCGGGCGAGAGAGTAAGGTTAACCATAAACCACCCAACTTTAGACACACCTATCTATATTTCGTTTCGGCCTTTCGAAGAACTGACAATAGAGTTGATTCTGAATGAAATTATGAAAATTATGCAGTCGAATAAAACCTTCATTTTAGATAACGAAACCACAATATCTGCAGTATATGTACCAGCTAAAACGGGTGGCGGCTTTCCTAGTCGTATTTGCTTAAACGAAGCATTCATGAAAGCCAAAAAGAGAACATTTATATCGCCAGTGGCCAACAATGGATATCAAACATGTTTCGGACAATGTATTATTTTGGGTATGAACGAAATGTATTACCAAAGGTCGGAGCAGACACCCGAACAAACAAAATATTACAAGCATGTAAAGACTAATCCGAAACTAAATCCGTTACAAGTTAATTTGGCTATGCACCTGTATGAAGAGGTTGGTGTCAATCCATTATTACCGACTGGTCGGAATGAATGGGAAAAATTTCGACACCATTTGAAAGCTGAATATCAGATTCTTATTTATGATGGTCAGTCGGCTAACTGTATTATATACAGAGGCGATGCCACGCCGGGTGTACCTGTTATAAGATTATATTTAATGGCAGGTCATTTCTATTATATAAAAAGAATTAATAGTGTGTTCGACTGTAGCTATTACTGTGAAAATTGTGACAAACCTTTTAAGAGCATGAAAAAGCATGTGTGTGCGTCTGTATGCAGAAGTTGTAAACATCCGTTGTGGTGTCAATAAACATATTTGTGATGTACGGAGATGTCGTAATTGCACACAACTATGTAAACCAAATCATAGGTGTTACATGAAGCGCCTAGATGAAAAGGTGGAAGACGAAAGTATCAATTACTTTGTTTTTTATGATTTTGAGACAATGTTGGACGAAAATAATATTCATGTACCCATATTATGCATAGCACATCGTGTGTGTCCGGTATGCATCACCAAGGACATCACAGAACAGTGTGATGGTTGCGGTGCGAAGAATCCCGAGAGAGAGATAATTTTTTACGGTAAACACTGTCTCGCTGACTTTTGTCGATGGATACTTCATACCGAAGTGGTACGAAACTGTTCAGGTAAATATCAAACACGTCTAGTGCACAGAGATTCAAGATTTATAGCCCACAACAGTCAAGCTTTTGATGGTTTATTTGTGTTGAGATACTTTGTCACGCATACGATAATTCAGCCCCGAATAATTGCCAATGGTTCTAAAATTCTTTGTATATCATTGAAGGATAATATACGCTTTTTAGATAGCTTAGCCTTCATGCCCATGAAACTTTCACAGTTTAGCAAGACGTTTGATCTACCCATGTCCAAGGGTATTTTTCCATATGCGTTCCTTAAATCAGAACATTTAGAATATGATGGGGTTCTCCCTGATTTGTGTTTTTACGAACCGTCTTCCATGACACCTTCCGAACGTGAGAAGGTGCGGAAATGGCACACTGAACCTCGAGTGGCCAACAATCATTTTAACACAAAAAATGAACTTACAGCCTACTGTAGGGATGACGTCAATTTATTACGCTATGGGTGTGGTCGGTTCCGTAAATTATTCATGGATCTGACCCAAATCTCACCTTTTCAAAAAGCTGTCACGATTGCATCTTTGTGTAATCTTGTCTACCGTCGAATTTTTTTACCCCCCTTCACGATAGGTATAGAGCCCCAGGGGATGTATACAGTTCACCGTCGCTATTCCAACGTGGCTATACGCTACATGCAATATCTCAGTTATAGTGAAAATCGACATATACAGCACGCCCGTAACGGTGGTGAAAAGGTCATTTTTAATATGTCGGTAGACGGCTGGTATGTAGAAAACAATAAAGAGTTCTGCGTCGAATTTCTTGGTTGTGTTTTCCACGGCTGTCTCTGCATCAAAAATCGGGATCTCAAGTCACCATATAATGACAAAACCATGGGTGATCTGTACGAGGAACACATAGCACGTATGGAACGCTTGTCGGGGCCACAACGACACGTTCGATGTATATGGGAGTGCGAGTTCAAACGTCTCGCAAAAACCACTGCGTATCTAGACTTTGAACAACATCTACCTCCTTTGATGGAACCCTTAAACGTACGCGACGCTTTTTATGGGGGTCGGACGAATTTATTGAAATTTTATCACAAAGTCCGGGAAAATGAAAGGATCCGTTACCTAGATTTTACATCCCTTTATCCGTACGTAAATAAGTTTTCAAAATACCCCGTTGGTCACCCAGAAATTATTTTGTACAACTTCCTACCTTTGGAGAATTATGTGGGGTTTGTAAAATGCCTGATTTTGCCCCCGAAAGATCTGTATATACCCGTCTTGCCTTTCAGATGTGCTGGAAAGCTAATGTTTCAGCTGTGTGCTAAATGTGTTTTGGATCAAAACAAAAGTATTTGTACGCACGAGGCTACCGAGAGAGCACTTTCTGGGACTTGGGTTATTTTTGAAGTTATCACTGCACTCCAAAAAGGTTATCGTATGATCAAAATTTTCGAAATCTGGCATTATCCACACACAAGACAATACGACCCTCACGCCGATGTAATTGAACAGGAAGACTACGATATTCACATAGATACCATAAAAGACAATTATGAGGATATATCCGAGGTCGACACCTTTAAAACTTTATCGTGTAAAGATCTATTTAGCGATTACATCAATATGTTTCTAAAAATCAAACAAGAGAGTTCAGGTTACCCCAATGACCTCAACCCATCATGCACACTATGTGATAATTTAGATACCTGTGACCATATCGACTGGCCCGGCCTGGAACAAAAACGTAAGGAATACATTGAAGATTACAAACGACACGAAAACATTTTACTCGACGAAAAAAATATCTCTAGCAATCCTGGGTTACGCTATGTGTCAAAATTATGCCTTAACTCTTTGTGGGGAAAATTCGCTGAACGTTCCGACTCAAGGGTACAAGCCGTAATCGTTGGTGATCCGACAGTCTTCTACGACATGATGTATGACGGGACAAAAAACGTGAAGAATGTTGAAATACTTTCTGATGATTTGGTTTTGGTTCAATATACAAGTCGTCAAGATCTCGAACCGCCAGCCCCACATGTAAATGTACCCATCGGCGCTTTCACTGCCGCATACGGGCGTATGAAACTGTACGACTATTTAGACAAATTGAATGATCGGGTACTCTATTTCGACACAGACTCTATCATTTTCACAGAAACTGACAGTGATGTCCCTGTTCCACTTGGCAATTACTTAGGGGATTTCACGGATGAAATTGATCCTTCCTGTCGCATACTCGAGTACTGTGCCACCGCACCCAAGTCTTATACCTTGAAAATTGAAAATGTAAACACACACGAAATCAGTTATACCATCAAATCTAAAGGCATTACCCTTAATTATGATGTAAGTCAACGTATCGATTTCCTAACTTTTGTCAAATTAGTGCATGACCACACCCACAAAGTTAAAGTATCTTACCCGAAAGCATTCCATCGAAAGTAGTATCAATGAAAGAAAGGACAAAAACCTTATCATTTAATTACAATAAACGTGTTGAAATCAGTGAATCTTATGACACTGTGCCTTATGGTTTCCTAAAACCTGTTTAATGCTTTATACTGGCTTATAATCACTGTCCATATTGTACTTGTTGTAAAACAAATAAATAAAAAAAAACGTTGATTTTTTTTGGTTGTTTTATGAACTATTTTATTAGACTATTCTACAATTACAGAGATAGACACATAGCATATAAATAGATTAAATATGGATGGACATTTTTACAATTTAAATCTAAGTGTTACAAAACGTCGGACATATCTGTCGTTTTCACGATAGTTTCGTGAAAATTTATTTACAATGGATTTCATGCTTTTACCCCTACATCTATGATAAGCATAAAACACACAATAATGGCCACAAACATCACTGAACAGTCCTTGCAGTCGTTTTGTGTTGCAGAACAGTGGTAACCCAGTTTTCAAAATTCGGTGCAAAACGTCTCTATGATAAGGTTTCAGACCAAAGGAGTCAAAGTACTCCACGACACCAGCGCCTACATAAATCAGCAACCAGTGTTCACCGGGTTTATTGGAGGTATGTGAATTGTAAATGTATAATCCTGCGTGTATACGTCGTGGTAGAGTATCGCGGGCAAAGACACCACGAAAATAAGATGCTGTTTGCCGGTCACTTCTTAAAATGGTCGTCAGTTGATCGGTATTCATCTTTAAAAGTCTGTTATAACATTTCGAGCACTGTCTATTTCTATCTTATTTTCAAACTCACTGTACAGAATGACGTTCACCGTCTCTGGCAAGGCCACCCCGAAACGAACGTCAAGTTTTGCATTACCCGTTTTGTTCAAATGGAAAGTATTGTCATCTGAGAGCTCTGGGGCGTAATCAAAACAGAATACGCAAAATCCTTTTCGGTAGGCGTTAAGGGTAATTGTAGGTCCCTTGTCTTGAAAAAGGCTAGATGTCCCCGAAAATAGAGTATTGAATGATCTAGTATAACCATAACCCATGTCTTCGCTGAAATTAGGTGTCAACGGTTTGGCGAAAACATCTTCACCATTAACTTGGAGGGATATATGATTAATGTCGAAATGTTGAAGCCGGAAAGGGTTTTTTTCAACTGTACCTGAAAAGGCCTGGTTGGAAACAAATGTCACAATAACACGTCTAGGGGTCTGTCCTAAGAATAGATTGTCTTTATCCAAACTACGATTTCCAGTAGGGATGGTAAAACTTTTTACATCAACACGTCGAATGGGGTAAACGGCATTGCGTTTCATGAGACCTGCTGCATGTGAAACGATTACTGAAGGATTTAATTTTAGTCTTCGAATAAATAGAGATGCTTTTTCGATGACCACTTTGAAATTGTCGTTCTCTGCCATGAGACAAAAAGCATCTTTAGCACGAACCATACGAATTCGCATGTCTACCCCATTGATTAAGTATTTATTTTGACTAAATAAGTCCAGGTGCAGTTTCCCCAACATATCTACAGACTTACTCTCTTTAAAATGTTTGGCCCTGACCTTAAATCCAGCATTGGGCCCGAGGTCGGCGACATCGTTGCTGTCGAATTGTCCAGGTGTATCCAAACGCCACTGGCAAGATAACAGATGAGATTTTTGAGCATCCGATCCATAGCTCAACAGATTCTCCAGGTAACATCGGTAAGGATTGATCGAGGCCGGTTGTGATATCCGCTTACCATTTAATGACACGTCAATTTGACTAAACAGACTGTGTACGAAATTATTCACGGGTCCCACATTAGTGTCAGCGGCTATATTTGTACTATCGGTATTCACAATCTTAGCTCGAACTGTGAAAAAACTCTGGGCCAGATCTAGATACTCATCGCCGGAACCAGACAAATAGAATTCTAGTGGAGCGCCACTGTCTAGATTAGATATCGGATGATATTCATGCCATTTCCCACTTTCTATATCTATCTTGGTATTTGGTACATTAAAAAGGTCGAGCCCACTACTTAGGCATTCACAGGAACGAGGATCGATCATTTTGAATGGGTGATTAAAATACGTGTGGATTTCAGTTAAAAATGTCTGGATGGGCACGTTTACGTCTCTTTCGGTTCTTACCACCCGTGTTTCTTACTCGTTTGACCGATCTCTTCGGAGTAGACACCTTTATAGGTGTAGCAATGGACCTTAGAGCCCTCGCACCGAGATCTCTACTCGCTTGTAATATATGTTGTTTTTCCGATGTCTTTAAATTTTTTCCTTGGAGAACGTCACCAAAAATCTGTGCACCAGTAGTTAAGGCTCTTTTACCCACTGTTTTGGCTGCTGACTTTAAGAGAGGTGTAGCCACCCTGAATAGGCTCGAGACAATAGAACCCAAACCATAGCCTTTCTGGTATGGTGTTCCTGAAAACACGTTGAATCCGTCACCCGCTTGACTTAGATAATAACGACGTATCTTGGATTCGTCACATCGATATGGGGTTAAACAGGAGGTCATTCTTCTCTTTTGAAGTGCAATTACAACACAACGTGACCAAATTCAAAGGGGACTAACTTTCCTAATTCTGTGTACAGGCCGAGTTCGATCGTGTCTATGTAATCTTGACTGACTGGTATATAATACGGATTGTCAAAGGTTTTATATACAGCGGCTCCAAAAGGTTTAGACAAGTCAACCTGTATTGCGCGTAACAGTGGTACGCTTTTATCGCCGACCAACTGATTTTCGATAATATCTGTGTAAATATAAATATTGTGAAAATTGGAATCTAAATCAACTTTTTTATCACTTTTAACACTGTTTGTAAATTCATTTTCCTTCATAAAGCCAAATATCCGAGCTAAATTCTTGGATAGGTGAACTCTTCGACCATCTTTTCCCAACAGTAATAAGATGTGACCATCCTGGTCTTTCATGATAGTTCACGAAGCCCCAACTTCCAACGTCGCTTTATTGAAGTGATTGATGATGTCGTTCCCCGTATCATAGTACCCATCAGGTATAGAAAAGCGTAAGCGATGTGGCCCTTCTACTTCTGTTTTGCTACGATACGTCAACCAACAATCTTTGATATAAATTTTATTCCAGCTGCAGGGATAATGAATTTCCACGAGTCCACATGACCACACACCTTGTAATTGCAGGGGTCTTGCTAATTTTGTTGTAAAATGGCTGATCTTGTTATGGGGGTAATAGTCGAAAGAGCTATTACTGGGGAGCGTAACATAAAACCCATCTTCGTTCATGTCGGTACAAACTGGATATGAATGGGTCGTGAGTGGGTGCACACCGCCTTTTTAAAAAAAAATATTTTTGCTGCGTCGCATTGTTATTCTTTAACTCTTTGTGTAACATGACCGTGTTCCAAATTTCGACAAGTATCGTAGATAGTATAGCAATCCCCGTGATCACATACAGGGCTGTCTCGCCCATGTCTTCAATGTATTTTGAATTTTTGAACTGTTGTAAATAGGTTGGGTGACGTCTTTGAACAGGCGGAGTTAATGATGTCATTTTCTGATGACGTTTGTGGCGGTCACCCAACTATCAAATTCTTTACCATACCCCTTCCAACGCACTAAGAGATATTTTTTACCACCGACTGACTTTCTAGAAATAATTTGATCGATATCATAATGACTTGGCGGTATGACTTTGATCAGTTCTTCGGTGTAAAATGTACCTTTTATTGGCACACCTTGTAGGTCATTTATTTTATACCCTGCCCTGTCTCTTCGGAACCTCTGGGACACTTGAAATATTTCCTCGCTGTAGGATCCTAAATAATCCTTTTTAAACGGGTGCTTAGACTCTGATATCCTTACATATTCGCCCACGTTGAACTTGTATTTCTCTTTTGTCTTGGGGCTGTTTTTGTATAGAATGTCTAACATGCGGTCTTGGTTCCTTGGGGTGACATGAGACGGTGGCATTTGTATACTACGATGTTTTGTATTATTGTAACCCTTGACTAGCTTTTGTAAAACGTCCGTGTAACTGTACGTATTGTTTTTCGTAAAATAACGGAACATTCGGCCCTTGAATGTACGTTGAAAACGTTCAACAATGGCCGCTTTCACGTCGTCATTCTGACTGACATAAAATCCAATCCCCTTTTTCTTGAGCATAGATTGAAAGGATTTATTCAAAAATTCTCCCCCCTTGTCAGTCTGTAAAGCCAAAGGTTTTCGACTCGATTTTTTCAAAATAAATCTAAAAGCCTGGACGAGAGTTTTTGCCTTTTTATTTTTCAGGGGGTAAACCCAAGCATATTTACTTAAAACATCTATGACACACAGCAGAAATGTATGACCCCGATTGTGTTTTTTCAGTGCTGACAGATCACTCAGATCGGATTGCCATATGTGATCTATTCCGTGCACGATAACCCGTTCCCGTTTGTATCTTCTCCGGGGAGTTACATGTTTGGTATAAGTGGGCTGCTCCGCTAACCATTCTTGGATGTCTTTAAGTGGTATAGTATGTTTGTTCTGTCTAAGATATCTGTAAAGTTTGTGCAGACCCCCGTACCCTGCTGGATGCTCAGGGTCATAGTAAATCTTTGTCAGAAGTCTTTTCACTCTCGCCCTCATTTGTTACGGTAGGGCAACCAGTCAGGAGGTGTCTCTTGCCGTCGACGTGTTTTCCGTCGTGTAGGTGTGGATCCAAGGTTCGCATACCTATTAGGGGTAGTGATTATATACCCCGAGGGGGTAGGGTGCGTTCTAGGGCGATATCTTTTTGTCGCCAACTCAGCCGATGGTGAGCGTGAAGACCTTTGGTAGACAGGTGTACGCATAAGATCGGGGTTGGTCATGTAGCGGTACCTATCGGTATTACCTATCAAGTCTTGGGGTAAATTATAACTGGATAACGCCCTAGCCAGCTCTTGCCACCCTACAGGATTAAAGTGTTTTCTTTTACGTAACAAATCATTGACGAGATCAGTTATATTTGAACCCGACACAACCTCACCCTGAATAGCGACAGTTCCTTTAGCGTCCCACGTGATGTTTGGGGATTGGTGTAGTTTTTCTATTAATAGACCGGCCTTGGTTTTCAACGATTTCGGAACCGTAGTCAGTATATCCGATTTTAAGGGTGGTTTGGGTCTGTCTTGTAATGTCTTAGAGTGTGATTCTGCCCCAAGGGGGTCTTGACCACCTATTTCCTGTTTCTCGACATAGTCCGTTGGTGGTTGCACAGCGTCTTGCCCAACCATTCCTTGTTTCTGGACATAGACCGTTGGTGGCTCAACGGCTCGATTTTTATGAAATAAAAATTCTCTCAATCGTTGACTGTACTTTTCGGCTTTTTCAGAATCGTTCAAAGTAGGGTCTTCGAGGATGTGGCGTATTTCTACGTCTAATTCTGAAGTCTTTTTCACTGATGGGGGTTGTAATATCGAAGGTCGAGATGTTTGCAAATTCTCCAACAAACTCTCGGGAACCAGTGTCATTTTTTTAGTAAATTCCATTATGCACCAAATAATTTAGGTAACATACTACCTAGAATGCCGACCAGGGGGGCTACCAATGCTCCGAGAAAACCACCCCTCTGAAGAATTCTCTTTTTCTGCTTCAGGGGAACTTTTCGATCCACTAAATGTCTCAGACCCCGTTTATGCTTAGCCAATCGTTTCTTGTGGTATGAGGAAAGGTGCACATTACCTTTCAAGATATTGAGACAACACTCGCACAAGGCATCTATTACCGGTTTACTGGCATTTTTTATAATGTGTACTCGTTGTTTTGGGGTGGCCTTTTTGAGCACTTGCAATAGTTTCACGTGTCGCGATAGACCACGCGTCATCTTTTCTTACAACAATGAGGAATGTCGATTAAGCCGCAAGCTTTTATACCTTTGGGACATAGACATTGGGGTTGTCACTAGGAAATATACTGTTACGAAGTCTCAAAATTTCGGGGGTGGTACTTTTCAGATCAAGAAATAAATAAGAATAGGGTTTTCGTGTAGCATCCTCATAACTTTCTCGAACAAATTTAGTTTTTCCGGGGTACATCTGTTTGGCTAGTTGTGTTATTGCTGAAACATCTCTAGGGTTCTTAAAAATAATCATGTAGTGCGCATTCAGGCTGATGGTTCTGTGGTGTTTTCCTTTATGAAACAGATTCTGCACGATATAAATGACAGAGGCGTTTTCGTGATGACTCCCTCTTGTAAATAGTTTTGAAACCTTGTCCGTGGTCTCGTCCATCAGATCATCAATGATCAACAATGTTCGTTCTTTGGGATTCAGACTAACAACCAGACCCTCGACAAACTCAACCACTACACCTAATTCGGCGTACAGAGGTTGCCAAACCCCATAACACCACACGATACGTTCTACGGGTTGATCGACAACTTGTCGTAATTCGAGGATTAAACGTCTAACCAGCTGACTTTTACCCGATTGCGTTGGCCCTGATATCATGCATGTAAAAGGCCACTTTAATCTCACATCCATCCTGAAACCCCCAATCAAAATAACTAACAGATTTTTATAAAGACTTGTTCTTTTTATTACAACAAAGTACAACATAATACATGCAATACAAGTAAAGGTAAAACAAAACAATTATTTGGCGAGTTTTCGGACACATTCTAAGATTTGTTCTTTCCAATACACAGTTCCAAACGAAAACAATTCTTCACTGCGATCACGAATATCGGGCACAAAACGGCTTATCTGCAAAAATCTATCTTTATCCAATTCTGCGAAGCAGGTTTCAAAATACAAGTCGACAAAATTGATTTCATTGAACCAATAGTCGATACCCAGGCATGAATGTTCCAACTGACCGCCTTGATTATTCAGGCAGCCTTCACATCGGTTAGTGACACTTTTTCCAATCTCGGTGTTGATGAGGTCACCCATGATTTGCACGACTAACAGGCGGACGTTTTCGGGAGGACAGTAGTGGCCATCATTCTCCAGTACAAGTTTCGAGCACTGGGTACATGGCTCGTGGGTAACGTTCTCGGCATCGTCTACGAGAAGATCTTCGTGGAAAACGAGTTGATTTCCCTCGTAAATACCTTCCACCCTTACTTCTGATCTGTAACAATCGAGTTGTTCCAAACCTTCATTTTCAGCCGCAGAAACACACTCCTCGGGTGTATTGTGCCACGTGTCCCCGGATTTTAACAAACTCCAGTCTGCCATGGCATTACCAGCCTTGCTCGATGGACAGCCGAACACAAGATATCGTCCACGTTTGAACGATGTTGTAACCCTGGTCACAGCCGTTAGCTTAGAAAAAGTCTGTTCAGGTATCCCCATCTGTCGACCATTTTTTCTTTGCAGTATCAGATGACGAGCCGTTCCGAGTTCACAGGTCAGATCGTTGTTGATGTCAAATTTCCTCGGTTTGGGAGAAGCCAAATATCTCTTAAAACGATCGACAACACGGCTCCATTCTCTTAAGGTCATCTTGAATGCCATTCTTCGTTTCAAACCCAAATAACCAGCACGCAGTAAAATTTCAGGTTCTGAATTTTCACCGTCCCCTAAATGTAACGTCACACGAACTGAAACATTGGTTATCTTAGGTGAAGCCATGTTGATTGATATAATAACATACGACACAGTCCTCTATATTTATCTATGTACAGCTAGGTCACTCATTGGTCATCATGGGGTAACCAATGTAGATTGTCTAGGGGGGCGTTATACACACTATGACCCTTTTTGTGCACCTATCACGTCCACGGAAGTACCTAGCAACCTAACACGGTCTTCACACAGCTCTTCTAGACAGGTTTTCAACAATTCCCATTGGGTTAAGTTTAAATGAACACCCTTTCGCGTTGGTTTTGGCATGCGTTCGTCCTCACACCACCAAAATTTACAAATGCCGATGCCTGGGAACTTATGGTCAACCGTAATGTATACATCTTTGCCAAGGTGAGTTGATTTCTTCACACTCGTGTCCTGTAAATACTCGTCGATGTCTGGCACCGTGTTCATCAACATTTGCCACTGATCCTCGAAAAACATGATCCCGTTCAGCGTTGGATAGCGGTAACCCGTCTGTGTGTGGTCATATCTTCGGATGTGATAACACGGTGTTTCTTGCCAAAGACATTTTACGACGAAATAATCATTTCCAATTTCCTTTCGATATAACTCCCCAACACTCATGATGCCAGCCTTATGATCAACGGAATACAACAATACTACATTATAAAACATTTCACACTATTTATACACCTTTTTTTAAAACCATCAGCACCCTCTCAGGTTGAAACATGTTTGTTGTACAAAATAAAACATTTTGTTTCACACCACCAATAATACATTGACGAAAACGATGACCAGAGCGTTCGCGGCGCGCGGGCGGGCGGGCGGACGGTGCGCGGGTTCGAGGTGAACTTCGCACGCTCATTACGGTGACCCCCCCCACCCATATCCACAATTCAAATTTAAACTCACAACTTCATATTACCTAGTTGCCACGGGTTTCCATCATCACTACAATTAACCGTTAACCCCACTCTTTTAAAAAAAAAGGCGGACAACATTACAAACACAAACACACCCAACAATTCAAATTTAAACGGACATGGTGTTCATATTACGTCGTTGTCACGTGATTCTATCGTAACTAGGGTCAACAACCACGCCCATAATAAAAGGGGAAAACTCTTCTGATGTTGCTAAGGTAAACAAAACAGGGGAAGATAACCCTACCGGAAATACCCCTCAGAGTGCCTTCCTTTACTACTCATGTCTGAAGTTATATTTTCTTATGTTTTTTGTTTGTTTGTTGTTTTTTTTTTGGGGGGGGGGGGACAGATTGAAATCTTTCCTTTTTAATTCCACTTCATTTGAATTTTGTCAGATATACTTAATTTACCTCTTTGATGCTAAAATTGAGGTTTGTCATAGATGGAAAGTTCGGTATGTACAATGCAATTGAAAAGGTATTGAAATGTAATAAACCCTTACATGATTTTTGGAATGCAATTACTATCGGTTCCAGGAGATACTTCGACTCTAAAATTCCTCGCCATCTCTTCAGTTTTTAATTTAAACGGCCCAAACCTAGTGACGTACTCTGTCATTGAGTTAACTGGCGGGGTTTCGATTCCCCGGTTGTACGTGACAAGGAGTAGGGTCGCCTGTCCAACCTCGTGGGTTTTCTCCGGGTCCTCCGGTTTCCTCCCACTGCTAAAAACCCCTACGCGCAAGCGAATTATTGAAATATAATTGAACCATATGTACGTCCCAAAATGACCTGGTTTGTGTCGAGTGGATGTTAAACCCCATTTATGGTAGAGGTATTTTTAGGTGAAAAAGTGGAAAATCTATGAATTATTTTGGGAGAAAAGCACAGTTTTATATTATACCCCTCGCCTTTATAAATCAATGTTGTCTTATGTTTACTTTTTCGATAAAACAGTTCACACATTTTTATTTGGTGGATGTTTTATATTATACCCCTCTCCTTTATAATTCACATTTAAATAAATTATCAAAGAGCTGTCTTATGTTTACTTTATCGATAAAACAGTTCACACATTTAGCTCATTTTTCATCGTCAAGATGAACGGTTCATGCCCGTACATCCTCGACACCCAAAAGAGTATGGGTGGGGGGAGGTTGGATGGCCGAATGGTTAGCATGTCAACTGGCGTGGTTTCGAATCATCTGTCGCTTGTACGGCTTCAATTCCATTTTCAATGAACGTTTCTTTAAGAAGTGAAACAAAGCGCTGTTTGTTTGCATCATTTGCTAAGAAAGTTTCTTTTTTGACCATAAGAGGCATATTTTAGTTATAAATGTCACTGTATTTGATACGATACCCTTACTACGCCTAATGTGAGTGGTATTTTTGATGGAATGATTGTTATACCCATCCAGGACAACTATAGGAATAAGAAAAAAATCTTTTTACAAGATCGACATCTTTTGAACACAGCTGGGAAAATGTCTGCACCCTTGTCCAGGGTGCTTTGTGAAGAAGGGGTCCACCATTGATAGCATGTGTAATATCTTATGTAGGAAGCTAAGGTGCGTGACATTTTCAAGGGTCCCATATTGCATCTGCTAGACTTTGTTGTGTGTCTAAGAAGCCCGTTTGATTCAAACATAGATAAAGGAAAACTTGACAGCCCATATTAAAATAATGCGGTTATACCATTTAAATTTTCCTGCCCGACAGTTGTAAATCTTTGGAACATTAACTGGGGATCCACATGTGGTGTTGGGTAATAATGGTGTTAGATGGTCTTTTGGCATCTAAAGTAATCGCAGAATTTTTCTTTTTAAATGAAAAATTAGCCACAAGCTGCTCGCGCATAGAAACTATAATTTTTTCTCCAATTTCCTCCGCTTTATCAGTGTTAGTATCATCATTGGCAACCATACCAGTCTCAATATTCCTCGGTTATTTGTCTTCTGTGAAAGGATTTCTATCTTTCAAAAATACATAAAGTATTACAATGTCTCTGTGATCATTTTCTTTTCTGGTACCTATTGACTCTACATGCTGGTCACTTGATTTATATTAAGCGCCGGTTACATATTGCATAACATTATTATATTCGGCACATGTTGGCATTGCTAAAAACCATTGTGTTCTTTGGGCTTCTCCCATTCCTCACCCTCTTGTTAACCCTCCTGTAGATTTTACACTTCTCATGAGTACTTGCTCTATTGCTAAGTCAGTTGACAAATCTGCCCAAAGTCTATCGCTCCTACGTACAACATGGTGTCCTCGCATAAAATGAGCATATACCTCTGGATGACACCAAATGCAGTTCCCAATCACTGGTCCTTTCTGCTATGAGGAATCTTTTAAGAATTGAAATCATTTAACAAAAAGAGAACCATAAGTTAGAAGTCCTTGATTCATGACAACCTTTTCTAAGTAATATAAATTCCTCCTCAATTACTTTCATGGCATCATGATTTAACACATTTTCTACTGTTTCCTGTTTATTCATTAATTTGTGAAATAGAGACAAATATTATTGGTTAACGGAAATTCGGAGCATTCCATTTCATCTTTCGTTGTGCAGAATATTTCTTCTGTAATCAACCAGTGTAAGGCGATGTCAACGGGCATGAACGGCACGCGAAACAGCTTTTCCGGTCATCCTGTGAGTAACTGCGTTAGGCGCAGAAATTAACTCTAAGAGTTCCTTCAGACCAGTCCCTGACATAAGTCAATGTATACTTACTAAAAAGCCCATTTCAATATGGAAACCACCTAGTCAATCTGATTAAAATACAGATCTATATTTCGTTTCTTTTTTTTTATACTTTCGATGGCCTACACCACATGAAGATCTTACCGGTTGTAGCGATAGGTCGCGCCAGGGGTCATACGAGCGGCTTTTGACCCTATGACGTCAGACGTTTGATTAACCAATTAGCATTGATGTTACTAGTGGATTACCTACAGTTCCGTGGAAAACACGCCTAAAGGTCACCGTAACAGACCGTTTCATTGGCTAACCCCTCACATCATTCAGAACACGTCACTGATAACAACTCGTCCAGATCCTAGTGTAGTAAAGAAAAGTAAAACGAAATTTTGAACTATAAAAACGAAACGAAATAGGATCTGTGTTTTAATCAGATTGCCACCTAGTCTAAGAATCACCTTTTTGCATTCCTAACCAGAAGTTATCATCAACGCTTTCCAGTATAAAGGTTGGTCGAATGTGATGAAGGGAATTCTGTTGTAATCATGGGCTACTTTTGATGCAAACTTTAATGTTGAATAAACACATGACATGTCATTAGTGTTTAAATCTATCATTGGAAGAAATGTTATATTTGACAGCCCAGGATTATTTCCAGCGCACACCATCTGCATTAAGCCTGACCATCCTGGTATTGGTGACATTAACGGCCGCAAAGCCTTCATTAGAATATCAATTTTCCATGTCTTGTTAAAATTTCTTGGAGTTTTTGAAATCTTAGTGATGTAAACAAATTACTACGTTGATCAGAATTGTAATGAAACACATTAATATGACCAATCGATATTATATCATCTGCTGTTACCTCAATTCTGGGGATTTCTTTTGATGAATTTCGTTTTCCTAGGGTTGTACATGCAATAATTCCCATGCCATGGAATGATTATTGCCACCAATTGTGTCAATATTTTAATCAACGTTGTCCGTCACGATTTGTAGGAAATGGTTTTAATCGGTTGGTTCTTGATATGACTCAAACTTCTGCACTTCAGAATATGAGGAACAAAAAATCTTGTGTTGCAATTTGTTGCATGTTATGCACTAAATTGACCAGGCTATTGTAACCATAGAAATATATAAATATTATATATTTCTATGATTGTAACCTTCTTGTCATTAGAAATGACGTCATTTTTGCAAACCTGTACTTTAAATCCCTTATTAAACTAATTTTTATTTCAAATGTACCTGTTTCTTTATATTTAAATTTTAAATCTTTAATTTCACTCATCAAAATTCCACAAATCAATCCGAACATATTGATAACAAAGATAGATTATAACTTGATGCAGTTGTCCAAAAATACCTTTTACATATTTTTGCCCAACACGTCTAGAGTGATTCTGAAAAAAACCACCTTATTTTCAACCCTTAAACCAAACATATTTTTTTTCTAAAGGGTGTTATTTGATACCCTTTAATAATACTGTTTACTAATTTCCTTTAAAGAAAATTGTAAAGATATAAGATCAAGCACATATCATTCAATAATTTATTACTTAACCATTGCCAAGAATTGGCCGATTTCGCATTGGACACTTTATAAGGGTTCCACACATCAACATGCTTTCATAAATTTATAACACGTGTATCATGCTCATATGGGAATATGTTAATTGACGCCAGTTAAAGGATAAAGGGCACCAGTGAAGCCCATCATGATTACATCGCATTTATAGTTTTCTATAATTTTCTGAGCTGTTTCTAAACCTTTCTTTACAAAATAAATGCCGATATTTCAATAGTCATCACAGATTATTAGATATTCATAGTATTTCATTGCTACCAAAAATGTTTCCCATGGAACATTTTATTAGACAACAGTTTCGCATAACGGTAATGATTATTTTATTTTGTGACTTAGGAACACAATATTTGTTTCAGATTTTAAGTTACTTCAGAGCTGCGATGCAGTAATAACGGGTGTCACCGGCGCCAATTTATCCTTGAACTTATGTCAATTCCGGTGCCAGGTTACCCTTGAACTTATGTCACATCCGGTACCAATGAAACCGTTAAACAGATTTCCACATAAGCATTGTACCCGTGTTATAAAATGAACGCAGAATCAACCAAATCCAACAATATCAATTCCATTAATACATATGTTACCATGTGTTACATATGTTAAAAAAGTGATCCTGACAAAATTTGTTACTAACTTACCGCTAAGTTATCTGATGAGACTTTCTAATGGGGATTTAAAGTGCGAAAAAAATCTTAAAAAGTGACCCTGACAAATTGGTTATTTCACGGTAACGGAAAGGTTAGATGCAATATTTCGTTATCCATAGCATTGTATTAAATCATTCTATATGTTGGATGCAATTAAATATCATAATTTTAAAGGAATATTGAATAACATTCATTTGAAGAATGTATTTATTTTGAAGGCTAAAAACATAGTTTTAGTAAAAATGTTGTCATTTCCAGTAAAAATATATTTTTGAAATTGTTTTTATGAAATCACAAATGGCATTAGGCATCAGACGGTGAAACTTTTATAAAATCAAATAATAATTAAGAATGTCATGGACCAAAAACAGTTAAAAGTGACTTGCAGAAAATCGTCTATTTCACCGCATGATTGTATCTCAGAAACTACATGTCGGATCAATATGATTTCTTCGGTTTTATTGGGAATGTGGGCGTGACATAGGGATTAAAGCTATTTCGGGCGTTCCGTGACAATGCGAAATGTCCGAAATCACCGACGTTGTCGATTTCTTTTTAAAAAATGCTGTAGTATTAACAATAATCATCGAATTTTAACAAATTTCGAAAATTATAAATTTTACAAAAAACTTTTTTATTTATGAATATTTTTATATGGTATTTTACCCATGCTTAAAGACTTATCTGATTTGACTAAAAATGTCAACATTTTTTGTCTCCGTAATTTTTCTTGGCCGCCATTGGCTAATTCAGTTTTCAGTCCTAGATTAATTATTTATTATTCGATTTGTACAAAACAAAGTTCATATGATGCGTGGTCCAAAATGTCATTTTTTTATTACCAGTAAAGTTTCCTGTCGGCAGCGGAAGTGACGTAAATTCTGCAAAAACTACAATCTTAACAGTTCGGTACCACTTTTTGAAAGCAAATATCATTTTTTCCAAATCTGATATCACTGAAGGGTGTGCCCTGTAAAGGCGCACAAAACATCGGGCTCTGTTTTTTTCATTTCTATTTCGTTTTCGGGCCATTTCAATTAAAAGGCGAAAAAGGTGTAAAAATAAGCTATTTACAACCCATCCACCGTCTTCATATTTCAAAATATTTCTTCGTAACTTTCACAACCTCGTAGCAATTACCCATACAAAGAGAATGTATGTCAAAATTAGTTTGTAATATCAGCAGTTGCCGAGAAATAGGCAATTTTGGGAGAGTCACATTTCGCGTTATTTTGCCTGTAAAAGAATCAATTATTATTCAATTTTCAATTTTATTTCACCATTTGATGTCTAGTGACGTCATTAGCCTTCAAAACCGATATTTTATTCAAATTAGCCGTATATGTTATTTGTTGAAAAGTATATTTCTTTTCAATAAATAAATAGAATGAATAACACATGACACAATTATATGGAATACAAGTTACTTGAAGAGTTTATTTCAGCGATGTTTCGACGAGGGTTCTCCCGTCTTTATCAAGCAAAGAGTGACAACCATAGTGCAATGAAGATATATATATATATACAAAATATGGAACAAAGACAAACATCTACATACAATCGAAACGTCGCTGAAATAAACTCTTCAAGTAACTTGTATTCCATTTAATTGTGTAATGTGTTATTCTCATCCAGTTACTAAATGCCACTTAGACAATTTATTCGTCATCTACATGGAGATATGGCAGTCAATCTCATTAACCAGATTAGTAAATCTGAGGGTACATATATCAAGGTGTGTAACAGTCTAGCATTTCTCATGCGATGTAGAGATACATGTAGTTGTTTAGTGCCGAAAGGATTCACCCTCAAGTCACCAGTTGCGTCATCAGCCGCACAGAAAATTCTCCGCAAAGCTAGTCACTGCCTAATGCGTGAACGTATCCAGCATTTAAGAAATGAAAAACACCGCATTTTCAAAGTAACAGATGATCAACGTCACCAGCTCGCTACTATACTAACTCCTGAAACATATAAGCTTCTACGACACAAACAGGTAGAAACCAATGCTAAGCTAGACACCCTCGTCAAGCGCCGCCAAACCAATAAGTTCAACCAATTGAAACGCAACAACCAACAGCCCACCAATACTGCCACTTCAAAAACTAACCAGACAGAATAAATCACCAAAACTGTCATTAATCTCAGTCAACGGTCCCTCATAGATGACCAGATCACCCTACTTTCACGTGGACTCAAGTTTATACCCACAACCAAGCCCAGGAATTATGACCATTACATCGCAGGTATTGAGAAAGGTCTACGGCAATTAGCACCAGGGGGAAAAGTCAACTACCCACGTCACCAGTTAACCAATATCCTCTCCAAGGCAGCAACACAAACCAACAACATCACTAAGACTGAACATGAAGCCCCCAAAGAACTCAAAGAAAACAGAGACATCATGATAGTTCCTGCAGACAAAGGGAAAGCAACGGGTATAATCAACATAGTGAATACCCTCCTTCAAGACCAAGCCACTTCTGTCTACCAAACGAAGCACCTGAAACACCTTAAATGCCATAAATAACAGAATCAGATTTCAAACCAGCTTTTCTACCAAATCAAACCGACTCACCCTCACCCGCCTTATGTCAGAGCCACAATTAAAATCCACAAAAACCCACCCAAAGCTAGGCTGCTTGTGTGCTCCAGAGACTCGGTGTACTACAAAACAGCACAGCACCTATCCACATTACTTTCGCCAATAGCCACAACTGCTGACTCTTACATTATGGACTCCAATGAGTTTTGGAGCAACATCAAAAAAGTCACCAATCCAGGGAAACTTGTCTTCTACGATGTTGTTGACCTCTTCACCAATGTACCAAGAAAAGAAGCCATCAACAGCCTACGCAAATGTATTGAGGAAATATCAATCCCACTGATCACCAGCCTTACCACTGACAGCATTTTAGACCTAGTTCAAACTTGTATTTCGGCCACCTACTTCACATGGGGAGACGACATCTATGAACAAACTAGAGGATTGCCCATGGGCAGCCCACTATCACCACTGCTAGCCAAAGTTTACCTCACTGCCTTTGAAAAACACGCTCTCAATTCTTCACCCATCAAACCCCTCTGCTGGTACAGGCGAGTTGACGACACTTTCGTCATGCTAGATAATGGAGATGACCCGCAAGCCCTATTAAACCACCTGTACACACAGCATTACGAAATTAAGTTCACTATGGAATTGGAGAGTGACAATTGCCTCCCATTTTTAGATATCAATGTTCAAAGGACTAACAACTCTATCCGTAATTCAGTTTATAGGAAACCGACCCACACCGATCAGTACCTC
This sequence comes from Patella vulgata, assembly GCF_932274485.2. Classification (NCBI taxonomy): domain Eukaryota; kingdom Metazoa; phylum Mollusca; class Gastropoda; family Patellidae; genus Patella; species Patella vulgata. Next base: position 30,015,403 of record NC_065881.2, on the reverse strand, counting down.
CATTTTAAATCGAACCATCCGTCCAAAACCAAGAAAGCCATAATTACAACACTCACTAATTGCGCCCTCAATATCAGTCACCATGATCTTCTACAGCATGAAATCGAACATCTCAAGGAAGTCTTCTCCACTTTTAACCAGTACCCCAAGCAGCTAATCAATAAAACCATCAATTCCACAATAGCGTTCCGACATTCTACCGTGAAGCCAGCAAGAATAGACCCTTCACCCATACGCGTCAGCATACCATTCAACGGCAGTTCATCCTACCACATCAGAAGAATCCTGAAACAGGCAGGCATTGACACGGTCTTACATATACATAGGATATACCAAACGCCCAACGACAAAAAGACAAGGAAACTCTTAGAAGCGATCAACCGCGATCCTGGCCTATTCATTCCAAGAGCACACGACAGTCTCATCAAGTAATATCCCACTTTTTTTTTTTTTTTTTTTTTTTTTTGGGGGGGGGGGGGTTGGATGGCTGAATGGTTAGCGTGCGCGCGCTGTATCATAAAGCCTGTCATTGAGTCGACTGGCGTGGTTTCGAATCCCCGGTTGTACGTGACAAGGAGTAGGGTCGCCTGTCCAACCTCGTGGGTTTTCTCCGGGTCCTCCGGTTTCCTCCCACTGCTAAAGACCCCTACGCGCAAACGAATTATTGAAATAAAATTAAACCATATGTTAGTCCCGAAATGACCTAGTTTGTGTCGAGTGGACGTTAAACCCCATTTCTCTCTCTCTCTCTCTCCACTCTTTTTTACTCCCACTACAGTTATACTTTTCTTTAATATTAGTAAGCCCCGGCCCCTAATTTCCCATACAGTTTCATTCACAATATTAATCCTGATTACTTTTTACATTTGTGGATGCAGTTTCTTTTATTCATTTCTTACAGTGTATGTATGCCCTATGTTCATAATTGTTCTACAATATTTAACAATGCTTTTGTAAAATGGATCTTGACATGTCTTTTTACACAATTTCATTTATACTTTAATTTTTACTTTAAGTACTTTAACTTTATACATGTACATAATTAATATCTTAACACCCAATGTTTCATACTTCTATCTTAATAATTTTTACCCAAATATTTTTGTATGTCCTTTATATGTTTTAGTTTTCATATGTTTTCAACTCAATTATTTTTTTAAAAAAAATTCATATGTTTTCAACTTCCACTTTGTTACTCAATTATTTTTTAAAAAATTCTTAAACATATTGATAATCTGATTTTTTTTTAAAGAAAATTTATGTATAGCTATTTTTTAAAAACTTTGTATTTAACTTTTTAAATGCCTCTCAAAATGCACTTAGGGAAAAAATTAACGGTCACCGATCAGACATAGTCACCAAAAAAGACAAACCGGTCTCAATTCATTTCAACCAACCAAATCATGACATTTCTGATCTCATTGTCACGCCAATAGAAAAGGTTAAGAGCGATTTTGAAACTACAGAAGAAATTAAAACGTTTAGACTAACAAGGGAAAAAACTTTGGATTGATAAATTGAAAACAACAGCCCCCCTAGGTTTGAATATTCATACGGCTAGCGCAATAGCCCCTTTTGTATCCATAATCATCAGAAAACACTATACTGATCTCCAAGAAAATCACCCGAAAATATTCATACAGAAACTTATAATTGCATATTCTAAAAATAAAAATCTGAACGATATCCTAGTGCACAGTAAATTAGATTAAATAAGACCAGTCTCCACTCTAACCCAAAACAAACCATATATCAAATCCTATCCCTAACCGTTAGTAAATAAAATCAACTAGATATAAGAATCCATAGCCCTAACCCGGTGATGTGGAACAAACACGATTTTTTTAGAAAATCCAATTCGTAGTAGGAAACACACTAATGTGGCTCTCCCCCGAGAGCCTCAAATTTATTCTTTTTCTTCTTCAGAAACGAAAATACCAGAATACCAGAAGTACCATCCAATGAAGACCATCAGCGCCACCAACATCAAAAACAGTGAAATCACTTTTGTAAATTATTCTAATGTATTGTATGTATTTTTAATAAAACTAGGAAATATCGCGAACTAACTTTTCATCATCCTAGGTCAGTGCTTATGTGGAGACTTAACCTCTCCCCCAAATTCTTAAACCTAACTCCCCGCAAACAGAGAACCAGGCACTGGGCTACCTTTTTAGGGTGTTTTCCGGTATTTAGTGTGTTTTCCGGTATTTAGGTTTTTTCCGGTATTCAGTAAAACATGGTGTTTTCCGGTAGTTTTCCCGTGTTTTCCAGTAGTTTTCCGGTTGTTTTCCGGTATATAGTATTGCCGTTCACTGAAATGACATGAACTTGAATTTTTTCAGAATTCAACTCGCTCATTAATTAATAAAATAATAGGCTACAGTTCAACATGAAGCTGCCCACGAATTTTTTTATCAACTATACGCCATCCAGCACTGATCCACGATCGTTCTGTTCCATTGGGTGTTTTCTTTTTACCTGACAAGAGAGAGAGTCGACATACTGGAGAGCGTTTGAACTTTTGAAGCACATGAAAACGGTTTCAACCATCAACCATCCATTTTTCAGTTAAGAATATTATTATTTTTAATCAATGCATACAATACACCGATTAATATCGTATTCTACATATATCGTATTCTACATGTATTACCATAACATAGTAGTATGACCTAAATATGTTTCTTATTTTTTAGATGGACTTTGAGTTGGCGGCAAAGAATGCGAGTGAGGCAGTTTTTTATGATGTAGAATGGAGAGGGTGTTATTTTCACTATGGTCAATGTATTTGGAGGAAAGTTCTACAACTGAGTTTGCTAACTTCACACCGAGAAGAAGGAGAAACAAGCAAATTCGTTAGACGGTGTATCGGGATTGAGTAAGTATTGAAATATATAGTAAATATAAATATATAGTATATAGTAAATATAAATATATAGTAAATGTAAATATAAATATATAGTAAATATAAATATATAGTAAATATAAACAAATTATATGTATCTTTCTTTTATTTGCAGATTGAGGAAGCATGGATTCAAGTAATTGCCAATCAATGAGAAATATAGATAACTGGCCGATAATATGTTTACGCAATGGTTAGACGACCAATTTACACAGATACAATGGAAGCATAACCAAACCACGCGAAGAACCAACAACTCTTTAGAGGAATGGCACGGACGCCTAAAGAAATTAATTGGAAAAGCTCATCCGAATATTTTTGAAGTAATGGCATTTTTGCAAGAAGAGCAAAAGACGATTGAAATTAAGCTATTGCAGTGTTCAAGTGGCCAGCGACAACAATCTAAAAAGAAAAAATACACCGATATCAACAGGAAGATTGAAGATTCGAAACATAGATATGAACAAGGAAGAATGAATTTGTTAGAATTTTTGGATTATGTTGGACACTGTATGCGGGCAAAAAGGTAAAATTATGTGTTATGTTGTGTATTAAAGGTTGTTATAAATTTAATGACTGGTCAGTGCCTCATTAACGCTTTTAATTCGTTTTTAACCCATCAAAGAGTGCCGCGGTCGACCTTCCAAATTCTGGTGAGTCGGCGATATCCATCTAGAGAAGCCATATTGTGCAATAACATAAGATTATCCGGTATTAAATCAATGAGGCATTTAAAAAGTTAAATACAAAGTTTTTAAAAAATATATATACATAAATTTTCTTTAAAAAAAAAATTCAGATTATCAATATGTTTAAGAATTTTTAAAAAAAAAATAATTGAGTTGAAAACTATAACATATATAGGATATACAAAAATATTTGGGTAAAAATTGTTAAGATGGAAGTATAAAACATTGGGTGTTAAGAAATTAATTAAGTACATGTATAAAGTTAAAGTACTTAAAGTAAAAATTAAAGTATAAATAAAATTATGTAAAAAGACATGTCAAGATCCATTTTACAAAAGCATTGTTAAATATTGTAGAACAATTATGAATATAGGGCATACATCCACTGTAAGAAATGAATAAAAGAAACTGCATCCATAAATGTAAAAAGTAATCAGGATTAATATTGTGAATGAAACTGTATGGAAAAATTAGGGGCCGGGGCTTACTAATATTAAAGAAAAGCATAACTGTAGTGGGAGTAAAAAAGAGTGTTATATTACTTAATGAGACTGTCGTATGCTCTTGGGATGAATTGGCCAGGATCGCGGTTGAGTTCTGGATGGTACCTTTTAATGTTAATGGCTTCTAAGAGTTTTCTTGTCTTTTTGTTGTCTTGGTTTTTATCTTCCCAATTCACTTTGTGACGACCATTGTTGCTGAGATGTTGGGCTATTGCAGAGGTATTGTTGGCTGCTCGGGATTGGTGCTCCTTGATAGGAGCATTTAACGGGCGTTTGGTCTCTCCTATGTATGTCTGACCGCACGAACACGAAACGTGGTAGACACATCCTTTTGGTTGTTGTGGGATGGTTGGGTTTATTATTCTGTTGGCTCGCAGTAAGTCTTTCAGGGTACTGCTACTGGAAAAGACCGCGTCAATGCCTGCCTGTTTCAGGATTCTTCTGATGTGGTAGGATGAACTGCCGTTGAATGGTATACTGACGCGTATGGGTGAAGGGTCTATTCTTGCTGGATTCGCACGGTAGAATGTCGGGGCGCAATTGTGGAATTGATGGTTTTATTGATTAGCTGCTTGGGGTACTGGTTAAAAGTGGAGAAGACTTCCTTGAGATGTTCGATTTCATGCTGTAGGAGATCATGGTGACAGATATTGAGGGCGCGGTTAGTGAGTGTTGTAATGATGGCTTTCTTGGTTTTGGACGGATGGTTCGATTTAAAATGGAGATTCTGATCGGTGTGGGTCGGTTTCCTATAAACTGAAGTATGAAGAGAGTTGTTAGTCCTTTGAACATTGACATTGAATAATAATTGATTCTTTTACAGGCAAAATAACGCGAAATGTGACTCACGCAAAATTGCCTATTTCTCGGCAACTGCTGATATTACAAACTAGTTTTGACATAGATTCTCTTTGTCCGGGTAATTGCAACGAGGTTATGAAAGTTACGAAGAAATATTTTGAAATATGAAGACGGTGGATGGGTTGTAAATAGCTTATTTTTACACCTTTTTCGCCTTTTAATTGAAATGGCCCGAAAAAGAAATAGAAATGAAAAAAACTGATCCCGATGTTTTGTGCGCCTTTACAGGGCACACCCTTTCAGTGATATCAGATATGGAAAAAATGATATTTGCTTTCAAAAAGTGGTACCGAACTGTTAAGATTGTAGTTTTTGCTGAATTTACGTCACATCCGGTGCCGACAGGAAACTTTACTGGTAACAAAAAAAAAATGACATTTTGGACCATGCGGCATATGAACTTTGTTATGTACAAATCGAATAATAAATAATTAATCTAGGACTGAAAATTAATTAGCCAATGGCGGCCATGAAAAATTACGGAGACAAAAAATGTTGACATTTTTAGTCAAATTAGATAAGTCTGTAACCATAGGTAAAACACCATATAAAAATATTCATAAATAAAAAAGTTTTTTGTAAAATTTATAATTTTCAAAATTCGGCCCTTAATATTTCGAAGATTCGTCGACAATCAAAAATTAAAAGTAAACGCAGCTATGTGCCTTGTCTCCGGTTATGTCAAAATGCATCATATGTTAAAATTCGATGATTATTGTTAATACTATATCGACAACGTCTGTGATTTCGGACATTTCGCATTGTCACGGAACGCCCGAAATAGCTTTAATCTCTATGTCACACCCACATTCCCAATAAAACCAAAGAAATCGTATTGATCCGACATGTAGTTTCTGAGATATAATCATGCGGAGAAATAGACGATTTTCTGCAAGTCACTTTTAACTGTTTATAAATTTTTTTTAACCATCTGATGCCTAATGCCATTTGTGATTTCATAAAAACAATTTCAAAAATATATTTTTACTGGAAATGACAACATTTTGACTAAAACTATGTTTTTAGCCTTCAAATAAATACATTCATCAAATGAATGTTATTCAATATTCCTTTAAAATTATGATATTTAATTGCATCCAACATATAGAATGATTTAAAACGATGCTATAGATAACGAAATATTGCATCTAACCTTTTCCGTTACCGTGAAATAATCAATTTGTCAGGGTCACTTTTTAAGATTTTTTTCGCATTTTTATTTCCCATTAGAAAGTCTCATCAGATAACTTAGCGGTAAGTTAGTAACAAATTTTGTCAGGATCACTTTTTTAACATATATAACACATGGTAACACATGTATTAATGGAACTGATATTGTTGGATTGGTATGATTCTGCGTTCATTTTATAACACGGGTACAATGCTTATGTGGAAATCTGTTTAACGGTTTCATTGGTACCGGATGTGACATAAGTTCAAGGGTAACGTGGCACCGGAATTGACATAAGTTCAAGGATAAATTGGCGCCGGTGAAACCCGTTATTACTGCATCGCAGTTCTAGTGTAACTTAATATCTGAAACAAATATTGTGTTCCTAAGTCACAAAAATAAAATAATCATTACCGTTATGCGAAACTGTTGTCCAATAAAATGTTCCATGGGGAACATTTTTGTAGCAATGCAATACTATGAATATCTAATAAACTGTGAGGAATATTGAAATACCGGCATTTATTTTGCAAAGAAAGCTTTAGAAACAGCTCAGAAAATTATAGAAAACTATAAATGCAATGTAGTCATGACGGGCTTCACTGGTGCCCTTTATCCTTTAACTGGCGTCAATTAACATATTCCCATATGAGCATGGTTTACGTGTTAAAAATTTATGAAAGCGTGTTAATGTGTGGAACCCATATAAAGTGTCCAATGCGAAATCGGTCATTTCTTGACAATGGTTATGTAATAAATTATTGAATGATGTGTGCTTGATCTTATATCTTTACAATATTACTTAAAGGAAATAAGTAAACAGTATTATTAAAGGGTATCAAATAACACTCTTTAGAAAAAAATGTGTTTGGTTTAAGGGTTGAAAATAAGGTTTTTTTTTTCAAAATCAGTCTAGACGTGTTGGGCAAAAATATGTAAAAGGTATTTTTGGACAACTGCATCTAGTTATAAACTAACTTTTGTTATCTATATGTTCGGATTGATTTGTGGAATTTTGATGAGTGAAATTAAAGATTTAAAATTTAAATATAAAGAAACAGGCACATTTGAAATAAAAATTAGTTTAATAAGGGTTAAAAGTACAAGTTTGCCAAAATGACTTCATTTCTAATGACAAGAAGGTTACAATCATAGAAATATATAATATTTATATATTTCTATAGTTACAATAGCCTGGTCAATTTAGTGCATAACATGCAACAAATTGCAACAAAAGATTTTTTGTTCCTCATATTCTGAAGTGCAGAAGTTTGAGTCATCAGCAGTTGTTGCCAAATATCAAGAACCAACCGATTAAAACCATTTCCTACAATTCGTGACGGACAACGTTGATTAAAATATTGACACAATTGGTGGCAATAATCATTCCATGGCATGGAAATTATTGCATGTACAACCCTAGGAAAATGAAATTCACCAAAAGAAATCCCCAGAATTGAGGTAACAGCAGATGATATAATATCGATTGGTCATATTAATGTGTTTCATTACAATTCTGATCAACGTAGTAATTTGTTTACACCACTAAGATTTCAAAAACTCCAAGAACTTAGAAATTTTAACAAGACATGGAAAATTGATATTCTAATGAAGGCCTTTGCGGCCGTTAAAGTTGCCGAAGTGCTGTTGTCTGGGGGTTGTAGCTTATTCCAACACTAACGACGACAACTCAGATAAATAGTTAAAATTGTACTTTTAATAAACGAGTGTCCAAAACTGGCTAACGGTCACAATAATGAGATAGGTATCGCTAGGGCGAGCCGGTCACTAGACTAAAGTTACAGTAGAATATGGAACATATATACAAACTATTCAAAAAAAGTAGGGGATATTTGATTTTTAAGTGTTATTAAAGTCACCTAATGAAACTGACGAAGAAACAAATGACAAAATGAAATGAAGTTCACATTCATCGATTTATTCCAAATGATCGTTAGACTAAGTAAGGCACAGACTGACCATTATAAGGGTAAAATGATACCCGGGGTCAAACAGCAAAGTTACCACAGCATCACAACCAAGTCAGTAACGGGTAAATCCTCCTCTGTTTGCCAAACAAGCATTGATCCGACGTGGCATACTCCTAATAAGACGTCTAAGGTCATTTTGGTCCAGATTGTCCCATTCCTGTTGCAACGCAGCAGCAAGTTCTTGGACATTGGCAGGACGTTGTTGACGTTGACGTAACCTCTGTCCAAGCATGTCCCAGACATGCTCGATGGGGGAGAGGTCGGGACTCAGTGCTGGCCAAGGTAATGTGGTGATGTTCTGTTGTTGGAGGTAACCTGTAACGATCCTGGCCCTGTGACATCTTGCGTTGTCATCCTGGAAGATGAAACGGCGGCCATGACGTAGTGCTGGCCAAGGTAATGTGGTGATGTTCTGTTGTTGGAGGTAACCTGTAACGATCCTGGCCCTGTGACATCTTGCGTTGTCATCCTGGAAGATGAAACGGCGGCCATGACGTCGTGCGAACGGCACAACATGGACTGCCAAGATGTTGTCCCGGTAGTACTGGCCTGTAACACGCCCTGCAACAACATGTAAAGCCGTTCTTCCAGCAACAGTGATGCCTCCCCACACCATAACAGAACCACCCCCAAATCGATCATGTCTGATGACGTTAACGTCTTGGAAGCGCTCGTTTCGACGACGCCACACCCTCCTACGTCTGTCCAAAAAATCAACAGTGAACCTTGACTCATCTGAAAACATCACATTGCTCCAGCGTCGATTATCCCAGTGTTGACGATCCCTACACCAACGACGTCTTGCCTGAATGTGATGATCTCTCAAACAAGGGATCACACGAGGACGTCGGGCGCGAAGGTGACCCCTATGCAGTCGATTCCGAATCGTCTGGCCACTCACTCTCACACCAGTGTCTGTTTGAAGACGAGCGCTGATCTGATTTGCTGTGATGACACGATTTCTCAAGGCCAAGGTACGGATAAATCGATCCTGGGCTTGAGTTGTCGCCCTTGGTCGACCTGAGCGTGGTCTGTCCTGTACAGATTGTGTATCACGGTATCTGGACCATAGCCTGCTTATGACAGACTGAGAAACATTCATCGTCCGCGCCACAACCGCCTGTGTTGTGCCGATCTGTAGCATGCCAAGGGCACGTAACCTTTCATTTTGGGTAAGCCGACGCATATCAAAATTTGTTTTCTGGTCACTAAAACAATTAAACTGATGTTTCCACCCTGGAATTCAATGCCACAATGACTGTAACATTCAAAGTCAGAGTCGTGCAAATCTTGGGTTGGACCCCCATGATGATCCCAAGCATCACCTGCATTCCATGCGGTAGCTATTGGTGCGTTCGGGAGTCACATGTAACTGGAAATGTTTCTTCTGTTAGGTTCTATAGTGACTTTTTTCGTAGTCATTTGCATATTTTAGTATTATGCCCCCAAAATCAAATATCCCCTACTTTTTTTGAATAGTATATAATAATATTTGACAAGAAATCTTAAATTGTACATAGGAAACAGATGTTTAAATACAGCAGAAGATATGGACATAGCAAGAACGCGTGTTAACCATAATTACGTAATATTATATCGTTACATTAAGTATAATCCCAAACAGTTGAAAGATTAGTGAGATATCAATTCGTACATTGGTCAATTACTACCTTAACTAAAATTATATCATAAAATATATACAAAGATACACTATAACAAAGTCACGAATACGAGGATGGCCAGGCTTAATGCAGATGGTATGCACTGGAAGATTTAAACACGAGTGACATGTCATGTGTTTATTCAACATTACTACTTTTTTTTATATACATTTCACCGATGTGGTTACGTGTATAGTTGAATTTTAATACATATGCTTACATTCGTATTTCGTGTAGCATATAGCAGATCATGACGCATGCTGGCATTGCACAATGGTTTCTTTGGGTTGTATTCCTGATTGTTTTCAAATTTGAGTGAAGTCTGTGTCACTACAGACCCGGGACTGTACAGCTCAGTGGACGCTTATACTTACGGCTAGCCCCCGGATCCATTCACTTTGTTTTAATTGTCTGTCTGTTTGTGTATTCCTGAGTATGATGTCATGTCCGTGTATTTGTTTTTGTGTAAATTTTGTGTGGTGCAGTCCCCCTGCACTTACTATTAGTAACGTCTCACAATATCAACGATGTAACGTCAAAAATAACGGGGTTGAAACATTAATCTAATGTTTTAATGCAACGTTTGCCAATGAAATATTATAAAAAACATTCAAAGTAACGTTATGTCATTGTTGAATTACAGTAAAATTATAACGTCAAAATACAACATTCTGGCGATGTTCCAGAAACCTTTATAAAAATGAAAGTCTATCAATGAACCTTTTTTGAACTTTTGGAAAACATGCTTAAACGAACATTCTGAACACAACCGTATTAGAACCAACTACGAATATTACCAAAACGTTATGTGTTTGCTGTGAAAGATTGTTTTTGTCCATAATGTTTTCAATTTCGTATTTCTAAGTGACCCCAAAATATGGATTTCATAAGTTTTTGATTCACTGAATTGGTGCCACATTCGACATACAATTCATGCAGAAATGAAATGAAATGAAATGGGGTTTAACGTCCTACTATTCTGTTCCTAACCTGGGCTAATGAAGACGGTCATACGCCATACAGTGTGCTACGACCTACTCTTATATCGAATTCCAACTGCCAAGAGATCTTTTACGTCCCATCTGAACGACTAGACAGCTGTCCTTGTCAGGCCCTCCATCCTGCAATTCATGCAGTCATCAGACACACTAGAATGTAGTTTTGGTTCTTATTTATTTAATTTCATTGATTTATCAATAGAAATTTGACATTTATTGTTTAGCCGGAAATAACCAATCAAATTAATTAATCTTAAGAAAACAGAGTGGCGTGTTAACTAATTTACATACTGGCTTAATTTCATGTTCTATGTAAAAAGTTACGATGCAAAAGGCAAATGTTGAAGGAGAAAATACATTGTGCGAGTTTAAAATTCTGTGTCACTTACGTTAAGCGTATTGTTGAAACTTTGAAAAGTCTAATGTAAAAGTTGAATGACAAAAGGTAGATGTCAAAAGTGTTTCATTGAATTGGTTATATCACAAAATGAATTATACGCAGAACTAATGTAATTTGTCAAAAGTCAAGATGTCAATTTACGCGATGTGACATATCCTTAGCAACCAATTAATTATTTCGTTTAAACGAATTAGTTATTTGATTTAAACGAATTAGTTATTTCGTTTAAACGAATTAGTTATTTCGTTTAAACGAATTAGTTATTTCGTTTAAACGAATTAGTTATTTCGTTTAAACGAATTAGTTATTTCGTTTAAACGAATTAGTTATTTCGTTTAAACGAATTAGTTATTTCGTTTAAACGAATTAGTTATTTCGTTTAAACGAATTAATTGTTTCTTTATAACGAATTAATTATTTCGTTTCCTTCTGATCCAGAGACCCAATCCTTCAACATTATCCACATTACGAAAACATTGTGAACCCGATAGAAGCAATAGTTTTTAACATATGTTTTAGGGTATTAACCATTGAGTTCACAAGCTCATGTGGGTAAGACTAAGACGCTACCTCGCTAGCTTGGAGGTCGCGGGTTCGCTCCCGTTGCTGGCAGAGAAAGTTCATCTGGTTTTTGTCAGTGATGCAGGGCGGAGGGCCAGACAAGGAGAGCCGCAAGTTCGGATTAGGCCAACAACCGAGGTCCCGTGTACACCTTAATGCTCCAAACACCCAATTTGAAAATAAAGCATGTTGGGCATCTTTATCGATATGCGGTCGGACTTGAGGCGGTAACCCTAGAACTGCGAAACAAATTAGGTCATTTCGAGACTAACACTTGGTTCAGTTTTATTTTAATACTTCGCTTTTGGGGGTGGGGGTGTATTTAACAGTGGAAGGGAACAGGTGGATGCGGTGTAGACCTACGATGTTGGACAGGCAACCATACTCCTTGTCACGTACAAGCGGTCAATCGAAACAACACCACTTGACTCAATTACAGACCGCATGGTTTCACGCGCACCACTAGACCACCCAACTCGCATTTCGCTGGAACGGCAAGTCACAGAACACTGAAAAATCGATAGGGTTCATACTCTTATGAAATGAAATGAAATAGGGTTTAACGTCCTACTCGTCTGCTTTCACTGAGCTATTGAAGACTTGGCTGCTTCATAGAGTCTCCACCTCTCACATGGTCCCCATTACGAAAACCTTGTGAACACGAGGTCTGTCATTGAGACAAGTGGCGTTGTTTCAATTGACGCCTTCTACGTGACAAGGAGCAGGGTAGCTGGTCCAACCGGCCCCCCCCCACTGCTAAATACCCTACGCACAAGCGAAGTATTGAATTAAACTTGAACCATGTGTTAATCCCAAAGTAAAGATAGAGATCACGAATGGTTTTTTTTAACAAATTTTTATTCTTCAAATTGGGTGTTTGGAGCATTGGGGTCATTAGTCGACGTGTTAAATCGTAAAGCCATTAATTCGATTATTCGAAATAATTATTTCGTTATAACGATTTAATATTTCGTTATAACGAATTAATATTTCATTATAACCAATGAATATTTCGTTTAAACGAATTAATATTTCGTTATAACGAATTAATATTTCGTTATAACGAATTAATATTTCGTTATAACGAATTAATATTTCGTTAAAACGAATTAATATTTCGTTAAAACGAATTACTTATTTCGTTATAACGAATTACTTATTTCGTTTAAACGAAATATTAATTCGTTATAGCGAAATAAGTAATTCGTTATAGCGAAATAAGTAATTCGTTATAACGAAATAACTAATTCGTTTAAACGAAATAACTAATTTGTTATAACGAAATAACCAATTCGTTTAAAAGAAATAATTAATTCGTTAAAACGAAATAATTAATTCGTTATAACGAAATATTATTTCGTTATAACAAAATATTATTTCGTTATAACAAAATATTATTTCGTTAATACGAAATATTATTTCTTTAATACGAAATATTATTTCTTTAATACGAAATATTATTTCGTTAATACGAAATATTATTTCGTTAATACGAAATATTATTTCGTTAATACGAAATATTATTTCGTTAATACGAAATATTATTTCGTTTCGTTATAACAAATTAGTTATTTCGTTTAAACCAATTACTATTTCGTTTAAACCAATTACTATTTCGTTTAAACCAATTACTATTTCATTTAAACGAAATAATTATATAAGAGTGGAATTATGCACGAAAAATTTTGTATTCTTCAAATTGGGTGTTTGGAGCATTGGGGTCATTAGTCGACGTGTTAAATCGTAAAGCCATTAATTCGATTATTCGAAATAATTATTTCGTTATAACGATTTAATATTTCGTTATAACGAATTAATATTTCATTATAACCAATGAATATTTCGTTTAAACGAATTAATATTTCGTTATAACGAAATAATTTTTCGTTATAACGAATTAATATTTCGTTATAACGAAATAATATTTCGTTATAACGAATTAATATTTCGTTATAACGAATTAATATTTCGTTAAAACGAATTAAAATTTCGTTAAAACGAATTACTTATTTCGTTATAACGAATTACTTATTTCGTTTAAATGAAATAGGTAATTCGTTATAGCGAAATAAGTAATTCGTTATAACGAAATAAGTAATTCGTTATAACGAAATAACTAATTCGTTATAACGAAATAACTAATTCGTTTAAACGAAATAACTAATTTGTTATAACGAAATAACCAATTCGTTTAAAAGAAATAATTAATTGGTTAAAACGAAATAATTAATTCGTTATAACGAAATATTATTTCGTTATAACAAAATATTATTTCGTTAATACGAAATATTATTTCTTTAATACGAAATATTATTTCTTTAATACGAAATATTATTTCTTTAATACGAAATATTATTTCTTTAATACGAAATTTTATTTCGTTAATACGAAATATTATTTCGTTAATACGAAATATTATTTCGTTAATACGAAATATTATTTCGTTAATACGAAATATTATTTCGTTTCGTTATAACAAATTAGTTATTTCGTTTAAACCAATTACTATTTCGTTTAAACCAATTACTATTTCGTTTAAACCAATTACTATTTCATTTAAACGAAATAATTATATAAGAGTGGAATTATGCAAAAAAAAAGACGTGCTGTAATTGTTATTGTTATTTCTAGATAAATAAAATGTTAAAAATTCATATAATTCCCTTTTTTTAATTTATGGGATGAAACGACCCCATATTAGTGGGATGAAACATCCCATCTAAAGTTTGGATGAAACAGTCCGGGGTGAAACGGTTTTATAAATTGTCCATATCTGAATTAAGTATTGATATGTTAATATAAATTTATTTATTGCTATAATTTAATGAATAAATAGTAATTTGAAAAAATCATCAATTATGTTATTTATAAAACAATACATTAGAACCAGAACAAAATCTTGGGGTGGGAGGGGGTACAGAATGGAGACACGGAGAAGGTTGCTATACTATATATAAAATAAAAAAATATAACACACGTTTTTGTATGGAAACAACACGAGTTTAGGTAACGAAACAACACCAGTTATGCATGGAAACAACACAAGTTATATGGTGAGACAAAACAAGTTTCTGAAATTTTGACACAAGTGATGTGTTGATTTTCACACAAGTTCCAACACAACCTTGTGTTGTTCTCTAACATTTAACACAAGTTTGTTGTTTTGAATTCAACACAAGTTTGTCTTCTTTTAACACAAGTTTTTGTTAAATAAAGACACCTAACTTGTGTTGGAAATAACACAAGCTTGTGTTGAATTCAAAATAAAAGTGAGTTTATAGTGCAGGATAAAATCTTGGGTCAACAAACCCTTTGATTTGTTAATTATTATGTGCAAATTTACATACTTGATGCCTTGAACTTAATAACAAATATTCGGTTTTATCATCATTCAATTTTAGAATGTTCTTTGACATCCATTTTCTAATTTCACTAATACAGTTCTAAAGTTGCAATTTTGATAAATTGAAAGAAGATGGACAATTAGGTGTAAATGAAATATATAATTTAGTATGGTAGAAAACGGCTTTTACCTGCACAGATCAGAGCTGTATTTGATTTAAACGCCGACTATGATGCAGCATCATTAACCCCAAATCTCATTGTTGGCTGTTGGAAACTCGTGCCCACTAGTACTCTGGTATCGATCTGGGATTGTTCTTTCGTCAGAAAAAACTTGTACTTATTTACTACCAGATATTGGCTAAAGCTGAAACTTTTGTCGAAGAATAGAAATTATTTCGTAGCCAACCTAAGGGTGTTCGTATTCACAACTAAATCCTTACATCGAAGAAGATCTTACCAGAGTTGGTGGTCGACTTTGCAGTTCTTAATTATATTTTCCCATAAAGCACCATGCTTAGGGACAACTGTATGACTTAACTTATTGCTCGATCCTTACGGCATGGTGTCATTCGTCAAGCCAAATACTGGGTCATCGCTTGTTTCATTATTGTTAGTTCTACGATCCAAAACTGTATCCGCACCAGACGCCCTCTCGTTCCGACGCCCACTCATCTACCAATGGAATGGCCACAGCTCCGGAACAGATTCCAACCACCACCAGGCTTTCCCCAACCACCACCACCTGGATTTCACCAACCACCACCTGGATTCCGCTATCAGCGCCAACCAAGTCGACAACCAAACCAGCGCCAACCAACTCAACAACCAAACCAGCGCCAACCAAGTCGGCAACCAAACCAGCGCCAACCAACTCAACAACAAAACCAGTGCCAACCAAATCGACAACCAAACCAGCGCCAACCACCGCCAGAGAATACAGGTATCGTGAAGACCTTCTTCCAGGTCCTGTAATGTCTCCACCATTTGACCATTATGGAGAGCCAGGAGAATGGAACACCCACCAGAAGTTTCACTTGGAAGATCCAAGACCTGAACAAGTTCGTGAAGCCGGCCATGAAGACGCCTACCATAGCCACTACCATTGAGACATTGAACTTGAAGTGGGCTAAGGGCGTCGCCTCATCCTTGTCGATACACTACCGAGCCATGCTAGCGGAGAAACTAGAGTACTTGAAGTCACGTCACTTTACCAAAGATGTTGTACAGGAGTATTCTAGCCACGCCCTAGCATGGACCAAGAAGTCCTACGGCAAGCGACTTCAGGATAGTGTGAAGACGGAGTTCCATCGCCTACTGTCCACAGTCTCTAAAACTGTTACACATCCTCCCCCATCACCAATGCACATTACACACAACCTTCTCCGGGACACACCAAAACGAAACACACCCAACAAGAGAAAATTATCCCCTGAAGAATGCACATGCATTAACACTCCCTCGACGCGTGCAGCTAGATCAACCAGTTCGCCCCGGGTTGTGTCTGGCTCACCTACTTCCTCGGGATCTATATCGCCACTGAACGCGCTTGTCAACTGTCTGTCCCCTAGATCGCCCATCATTCCTAACCCTAGAATCACCACCAGATCTTCCACCAGATGTAGACGTTCACTCAACCTATCACTAAAGAGACCCCACAGCTACAAAGGTAAAGACGAGAAGGATTTGTGGTACCTACCAGCAGTCAAGGCAAAGACCCTGGTTATTGGATCCTCTAACCTGGCTAGGATTGTATCCTTCCTCGGAGACTGGGAGATCCATAGCTATTCTGGAGCCAAGATCAGTCACATCAAACAGATCCTCCAGAACTACATGGGACCTGCACCAGAAGAATTAGTGATAAATGTCGGGCTCAACAACAGGGAGGAAAGTGGACCAAGGACACACGAGCAGATGCTAGATCTACTCAAGGTGACCAGAGCAGCTTTCCCAACAACCAAGCTCTTCACCACACAGATCCCCACTTCTTTCCGACTCCGACAAGAAAATCCGATCGCCTACCAAAACCTCACCAGCTACAACCAATTGATCTCCACTGCACCTTCACCAAACGCCACCACACTACCAAACTTCAAGGGCAAAATTGAATTGAAAGGTAACGACGCCATCCATTGGAGCCCGGACACGGCCCGAGAGATCATCAACTGCTGAATGAGGAATTTAAACTAGTATTAGAGAAAAGGAATGAGAAGCCGCCTTTAGGACAGACAGTTGTCAATTTGAGCGACAGACTTCTCAGCCCCCTAGAAATGAACATTCTTGACAAAGGCCTTAAATTCATCCCAACCCCTACAATAACATCCATAGACCCCATCACCCAGGCAACCGATCGCTTCCAAAGAACACTTTCGTTGACCTATTTTTTAGGAACAAACCCGGCAGAGGTAAGAAATTATTCACAGAAAAATCCACATGCAAACCGCCTAAAAAGACATTATCACCAGCCATCCTAAAAACTTTCGATGAAATGAAGACAGAAATATCACCCCTTCTACCACAATCACAAAAACCAAATCTCAACCGAGCAACTAAAACAGCATTAAACACCCTCAAAAAAAAAAAACATAATAATTAAGAAAAGCGACAAAGGCTCGTTTTGTGTCATAATGAATCGCGCAGACTATATCTCAGAGGCAGAAAAACAATTAAGTAATCCTATACATTACACTAAATTAGACCAACCCATCTTTAAGGACACCGCAACTTTAATAAACAACATCTTACATGAATTGCAAGACAAGGAATACATAACAGCAAAACAATATGATTATCTTTCCGCCAAATCTGACTGTCGACAACGACATCTCTATACGCTTCCAAAAATACATAAAAATCCAGAAACGGAATGGTATATACCCAATAAATTACCCAATAATATCAGACTGTGGCAGCGAATAATACAATGTATCACAATATATAGATCATTTCTTATTAACCCTAGCATGCCAACACCCATCATACCTTAAAGACACTAACGATTTCATTCACAAAATTAAACAGTTAAGAGTACCCGAGCACACCATATTAATATCCATTGACGTACAGAGCATGTACACGAACATCGATAATACCACGGAAGTTGAAGCAGTTAGGAAAGCATTTCTTAGGAACCCGCAAGCATCCAGGCCGGACGAAGAAATCCTCAAATTACTCGACATTTGTCTGAGGAGGAATGACTTCGCTTTTAACGACCAAGTATACCTTCAGTCTTCCGGAACTGCGATGGGAAAACGATTTGCCCCGAGTTATGCAAATCTCTTCATGGCGGAGTGGGAAAGGGAAGTTCTGCCACATCTTCCATTAAAACCAGATTTCTATCGGCGGTTTTTAGATGACGTTTTCATAGTCTGGACGTACACACTAGACGAATTTTGGACGTTTTTCAACATTCTGAACAATCATCATCCATCTGTCAAATTAACCGCAAATGTAAGCCATAACAGCATAGATTTCCTTGATACTACCGTTTTTAAAAGTAACAACACCAAAATCACAGGCCAATTGGAAACTAAAGTATTTTTCAAAGAAACCGACACACATCAATTATTGTTCAAAAGCTCCTTTCACCCAAAACATACATTCTCTGGCATCATAAAATCTCAGATTCTCCGTTTTCATAGGATATGTACTCAGAAGACCGACTTTGTAGCAAACTACGGGAAAGGGGATACTCCAAACGCTATCTACGACGTATAAAAAAAACAACACTCTAGCTGAGCTTGCCGCCAAAGAAACAAATAATATACAATCAGCACATAAAACCAAAATTTGTGGCCATCCAAGATGTCAAACATGCAAAATCATAAACATATCCGACCATTTCCATAACAAAACATCTGGCACAAAATTCCCAATATTAGATCAACTTTCATGCAGTAGTTCAAACATAATTTATCTAATTTCATGCAGAAAATGTGACAAGCAATACGTGGGGGAGACACAAAATGCACTCCGGGAAAGAATCAACGGTCACCGGTCAGATATAGCCACCCAAAAAGACAAACCGGTCTCAATTCACATCAACCAACCAAATCATGACATTTCTGATCTCATTGTCACGCCAATAGAAAAGGTTAAGAACGATTTTGAAACTACAGAAGAAATTAAAACGTTTAGACTAACAAGAGAAAAAATTTTGGATTGATAAATTGAAAACAACAGCCCCCCTAGGTTTAAATATTCATACGGCTAGCGCAATAGCCCCTTTTGTAGTCCCATTTAGCGCAACAGCAGCAAGTGTATCCAAAATCATTCGTAAACACTATACTGATCTCCAAGAAAATCACCCTAAAATCTTTACGCAGAAACTTATAATTGCATATTCTAAAAATAAGAATCTGAATGACATCCTAGTGCACAGTAAATTAAACTAAATAACCCTTAATAGGAAACATACTAAGGTGGCTCTTACCCGAGAGCCTCAAATTTCTTCTTTTTTCTTCAGAAACCAAAACATCAGAATACCACAAGCGACATCAAAGGAAGACCATCAGCGCCACCAACACCAAAAAAAACCCAGCGAAATCAAATTTGTACATAAACCTTATGTATTGCATGTATTTTTAATAAAACTAGGAAGTATCAGATAACCAACAAGGTTTATCTGTTTCCATGGATATGGATCTCCGCTTGGTAAGTTCTAAATAGAAAATAATTAGACGGTTAAAAGCGTGGTAGTAGCAGGTTATTTTCTGCACAAAAGAGTCTGATCATCTCCCCATTTTACTATTATTCTTTTGTTCGTGTTCAGACAGTGCTAACGGTAACACCATCATTACACGCCTATACTTCGCCTGTACGGTTTCTTTGGGATAGTAGTCAAGCTTACAGTACACTGACACTTATTTACCGAATTCCATGTTTCTAACCTGAAGAAACTGAATTTAAATGAAGGATTTTGGCTTGTTAATTCCATGTAATAAACAACGTGATATGTCGAACTATCACATTATGGCAAGCTTGAAGACACGGGTGTCCAGATACTACTACAGTAGTCATTTTGGAAACTTGTCGCGAATTAGAAATTACCTTTATGTTTCTAATACGCTATGACACAGAATTCATGGATTGGCTTTCACTAAAATACATTTGCGACTACCCCTTTAATGTTTTGAAAGAAGTGTCCTATTAATAATAGTTGATGCATATGGATACAGTCGACAACGTTCATGTCTAGAAATCGAGAAAGACATAAAATTTCGATCTTTGATCACTGATTTATTTTTTCATCGATTGTAATGTTCTGTCATTCTATATCCACAGAAAGAATGCCGGGAAACTTGTAATTAGATGAACTAGAACAACTTATTCAAATATCAAAAGCTGTAATGCTGTTTGTCGTCTTATTTGCTTTATGAATTTTACTGACAGTTTTACCCAGTTTTTATGACGTATAGCTCAATGTACAAATGTAATTTGATCGATTTTACGTCATTTAACGTCATTCAGTAACGGCTACCACAGTACGCTATATTTCAAACCACGGTGTCTGGTGTCTACATATAAAAGTGTCCCGCCATAATTCCTTCCACTGGGTTAATAGGGTTCATATTCTGGAATAATACGAAAGTGAACTTAAAAAGCTCCCCTGGCAGCATCATGTTTTAGAAAACAACAATCACAGATCATCTGTTTTATAAGCACAATATAAAATCCAATTATTTTTATAAATGGAGAAATTATGGTGTATTGAAAGTAAAGAAGTTGTAATAATTTTGCGAATAATAATCAATACATATTTTTACGTAAAATAATATATAGGCTTACATATAGTTTATATTAACTGAGTTTCATGTAATTTCTTTTTTTTATAAGCAATATTTTTATTCAGATTTGTATCCGAATAGGGATTGGGGAACAGGCATAGCCTATATTAAACCCGTCTCTCTGTCAGATATAGATACATGTATTTACATTTTAGAAATAAATAATCAATGTACACGTGAAAATATGATTACAGTGATTGTGTTATAGCTGTCTCTGGAATGGATTTACATTTTAGAAATAAGCAAGCACTGTACAAGTGAAAATATAATTGAAAATATAATTATAATGAGTGCGTTATAGTTGTCCCTTGAACCGTCTGGTGATTTCGAAAAACGACTGGGCAGTTTTAAAAATATTGAGTGAGTTTTTCATGTCGTCAGTTCCGTGCAATAAGACAGTAGTGGTTCGATGGATAGTAGGTAAATTATTTATTGTATTATTTCCTGCATCTGAATATAAGGAGCAATTCAATAAAAAATGTTCGGTATCTTCAAAGTGAAGACCACATTCACAGCTATGGTATTTAGCAACAATAGTGTATAGACCGCCTTTCACTATTAAACCCGCTTTGTATCTGATTGAATTCAACCTCGAAATTTCCATTCCGAGAAAAGTCCCCTTTAGACAGTGTGACTAAAAAAGCGTTATTTATGTAGAAAGTAGTGAAATGCAAAAGAGTCATTGATTGGATCCTGTCAATTATAAATCGTTTCTAGTGCCACGGATGTCGTTAACAGTCTAAACACGTAAACGATCGACATTAAAAGAAGAAAATCTAAAGAAATACAAACATAAAGTAACCTCTTCTCCTTTGAGGCTTCTGTCTTGAAGACAACTTGAGTAATCAGTGCTGCATGGTGATTGTGTCAGAAAGATTATATCTCAAAGAAAATTTGTACATCAAAAAGATTTTCTAAGACTTATATCTTATAATATGATTGTTACTAAAACAATCGCTGGAAAACTAACAAACACATGAGGTTATTAGACCATGCTTACTATTTCCGGATGCTGCTACTTGCTTCTTCCGAGAGGAGAATGTTGACTAGGTGGATTCACGTAGTTGGATTGTCTATTTGTATGTGATCATTTAAAGCCGGATTTCAAGGCGCCTCACCTTGCATAAAACAACAATATATATAAGTGGTAAAAACAAAGGAAACTAATCCCCCCCCCCAAAAAAAACAAAACAAAAACAAAAACAAACTGAAACATTTTCTCAATTAGAAGGAAAAATGGCCATTTCCTGTTTCCTGTGAGCATTTGTGCTCATTCTCACTAGACCCCTTAGCCTTTAACATCTCATCGATACGTGCTTGACATATGTTCTGAGGCGGTGTTGTCTCTGAGTACACTGCTAAAATTTTATGTATATTTACAGTTATAAATATAGTAATAATACAGTGTCGGATTTCTCAGATCACATGGTCTGTTAACTTACATTTAAAACGATGCAATACAAGACTTGTGTAAGATTACATCAAACGTAATGTAGAAATACAACCATAATTATATCAGTTTACAAAATGTGAGCTGTATATTGACAGACGGGAAACAACCGGAAAATACCGGAAACCACCGGAAAACAACCGGAAAACTACCGGAAAACACCATGTTATACTGAATACCGGAAAACCACTAAATACCGGAAAACACCCTAAATAGATAACAAAGAGGGCCATACTATATACCGGAAAACAACAGGAAAACAACTGGAAAATACCGGAAAACAACATTTTATACTGAATACCGGAAAACACCGGAAAAACACTTAATACCGGAAAACATCCTAAATACCGGAAAACATCCTAAATACCGGAAAACATCCTAAATACCGGAAAACATCCTAAATACCGGAAAACATCCCAAATAGGTAACCCGGAGCCTGGTCCTCTGTGTGCGGTTTTGGACTAAGTGAGCGCCGATGAAGGAAGGCCAAGGTTATTACGATGTTCGTTTTACAAATAATCTACTTGTTTCTGAGCTTACTTTCATTCCAGGGTCAAATATAATCACTTGAACCATAATAATATTCAACATATTCCATCATATTCCGAGGGCGGGACACAGCATGTTTTTCTGGATTACTTTTCGAGCTTTTTTCCCCAACTTGTTGACCAGTTTTCCTTTAGAAAACCCCAACTTTCGCCCAATTGCCCAGGAGAAAATTACATATTCTATCTTACTGCATTGACGGGAAGTGGTAAGCTGGACGTCTGTGAAAAGGGTTGATCGATAAATTTTCAAGGAAGCAATTGTTGTTTTTGTTTGTGAAAAAGAGGACTCTAGCCGATGAGGCTGCTTTCCCCCCGAGAACCTCAGGCAACCAATTTGTTTTATGTACTACTATCGTAATAAAACATTACTATGTTAACCACATCCTGGTGGCTGAACTTACACCGAATGCGTATTAGGAAAAAAATGTCCCCGAGAAAATGTTTTTTCCGACAATCGATATTCGAGATGTCTTCTGTTGCACAAATTATGCTGCACTGTATAAGAACTTGCATCCTTTGATCTGAAGATTATAGATGGAAAAGTATCATTTGCACTATTTCAAAGTAAACCTGCATTTTCGTATATCATCCCGTAATTTGTGATTAATGACAATGACTGTGGAAATAATATGGGTTGAGGAACGGAAGATCTATTTTCGTCACGTGACTGGACAATTCCACCCCCGTCCCACCCTGACGATGATCCCTCCCGGAGCGACGAGGCGCGGCGCGCTCTCTAAAAAAAATCTCGGGCACAGTTTACTTTTCTAAGTTTTCCGGTAGCTATTTAGTAACCCGGAGTTTGGTCCTCGTGTGTGGTTTTGGACCAGGTGAGCGCTGATGAAATAAGTTTATTATTTTTAACAATTTCTACTCCCAAATTTCTCTCAAAAAAAAAATTCAAATTTTTTTTCCAGTATTTTTCTCTGTAAAATTATTTTCTACGGAATGTTTTATGTAAAACCAATTTCTCGGAAAAATTTGGGAGAAAAAAAAATCGGAAATTTTTTTTGAGGGTGGGGGGCTATTTGTAAAACGAATATCGTAATGACCTTGACCTTCCTTCATCGGCGCTCACTTTGTCCAAAACCGCACACCGAGGACCAGGACCCGGGTTACCTATTTAGGGTGTTTTCCGGTATTTAGGTTGTTTTCCGGTATTTAGTGTTTTTCCGGTGTTTTCCGGTATTCAGTATAAAATGGTGTTTTCCGGGTGTTTTCCGGTGTTTTCCGGTATATAGTATTGCCGAAAGAGCCTGGTCCTCTGTTTGGGGCTATACTATATACCGGAAAACACCGGAAATCAGCGGAAAACAACCGGAAAACTACCGGAAAACACCATGTTATACTGAATACCGGAAAACACCGGAAAAACACTAAATACCGGAAAACATCCTAAATAGGTAACTCGGAGCCTGGTCCTCTGGAAAACCAAAACGACAACCAAACCAGCGCCAACCACCCCCAGAAAATGCAGATGTCGTGAAAGCCTTCTTCAGGTCCTCCAATGCCTCCACCACTTGACCATTATGGAGAGTCAGGAGAATGGAACACCAACCAGAAGTTTCACTTGGAAGATCCAAGACCTGAATAAGTTCGTGAAGCCGGCCGTGAAGACGCCTACCATAGCCACTACCATTGAGACATTGACGTCGCCTCATCCCTGTCGACACACTACCGAGCCATACTAGAGGAGAAACTGGAGTACTTGAAGTCACGTCACTTTACCAAAGATGCTATACAAGAGTACTCTAGCCACGCCCTAGCATGGGCCAAGAAGTCCTACGGCAAGCGACTTCAGGATAGTGTGAAGGCAGAGTTCCATCGCCTACTGTCCACAGTCTCTAAAACTGTCACGCACCCTCCCCCATCACCAATGCACATTACACACAACCTTTTCCGGGACAAACCAAAACGATACACACCCAACAAGAGAAAATTATCCCCTGGAGAAGGCACTTGCATTAACACTCCCTCGAAGCGTGCAGCTAGATCAACCAGTTCGCCCGGGTTGTGTCTGGCTCACCTACTTCCTTGGGATCTATATCGCCACTAAACGCGCTTGTCGACTGTCTGTCCCCTAGATCGCCCATCATTCCTAACCCTAGAATCGCCACCAGATCTTCCACCAGATGTAGGCGATCACTCAACCTAAAGAGACCTCACAGCTACAAAGGTTAAGACGAGAAGGATTTATGGTACCTACCACCCGTCATGGCAAAGACCCTGGTTATTGGATCCTCTAACGTGGCTAGGATTGTATCCTTCCTCGGGGACTGGGAGATCCATAGCTATTCTGGAGCCAAGATCAGCTACATCAAACAGATCCTCCAGAACTACATGGGTCCTGCACCAGAGGAATTAGTGAAACACGTCGGGCTCAGCAACAGGGAGGAAAGTGGACCAAGGATACACGAGCAGATGCTAGATATACTCAAGGTGACCAGAGCAGTTTTCCCAACAAACAAGCTCTTCGCCACACAGATCCTCACTTCTTCCCGACTCCGACAAGAAAATCCGGTCGCCTACCAAAACATCACCAGCTACAACCAATTGATCTGCACTGCACCTTCACGAAAAGCCATGACATTCAAGGGCAAAATAGAACTGAAAGGTAACGACGCCATCCACTGGAGCCCAGACACGGCCAGAGAGATCATCAACTGCTGGGTGTGGAATTTAAACTAGGATCAGGGAAAAGGAATGAGAAGCCGTCTTTAGGACAGACAGTTGTCAATTTGAGCGACAGACTTCTCAGCCCCCTAGAAATGAACATTCTTGATAAAGGCCTTAAATTCATCCCAACCCCCACAATAACATCCATAGACCCCATCACCCAGGCAACCGATCGCTTCCAAAGAACACTTTCGTTGACTTATTTTTTTAGGAACAAACCCGGCGGAGGTAAAAAAAAAATTATTCACAGCAAAATCCACATGGAAACCACCTAAAAAGTCATTATCACCAGCCATCCTAAAAACTTTCGACAAAATGAATATAGAAATATCATCCCTTCAACCACAACTAAAACAGCATTAAACACCCTTAAAAAAGACAAAAACATAATAATTAAGAAAAGCGACAAAGGCTCGTGTTGTGTCATAATGAATCGCGCAGACTATTTCTCAGAGGCAGAAAAAAAAATTAAGTATTCCTATACATTACACTAAATTAGACCAACCCATCTTTAAGGACACCGCAACTTTAATAAACAACATCTTACATGAATTGCAGGATAAGGAATACATAACAGCAAAACAATATGATTATCTATCTGCTAAATTTGATTGTCTGCCGACAACGACATCTCTATACATTACCAAAAATACATAAAAGTCCTGAAACAGAATAGTTTATACCTAATAAATATCCCAAGGGACGACCAATTATATCAGACTGTGGCAGCGAATCATACAACGTATCGCAATATATAGACCATTTCTTATTACCCCTAGCATGCCAACACCCATCCTACCTTAAAGACACTAACGATTTCATGCATAAAATCAAACAGTTAAGAGTCCCCGAACACACCATTTTAATATCCATCGACGTACAGGGCATGTACCCGAACATTGATAATAACACAGGTATTGAAGCAGTTAAGATAGCATTTCTAAGGAACCCGCAAGCATCCAGGCCGGACGAAGAAATCCTCAAACTACTCGACATTTGTCTGAGGAGGAATGACTTCGCCAAGTATACCTCCAGTCTTCCGGAACTGCGATGGGAAAACGATTTGCCCCGAGTTATGCAAATCTCTTTATGGCGGAGTGGGAAAGGGAAATTCTGCCACTCTGTCCATTAAAATCAGATTTCTATGGACGCTTTCTAGATGACGTTTTCATAGTCGGGACGTACACACCAGACGAATTTTGGACGTTTTTCAACATTTTGAACAATCATCATTCATCTGTCAAATTAACCGCAAATGTAAGTCATAACAGCATAGATTTTCTTGACACCACCGTCTCTAAAAGTAGCAACACCAAAAACACTGGCCAACTAGAAACTAAAGTATTTTTCAAAGAAACCGATACACATCAACTATTGTTCAAGAGCTCCTTTCACGCCAAACATACCTTCTCTGGCATCATAAAATCTCAGATTCTCCGCTTTCATAGGATATGTACTCAGAAGACCGACTTTGAGTCAGCATGTACGCTGGTATTTAGCAAACTAAGAGAAAGGGGATACTCCAAACGCTATCTACGACGTATAAAAAACAACACTCTAGCTGAGCTTGCCGCCAAAGAAACAAATAATATGCAATCAGCAGTTAAAACCAAAACTTGTGGCCATCCAAGATGTCAAACATGCACAATCTTAAACATATCCGACCATTTCCATAACAAAACATCTGGCACACAATTCCCAATATTAGACCAACTTTCATGCAGTAGTTCAAACATTATTTATGTAATTTCATGCAGACAATGTGACAAGCAATACGTAGGGGAGACTCAAAATGCACTTGGGGAAAGAATTAACGGTCAACCATCAGACATAGTCACCAAAAAAGACAAACCGGTCTCAATTCATTTCAACCAAGCAAACCATGACATTTCTGATCTCATTGTCACGCCAACAGAAAAGACCAAGAGTGATTTTCAATCAACAGAAGAAAATAAAACGTTTAGGCTAACAAGATAAAAATTCTGGATTGACAAAATATTGAAAACAACAGCTCCTCTAGGTTTGAATATTCATACGGCTAGCGCAATAGCCACTTTTGTAGTTCCATTTAGCGCAACAGCAGCAAGTGCATCCAAAATCATCAGAAAACGCTATACTGATCTCCAAGAAAATCACCCGAAAATATTCACACAGAAACTTATAATTGCATATTCTAAAAAAAAAATCTGAACGATATCCTAGTGCACAGTAAATTAGATTAAATAAGACCAGTCTCCACCCTAACCCAAAACAAACCATATATCAAATCCTATCCCTAACCGTTAGTACATAAAATCAAATAGATATAAGAATCCCTAGCCCTAACCCGGTGATGTGGAACAAACACGATTTTTTAGAAAATCCAATTCGTAGTAGGAAACACACTAATGTGGCTATCCTTCGAGAGCCTCAAATTTATTCTTTTTTCTTCTTCAGAAACAAAAATACCAGAATTCCAGAAGTACCATCCAAGGAAGACCATCAGCGCCACCAACACAAAAAACAGTGAAATCACTTTTATAAATTAATCTAATATATTGTATATATTTGTAATAAAACTAGGAAATATCGCGAACTAACTTTTCATCATCCTAGGTCAGGGCTTATGTGGAGACCTAACCTCTCCCCAAAGTTCTTAAACCTAACCTAGGAACACAGAGGACAAGGCTCCCGGTTACCTATTCAGGGTCCTAGTCTCCGGGTTACCTATTTAGGGTATTTTCCGGTATTTAGTGTGTTTTCCGGTATTTAGTGTTTTTCCGGTATTTTCCGGTATTCAGTATAAAATGGTGTTTTCCGGTTTATAGTATTGCCGATGAATGGCAGCAGTCGATCTAAGAGGGCCATACTATTTACCGGAAAACAACCGGAAAACACCATTTTATACTGAATACCGGAAAACATCGGAGAAACACTAAATACCGGAAAACATCCTAAATACCGGAAAACACCCTAAATAGGTAACCCGGAGCCTGGTCCTCTGTGTGCGGTTTTGACCAAGTGAGCGCCGATGAAGGAAGGTCAAGGTCATCACGATGTTCGTTTTACAAATAACCCCTCCAGACCCCAAAAAAATAAATAAAAAAATTTCCGATTTTTTTTTCT
This sequence comes from Patella vulgata, assembly GCF_932274485.2. Lineage (NCBI taxonomy): Eukaryota > Metazoa > Mollusca > Gastropoda > Patellidae > Patella > Patella vulgata. The sequence continues at coordinate 29,986,753 of NC_065881.2, read as the reverse complement.
TCAAAATTTTGTTGATGCCTATTATGTTTAGAATGTTTCAGTAGATTAAACACTGCCCTCGGAGGGCCCCATGATATGCCGGTTGCGCCGGTCTCCTGATCCTTACCAGTAACGCTGGCATCAGGGTGGTACGAATTAGTGGAAGGCACGACTAGGCCAACTCCTCCCTAGGTAACAAAACAATCCCATCATAAAACAGCAAGTATCATCAAAAGCGAGTTAATAAATCTCCGAATAGTTCGATTTGAAGTTCCAGGTCTAACCGCTATGTGTCCTAATCACCAAACGAAATGGATGCCACGCAATTCTCGGACAGGCTGTAATCTGAAAAGTGTCTATCCTTTCCAAGAGCTATCCATCTTGTTGGAAGGGCTAACAATCTACTTGTTTCTGAGCTTACTTTCATTGCAGGGTCAAATATAACCACTTGAACCATAATAATATTGAACATATTCCATCATATTCCGAGGGCCCCACACAGGATTTTTTTCTGGATTACTTTTCGAGCTTTTTTCCCCAACTTGAGGACCAGTTTTCCTTGAGAAAACCCCAACTTTCGCCCAATTGTCCATGAGAAAACTACATATTCTATCTTACTGCATTGACGGGAAGTGGTAAGCTGGACGTCCGTGAAAAGGGTTGATCGATAAATTTTCAAGGAAGCAATTGTTGTTTTTGTTTGTGAAATAGAGGACTCTAGCCGATGAGGCTACTTTCCCCCCGAGAACCTCAGGCAACCAAATTGTTTTATGTACTACTATCGTAATAAAACATTACTATGTTAACCACGTCCTGGTGGCTGAATACTTACACCGAATTAGTATTCGTAAAAAAATATCCCCGAGAAAATGTTTTTTCCCTCAATCGATATTCGAGATGTCTTCTGTTGCACAAATTATCCTGCACTGTGTAAGAACTTGCATCCTTTGATCTGAAGATTGTAGATGGAAAAGTATCATTTGCACAATTTCAAAGTAAACCCGCATTTTCGTATATCATCCCGTAATTTGTGATTAATGACAATGACTGTGGAAATAATATGGGTTGAGGAAGGGAAGATCGTTGTTCGTCACGTGACTGGAAATTCCACCCCCGTCCCACCCTGACGATGATCTCTCCCGGAGCGGCACAGTTTACTCTTCTAAGTTTTCCGGTAGCTATTTAATAACCCGGAGTTTGGTCCTCGTGTGTGGTTTTGGACCAGGTGAGCGCTGATGAAACTAGTTCATTAACATACAAGCGAGCGATCGCCTACGGTCAAAGAAAAATTTCTTTTCAGATTTTTTTTAACAATTTCTTCTACCAAATTTGTCTCCCAAAAAAAAAATTCAAATTTTTTTTCCAGTATTTTTCTCTGTAAAATTATTTTCTACGCAATGTTTTTGTAAAACTAATTTTTCAGAAAAATTCGAAATTTTTGTTTTGTGACAGAAATTTTTTTTTTTCGTCAAAAAAATTTGGGAGAAAAAAAATTGGAATTTTCTTTGGGGGTTTGGGGGGGCTATTTGTAAAACGAACATCGTAATGACCTTGACCTTCCTTCATCGGCGCTCACTTGGTCCAAAACCGCACACAGAGGACCAGGCTCCGGGTTACCTATTTAGGGTGTTTTCCGGTATTTAGTGTGTTTTCCGGTATTTAATGTGTTTTCCGGTATTTAGCGTTTTCCGGTGTAATCCGGTGTATTTATTTATTTATTTAATTTTTTGTGGGGGGGGGGGGCTATTTGTAAAACGAACATCGTGATGACCTTGACCTTCCTTCATCGGCGCTCACTTGGTCCAAAACCGCACACAGAGGACAAGGCTCCGGGTTACCTATTTAGGGTGTTTTCCGGTATTTAGGGTGTTTTCCGGTATTTAGGGTGTTTTCCGGTATTTAGTGTTTTTCCGGTGTTTTCCGGTATTCAGTATAAAATGGTGTTTTCCGGCGTTTTTCGGTTGTTGTCCGGTGTTTTCCGGTATATAGTATTGCCGTTTTATTGGGGTTTTTTATTCTGGGCTATACAACCGGAAAACACCGGAAAACTACCGGAAAACACCATATTATACTGAATACGGGAAAACACCGGAAAAACACTAAATACCGGAAAACACACTAAATACCGGAAACCACCCTATATGAGTAACCCGGAGAAAGGCTATGCTATAAACCGGAAACTAACCCTAACCCTAACACTAACCCAGGCACACAGAGGACCAGGCTCCCGGTTACCTAGAACTGAAGGGTAATGACGCAATCCATTGGAGCACAGACACGGCCAGAGGGATCATCAACTGCTGGATGAGGAATTTAAACTAGGATTAGGGAAAAGGAATGAGAAGCCGTCTTTAGGACAGACAATTGTCAATTTGAGCGACAGACTTCTCAGTCCCCTAGAAATTAACATTCTTGATAAAGGCCTTAAATTCATCCCAACCCCCACAATAACATCCATAGACCCCATCACCCAGGCAACCGATCGCTTCCAAAGAACACTTTCGTTGACGTATTTTTTCAGGAACAAACCCGGCAGAGGTAAAAAATTATTCACAGAAAAATCCACATGGAAACCACCTCAAAAGTCATTATCACCAGCCATCCTAAAAACTTTCGACGAAATGAACACAGAAATATCATCTTTTCAACCACAATCACAAAAACCAAATCTCAACCGAGCAACTAAAACAGCATTAAACGCCCTCAAAAAAGACAAAAACATAATAATTAAGAAAAGCGACAAAGGCTCATGTTGTGTCATAATGAATCGCGCAGACTATATCTCAGAGGCAGAAAAACAATTAAGTAATCCTATACATTACACTAAATTAGACCAACCCATCTTTAAGGACACCGCAACTTTAATAAACAACATCTTACATGAATTGCAAGACAAGGAATACAATATGATTACCTATCTGCTAAATCTGATTGCCGACAAAGACATCTCTATACACTACCAACAATACATAAAAATCCAGAAACAGAATGGTTTATACCTAATAAATTACCAAAGGGGCGCCCAATAATATCTAACTGTGGCAGCGAATCATACAACGTATCGCAATATATAGACCATTTCTTATTACCCCTAGCATGCCAACACCCATCCTACCTTAAAGACACTAACGATTTCATTCACAAAATCAAAGAGTTAAGAGTCCTCGAACACACCATTTTAATATCCATCGACGTACAGAGCATGTACACGAACATCTATAATAACACGGGTATTGAAGCAGTTAGGAAAGCATTTCTTAGGAACCCGCAAGCATCCAGGCCGGACGAAGAAATCCTCAAACTACTCGACATTTTTCTGAGGAGGAATGACTTCGCTTTCAATGAACAAGTATACCTCCAGTCTTCCGGAAGTGCGATGGGAAAATGATTTGCCCCGAGTTATGCAAACCTCTTCATGGCGGAGTGGGAAAGGGAGGTTCTGCCACTCTGCCCATTAAAATCGGATTTCTATGGGCGCTTTCTAGATGACGTTTTCATAGTCTGGACGTACAGACTAGACGAATTTTGGACGTTTTTCAACATTCTGAACAATCATCATCCATCTGTCAAATTAACCGCAAATGTACGTCATAACAGCATAGATTTTCTTGACACCACCGTCTTTAAAAGTAGCAACACCAAAAACACCGGCCAACTGGAAACTAAAGTATTTTTCAAAGAAACCGATACACATCAATTATTGTTCAAGAGCTCCTTTCACCCCAAACATACCTTCTATGGCATCATAAAATCACAGATTCTCCGTTTTCATAGGATATGTACTCAGAAGACCGACTTTGAGTCAGCATGTACGCTGGTATTTAGCAAACTTAGAGAAAGGGGATACTCCAAACGCTATCTACGTCGTATTAAAAACAACACTCTAGCTGAACTTGCCGCCAAAGAAACAAATAATATGCAATCAGCAGTTACAACCAAAACTTGTGGCCATCCAAGATGTCAAACATGCAAAATCTTAAACATATCCGACCATTTCCATAACAAAACATCTGGCACACAATTCCCAATATTAGACCAACTTTCATGCAGTAGTTCAAATATAATTTATCTAATTTCATGCAGACAATGTGACAGGCAATACGTAGGGGAGACTCAAAATGCACTTAGGGAAAGAATTAACGGTCACCGATCAGACATAGTCACCAAAAAAGACAAACCGGTCTCAATTCATTTCAACCAACCAAATCATGACATTTCTGATCTCATTGTCACGCCAATAGAAAAGACCAAGAGCGACTTTGATACTACAGAAGAAATTAAAATGTATAGGCTAACAAGAGAAAAATTCCCCAAGGTTTGAATATTCATACGGCTAGCGCAATAGCCCCTTTTGTAGTTCCATTTAGCGCAACAGTAGCAAGTGCATCCAAAATCATCAGAAAACACTATACTGATCTCCAAGAAAATCACCCGAAAATATTCACACAGAAACTTATAACTGCATATTCTAAAAATAAAAATCTGAACGATATCCTAGTGCACAGTAAATTAGGTTAAATAAGACCAGTCTCCACCCTAACCCAAAGCAAACCATATATCAAATCCTATCCCTAACCGTTAGTAAATAAAATCAACTAGATATAAGAATCCCTAGCCCTAACCCGGTGATGTGGAACAAACACGATTTTTTTTAGAAAAAATTCAATTCGTACTAGGAAACACACTAATGTGGCTCTCCCCCGAGAACCTCAAATTTATTCTTTTTTCTTCTTCAGAAACAAAAATACCAGAATACCAGAAGTACCATCCAAGAAAGACCATCAGTGCCACCAACACCAAAACCAGTGAAATCACTTTTATAAATTAATCTAATATATTGTATGTATTTTTAATAAAACTAGGAAATATCGCGAACTAACTTTTCATCATCCTATGTCAGTGCTTATGTGTAGACTTAACCTCTCCCCCAAATTCTTAAAACTAACCCAGGCACACAGAGGACCAGGTTCCCGGTTACCTATTTAGGGTGCCAGTCTCCGGGTTACCTATTTAGGGTATTTTCCGGTATTTAGTGTGTTTTCCGGTATTTAGTGTTTTCCCGGTGTTTTCCGGTATTCAGTATAAAATGGTGTTTTCCGGTGTTTTCCGGTATATAGTATCGCCGTTTATTCTTAAGACACAGTACAAATGATCGAATATGTCAAAGTGAATGAGAAGTGTTTTTTTTTTGTATTTTGAACTGTATGTTGCACTAACAAATATTTGTTTATATAGGCCTTGGTCCACATCCAGGTGTTAAATAGACTTCAAGTTCAAACCCGTTGATGTTAAAATATGTTGAATATGAAATAAATGTACCATTTGATCAGCTGATTAGTAGCCCTACTCTAGCTAGGTCATTATCCATGTATTTGGTATTTGTGTACAATTGTAGATTTAGACAGTTAAATCCTCTTTTTCTTGATATGTAACATGATTTATTGTTCTGTTGATTGATAAATGTGATTGTTAATGATTATTGTTTTTCGTCTTAACCTTCGCGGTTTGTTTATGACTACTGGTAAGACCAGCGGCTTCCAGGCAAGATACGCCCACATTTTGCAAGAGATGAATAGAGAAATCCTAAAAACAAAAGCGGTTCTTCGCACAATCAGGGGCCATAATCCAGAAAGTTATTGTCCGAAATGCGCAAATATCGACAGGGACTGTGATCTTTGGGATATAAAGAGATATGTTAAGTTTCATCAATATTGGATAAAAATTCAGATCTCTAGAGGGTCCATAACCTTCGTATTACAGACTTTTACACATTTTGTCGGGCAGTTCGTTTCGATTTTCCCCTTCATTATGGTGGAATAGTGATATATTTAAACGGTTTTTAAAATCGGATAAAAAATTGTGACCACTAGAGAATCCACAAACTAAAGATGGCACAGCGGACAAATAATGGTGGAATAGTGATATATTTAAACGGTTTTTAAAATCGGATAAAAAAATTGTAACCTCTAGAGAATCCACAAACTAAAGATGGCACAGCGGCCAAATCGTTGTTGCAAATTTTTACTTTCGTCGGTAATGAAACATTTATAATACACTTAAATCTGATTAAGAGTAACAACTCATTAAGTAATTATCAGAAAATTATTAGAATTTGTTTGACTTATGCTAACGTTTAGTGTACAAAACACTTAATTAGCTGTTCGGACGTAAAAAGTAAATATTTACTTCAGTGCACTACACCGCTGCTCTAAAAATCATTTTATACATTCAAAAATGGTAGCCTTCGACCATCAAAAAATGAAAATCAGCCAGGTTCTAGTCGCGTTAGATGGTAGACCTGGATAATATTGTCTTAGAGGGAATTCCTTCTGACGTCATATGATTGTTTACAGCAAAGTCCTGTATAGGGAAAGTTACGACAACTCATTTACAGGCGCCATTTTGGGTCCCAAGTATGACGCCATAAAAACTATGACGTCATGGCGTCATATAGCTTTACTTAGCAAAACGTTTTATTTTGTTCTTGGTATAACGTTTTACGGGCTATAATTTATCATAAAAACATTGCAAAAGAAACCAAAATCATACTCAAAATCGGCCAAGGCAAAATGACATGATTAACATAATTCAATTTGGCGTTCTTCAGGAATTATCGAGAGCGCTATATCGTAATCAGTTTCTTTCAGTGGTGGTAGGATAAATAATTTATTTTTAAATTCCTCAAACACAGAGTGGTTATGCAAGAGAAGTGTGTCGAAAAATCGAATTTGACAAACATCAATTTAAAAATGTATTTTTCATTTGATGGCGGGCATTTCTTTCAAAATGACTGCCAAATTTTAAAAAAAATGAACAAAACTCCATTAATTTGGTAATAAAAGGGCAGCGATATTCTCAAAAATTTAATTTCGAGAATTCTTGATGGTAGAAATTCAAAATGGCCGGCAAAATGAAATCATTTCTTTCCGTTGGGTATGACTTGTAATATGTGGTATATTAATCCCGAAATGACATAGTTGGTCTTAAATGAATATTTGTTAACGCGTAGATGTTATAAATCACATAATTTATTCAGCTCGACGCAAGATTTAAAATGAATAGATGCTGTTTGTTTAACTTAAATGTAGATATTATATCATGCATATATAGGACCTTTCGGTTGAATCATATCATAGAAATATCTTACGTATTTGTCAACATTAAGGTGTACGTGTTCTATTGTTCCATTTATAGCCTATACATTTTCTTGTTTGATTTGACTAAACAAAACATTGTGCAGGAATGTAGACTTTTATAGATTGAACAAAATGCGGATAAATGTTGAGATGTGTGGAACATGCTCGAGATGATTTGTAAAAAATCTCAGGCACGATATACTCTTCAAAAAAGTAGGGGATATTAAAATGCAAATACATATGCAGGTGGTAATATGATAATAGTCATGGACACTTGACATGCTTTGAGAGTATGTTCACAGATGAAGAACTTATCGCCCCCACAGAACCACTGAGCTGCACATGCGACACGCAATAGCACCATACATGTCAAATTTGACACTTCAGGGAAGGGTTGAAATTCAAAATGGCCGGCAAAATGAAATCATTTCTTTCCGTTGGGTATGACTTGTAATATGTGGTATATTAATCCCGAAATGACATAGTTGGTCTTAAATGAATATTTGTTAACGCGTAGATGTTATAAATCACATAATTTATTCAGCTCGACGCAAGATTTAAAATGAATAGATGCTGTTTGTTTAACTTAAATGTAGATATTATATCATGCATATATAGGACCTTTCGGTTGAATCATATCATAGAAATATCTTACGTATTTGTCAACATTAAGGTGTACGTGTTCTATTGTTCCATTTATAGCCTATACATTTTCTTGTTTGATTTGACTAAACAAAACATTGTGCAGGAATGTAGACTTTTATAGATTGAACAAAATGCGGATAAATGTTGAGATGTGTGGAACATGCTCGAGATGATTTGTAAAAAATCTCAGGCACGATATACTCTTCAAAAAAGTAGGGGATATTAAAATGCAAATACATATGCAGGTGGTAATATGATAATAGTCATGGACACTTGACATGCTTTGAGAGTATGTTCACAGATGAAGAACTTATCGCCCCCACAGAACCACTGAGCTGCACATGCGACACGCAATAGCACCATACATGTCAAATTTGACACTTCAGGGAAGGGTTGATGAAAACTGCCACGTGCTGGTTTATCTATCCAGTTTGCTTTCCTATCGGTTCTTGCATAAGATTTACTGTTTAGCGTATCTTTGCTTTAGTGTGTTACGTTTAATTTGATCGGGAGATGTGTTCGTCGACGTCAACGTCAACCGACAACACTGGAAGAATTGACCGTGACACTGCAAGAGGAGTGGGTCAGATTGCCCCAAATCGTGATTGGACGGTTGATTAGGAGCATGCCACGACGAATTGCTGAATTTCTGAGGGTTGGTGAAGCAATTACTCATTATTAAGACAAAAATCAAAAACGTCCATTTTCACTTTTGACGGTGTATCTATTTGCGAATGAAATGGGGCCGTCAGATAAGCCGCCCACATGAATGTTTATAATCATGTGTAGGCAATTGGCCTGTTATTAACATACACTGGTTACTTCTAATAAAAATAGCAGTGCATTTCTGCAGTTTTGTATTGTTTCTGAATATCCCCTACTTTTTTTGGAGAGTATAAATTTGATACTAGTTGAGCATCAGAACAACATGATTATTTCATTGGAAATGTGGTACAAATACCCAAAGGTGTCGGACAAACTCTAAAGCAACTGCGTCTCCTTCCTTGGGCCCCTTTAATGTATGTCTACTTGTGGAATAACATGTACATTATTTGTATCTGTTAAATTTGTGCATATTATATATTAGATTTATATTATTATTTACTCAAAAGACACCAGGAAGTTGCGTAGAGCGATATCTCGTCTCACATGTCACTGATGAAACATATGCCCGAAACACATGTTACGCTAGACACCTTTTATTTAAATTACGCTGATTTTAAGTTACACTGATTTTAAATGTTTTATCTAGTCAGTTTAAAGAAATTTCTATTTTCGAAAAATTGATGATATAATTAATGATCGATGACCGAATCCGGAATGGCTCCACACCAAAAAATCATGGAATTTGCCGGCTAGAAGGCAAAAAGGTTTTATCTCCTAAATTACTATATAATTTAAATTTTAATTTTTCACTTTACCCGTCTGCACAAAAAATCTGATTTTTAAAAGTGTATGCAAGCGTGACAGTGAGTCACGGGTATATATATAGATCAGTGTAGTGAGTAGGTACAAATACTTGGGACCCAAGATGGCGTCTTTGTACACTTGACGTCATATTTTCATGACGTCATATGAAATTTTTGGCGTCACAGTTGTCGCAACTTTATCTATATACGGCTTTGGTTTACAGCAAAGCCCTGTATAATAATACGGCTTTGGTTTACAGCGGATGACGTGAGTTGTGTGTACGACGTCATAATTTATTCAAGAACTACTCTAGATCGAGGAAACCTTCTCGTTTGCTAAAAATAGTATTTTTCCTTCCGTTTGTACCTCCATTATTACACAACAAATGGTCGGACTGGTATGTGTCCTCTGGGTTATGTTAGACAAGGAACAAGTGTGCAAAGTCTTAATAGAGAGAGGGAGAGAGAGAGAGAGATAGATAGAGATGACGTTTAACGTCCACTCGACACAAACTAGGTCATTTCGGGACTAACATATGGTTCAATTTTATTTCAATAGTTCGCTTGCACATAGGGGTTTTTAGCAGTGGGAGGAAATCGGGGCACCCGGAGAAAACCCACGAAGTTGGACAGCCGACCCTACTCCTTGCCACGTACAATCGGGGAATCGAAACAGCGCCAGTTGACCCAATGACAGACCTTATGATACAGCGAGCACGCACTAACCATTCGGCCATTCAACGCCCCGCAAAGTCTTAATAAGATTAGTGTTGAAAATGTAATGGAATTACATGTACAGAATGTCTCCAAAAACCATTTGATTAAATCAGTTTTGTAAAACGAACTAAAGATATCATTAATGCGGATGCCTGAGCAGTGGATTCACATAAAACTGATATTTCTCCTTGGTTTTTGATATTGGCGAATCTCGAAAAACGAGCTACTCCTTTTTCGATATTCAAACTTGAATCTCAAAAAAGAAGATTTAATGGATGTACATCGACAGAATGTCTCCAAACCACATTTGATTAAATACGTTTTCTAAAACGAACTAAAGATATCATCAATGAGGATGCCTGAGCAGTGGAATCACATAATACTGATATTTCTCCTTGGTTTTTGATATTGGCGAATCTAGAAAAACGAGCTACTCCTTTTTCGATATTCAAACTTGAATCTCAAAAAAGTAGATTTAATAGATGTACATCGACAGAATGTCTCCAAAACACATTTGATTAAATCAGTTTTGTAAAACGAACTAAACATATCGTAATAGAGGATGTCTGAGCAGTGGATTCACATAAAAAAGTCTCCTTCTTCTTGTTTTTTTGATATTGGCGAATGTCGAAAAACGAGCTACTCATTTTCGTTTTTCGATATTCAAACTTGAATCTCAAAAAAGCAATATCGAAAAACGAAAAACGAAAATCAAGCTAACTTCACATTGCCACCTTTACAATACTAATTATATTCAATAAACCTCGATTCTATTGAATACTCAAAAATGGTTCTCACTTAATTTAGAACTTTTAGTTAATAGACTACCTGTTTTATTTTATACAGTTCACCGATATGGTTATTTGTATAGGTATTTTTTACTTCAGTATGTTTACATTCATATTTCTTGTAACATATAGCAGACCATGACTCATGCTGGCATTACACAATGGTTTCTCTGAGTTATATTCCTGCCTGTTTTCAAATTTTAGTGACGTATGTATCACTAGAGGCCCGGGACTGTACGTCGCAGTGGACGCTTACAGCTAACCCCCGATCCATTCACTTTATTTGATATGTCCGTTTGTTTGTGATTTCTGCGTATTGTGTCTTGTCCATAGATTTGCTTTTGTGTAAATTATGTGTGGTACAGCCCCCTGCAACTTACTAATAGGATAGGGTAGACAGGCGACCCATTAATAACATTATAATCTGATAAATAGAACAAGCGATATAAAAGGACATATCCAGCAACTTGATGCGTACTCCTCTTTCGCGCATTGTAGTTTACAACCCGGCTATGTTTAGTACATTATAGTCGCGCTTATCAAATCCGGATAAGCGATTTTGAATATCCCTTTAAACGATTTGGATCACATTATTTTATGTGCGAACCTTTAATGATAAACCGATTTTAATGAGACTTGCAGAATAAGCACCAAATGACCCAAATTATCGCTTGTCATTGACATTTTACCTGATTTCAAAGTCTTACACCCATTTAAAAAAAAAAAAAAAAAAAAAAAAAAAAAAACATACAAAAGAAAACTTAAATTATAAAAAAAATCTAGGTCAAATATTAAAATTCTAAAACGATTGATCGATTGCGAATTGTGAATGCTTCCAAAAATATGACGATTTTGAAAATTAGATAAGAATTGTAGGACGAGTAGGATTTTGAAGATTGGCTGACATTTTGAAAATGGTGTCATTTCCGGTAAATTTTAACTTGATAAGATTACTCCAAAAAGTTGATGGAGTGAAGCTGACTAAACCTCAAAGAGGAGTTAATCGTAAAATTTTTGTTGACATTTTTCAATGTATTCTGAAAGTTTCAAGTCGAAATCTTCAAAAATGAAAAAGTTACGCTCAGAATTTTCACTCTTTTCACATTTGAGCTTAAAATTAGGCCACACGCATGCGTCGTAGAGGCCACAATGTCTGAAAATAAACGTTGAGAAATACAGATACAAATTGGTGAAAACCGCATTAAAATTGTTTGAAAAACAAACAAGTTTCCTTTGATGTCTCTTAAATGAAGTTATCTAAATAATATAATCGCCTTATTATCTAATTTAATATTATTGTAGAGAATGTAAAAATATATACTTATCTTTTTGTCTTTAACTAAGTTCTGTGAAAATAATGCACAGTTGTACACCACTGCAATGTCTTTAGTTTCTTGTTAATACTAACTTCCATTAAGTAAGTTGTTTTATACTGTATTTTAGAACTTAAAATTCAGCCAATGACCAAACAGCTTTCAAGATAGTAAATTTGCTGTTAATTGTGCTTGTTGAAAGGTGTGCACGGTTGACCTGCTGGCTTCAAAAAATAAATTGTATAATTTGAGTACAGAATCTGCTACAATAATTAAAAGCTAACTACTTTGTAGCGTGATACCTAACACTCGGACTGTGTTCAAATAAACTTTGTCTTTATTTCATTGAATTCTTTTAAGAATAATTTATTATTTTTACTTTAAAGATATACATTTACTGGCTTTTATTGAAGGGTGGGGTGATTCCATTCATATTATATACAGTACTTTAAAAAAAAGTATTATTTTAAGACTTTATTTTTTTGTTTGTAATAAAAAAAGTATTATTTTAAGACTTTATTTTTTTGTTTGTAATAAAACTAATATTGAACACCAGGACCACAGCACACAGGAAAATTGTTTTGGAAACTAGAAATCATATTCTGAGCCGAAATTTATTGGATTGATATTTTGAGGCATTTGGCCAGTTGGATGTGGGCCATCTCTGACCCAAACATGGCAAACTTCTCGCATAATATTTTTTTTTTAAAGTTTTGAATGTAAAAAAAAAAAAAAATTAAAACCTTTTAACAAACTGACAAGATATTCTTAGATACCAGTTACAAAAATAAGTTTTATTCATCAGTAGTGAGCCAATAGCTGTCAGGTGTTACCTAGACTATGGCCCACATGTGGCAACATCTGGCTGGATATAGTCAACCATAGTAGGGCCATAATAGGGCCAAAGCTGAATGGCTGTATGGGTAACTCAATACCATCCAAAGTCTTCGACATTAAAACGCGAAATATTTGTCAATTTAAATCAACATTCATATTGTGATCTTACCAGGAAAAGATGGGCTTCTGATATCTAAAATTTAAGACAAATTAAACATTTTACCATTGGTACACGAATCGTGTACCATAATGCGTTTCAGCGCCATTTGTAACAAGGGACTAGAAGAACGAGGCTAGACATCTTCCACAGGTCATGTCAACCGGTGACATCATATTCTTATCTGGACAGCATGCGCAATAAATACTATAGATGTAGAGTGGAATAACCAGACGCTAGAAATTGCCATTCGGTTGAGACATAACTTATTTGAAATTAGAGTAAAAACGGAAACGATTAAATGTAAATCAGTTTATATACATTCATATTACAATTATTATATGCGTTGCGACCCATTTGTGTCAATTTCTAGGTCCTAAATACAGTATTAGCGATTTAGCTCCTTTAAATAATTATGTGTTAAGGTTATAAGAGATTCGGTGGTTTTCTGAAAATTGATCTGGATTTTCAAATCTAATTCAAGTTATAAGTACAATCTCTTTTTAAGAACTCAATACACGTCTTAAACTAATACTGGTAGCTTATAATTATCTACATACACGTACAGGACCACGGGTAACCGACTAATAGTAGTTAATGCTACTAAGTCGGACAGACCTAAAAAGCCTAATGTAGCATGTGTGTGTGTGAAATAGCTTTATTTAACGTACGCTTCCACTGAAGTGATATCGTACACAGGCTAACGTAGTAAGTAAAATCAATAAGACTGGCTAAATATCGGTGTTTAAAATAAACCGCCATTCTAGTGGCACATATTAAGACAGTCTCTTATTATATCGTTACAACAGATACGCTACTACCAAACTGAGGTTATATTGTCCCAATCGTGCTAACCCTTTTCATGGCTTAAATTATACTTTGATTGATACCTAATGCGTATCCGGGAGGACTCTGGGCTCAACCAAATAGACTAGTGGCGACTTAAAGCCCAGGGCCCTGTTTCACAAAAACTTAAACTAATATCACTAAAATAGATTTTAACGAAGATCGATTGTAACTTAAAATGCAATTTTAATAGATTTTAGTTAAAATTGCTTGCGCTCGCGCAGTGTACAATTCCGCCGAGGGCACTTAGGGTGTAAGCATACACGCTTCGAAACTGAAAACTGTTGCCAGGTTGAACTAACCGTTACAATACCAATGAGGAGAGTTTCATACGTTGTAACAATGCCTGCACATGGTCAGACAGTCGTAGAGAGATGAAATAAATAAGTTTATTGCGTGTTTTTTGCTTTGAAATGTATCAGTTGGTTGGCCTTGAACTTGCATGTCGCTTTCGTGACCCTGGCATTGGATTTACTCGCAAGCTTCAATAGAAATAATGCGTATCGATAAACTAAATCGCTTGAATTTCGTAGTTTTGTTGTATTTTGGATAACAGAAACTATTGAGAACTTGTCACAAACATGTAATATGTCTGACTCAAACGATTAATCTAGACTAAAGTATTGTCGAATTTTAAAAGTATTTAATAACTTTTAAACTAATACACGAAATAACCAATGTTCCGATGCCTAGATTTGAAATTTCAGTCCCATGGACCCTTTCAATGTTCAATAATAATTTGAAAATGTCAAAGTACCACATTATTAATTATTATTAATTTTTTTCACAATATAATATACCCATGGCTCCTATTTAAATCATCATAACCCCAAAATCATAATTAATTCTTTGCATATGGCATATCTAGTATTACAGGACTAACGGGGTTTCGATTCCCCGGTTGTACGAGACAGGGAGTAGGGTCGCCCGTCTAACCTCGTGGGTTTTCTCCGGTTTCTCCCACTACTAAAGACCCCTACGCGCAAGCGAACTATTCAAATAAAACTGAACCATGTGTTAGTCCGGAAATGACCTACTGTCTGATTCATCGTAAATTTTAAACGGATTTCTTCGATTATGAACAAACTACTTAACTTTGGTTATTATAAACTTACCTGTGTGTTTGTAATGAACCCCCGTACGATAAAATCCATTGCACAACTAATTATCACAACGATGAGAACAATTTCTCTCTTGAAAAATTTGAAAATTTACTTGTAATTTCGACAGAGTCGATGTCAACAATGTCTTCGTGACGTAATGGTCGAATCCAATATACCTGTTGCGGGGGTTGGTTAACATTGAAAGATAGTTTGACAGCGCGATCATTTTGATCGTATATGGGTTTGGGCGACGAAAAATATCAATTGAAGGCAATTACATAGGAGATTTATATGGAAACCATTGATCGCCAGTCTATCAAATTTTCTTCACAATTAAAATATCACTGATTGCACGGATACTCGTAAAAATAAAGTCATGAATAAACTATAAATATCCTATCTTCTTTATGTTATAAATAATTTAACAAGGATCATGAAGCTTACCTCCGAATTCTCTGAGTGTATTTTTAATTTTATACGCATTCTTTCGATCGAATAATAACCGCTTCAGTAACATCTTTAAGCGTGTTGCGGCAGCCCTCAGCGTGTCTATTGCCGTATTGGGTGCCCGGGTGGGTATATAATGCTACTAAGCCCGTATGACCCCGTAAGAAGCGGAACATTAATTGTCGATTCGACAGTTTTGACCGAAGTGTGATAAAGCCCGTAAAACGAATGTATAGTTGTGTTTGTGCGGCATGCGTGTTCAAATGTAAATAATCCCATCCGAGTCGCAAATCAAATAATTAGAACAAAATATTTCAAAAAGTAAAGCTATAAAATTTGCAGAGATTTTACTAGAATGTAAAAGACGGTAACTAAATACAGGAATGCGGGTAGTTATGTGTGCGAACGCTCAAACTCAATACCAATTGTCGTAGGTATCCAGACCACTCGGACCAAAGACTACTCGGACTAAGACCAGTCGGACCAAAACAAGACCAGTCGGACCAATTAAATTATATTATAAGGCTAGACAATATGCTATTTATTTATTATTAAATCACAATACAAAGAAGCAAATAATTCTTATACGGAATTCTTATATTTAGAGTTGTTTGGTTCAATTTTGTGTACGGAAAATAAATCAACGATTAGTTTTAAAATTAATTAATAATGGTGCCAAAAAAAAATATCAATCTAATTTTTCTTTACTCTTGCAATGAGACTCGGTATGTCCAGACTTTTGACAGTTTCTACATATACGGGTATACTGTTCTTGTCTGATAGCCTAATTTTACTTTTTCCACATTCGCAGTATCCCCAGTGGTTTCATTCCGTTCTACCCCACTAACCCCTGGGTTACTATATATGGGGGGGGGGGGGGTGGAGACACGTTTTCAAGTCATCCGCCCTTGATGCGTTAATATAAACAGCACATAATAATACGAAGACCGGACGTTTATATGCCCCTTTTTAAACGTGACTACAAGTGTGGTTCTCGATATTTTGCGATTTGGAATACAATTATCAATTTATTCAAACAACACGTTATTATTAGTTCGAGTAGTCATATTAAAACACACACAATTATCAATTTATTCAAATAACACTTTATTATTGGTTCGAGTAGTCATATTAAAATAAACACAATTATCAATTTATTAAAATAACACTTTATTATTGGTTCGAGTAATTATATTAAAACAAACGCAATTATCAATTTATTAAAACAACATTTTATTATTGGTCCGAGTCGTCTTTCTGTTGGGTCCGAATAGTCTTTTTGTATGGTCCGAGTAGTCTATTTGTTTGGGCTGAGTGGTCTATCAGTTGGTCCGACTGGTCTTGAACCGAGTGGTCTTTGGTCCGAGTGGTCATGGATTCTTGTCGTAATTGTACTTGAATTTCCTATGCTGTCACCCCTAATACGAAATGATATCTTCCGCAGAGTGACGTAACCATCTTCCATATTGGTATTTTTCTCTGGGAAAAGTTTGTGATATTTCAATTTTTCAAGAGAGAACTTGTTTTCATCGTTGTGATAATTAGTTGTGCAATGGATTTTATCGAACGGGAGTTCATTACAAACACACAGGTAAGTTTATAATAACCAACGTTAAGTAGTTTGTTCAGAATCGAAGAAATCCGTTTAAAATTTACGATGAATCAGACAGTAGTGTGTGTCTAGTGGACGTTAAACCCATCTCTCTCTCTCTCTCTCTCTCTCATTTTAAACAATTGTAGGTCTACAAAAATATTTTTTATAGACATTAGATATGAAGTGGCTTTAGATTATTTTTTACGTTTTTTTTGGTCTATTAATTATTTGAAAATAGCATAATTTATACTTGAATCATATGGTAATATATAAAATAGTAACAAAGAGTTTTGTTTACTGGGGTTTTGATTGTTTTTTTGCTCTTGGGGTTTTAATTTGGGGCGTCATCTAATTGCTTATATTTCCCATGCAATGACAAGAAATTGAATGAAAATTATTTTTGTGAATGATAGTATGTTTAAATTATATAACCCGGGCCATTGGCAATATTATCATTATTCCAAATATATCTATATGTCGCAATAGATCTCACAACATAGCTCTAATTAATGTTTGTTAATGTCGTGATTTTAAGTTAGGAGAGGGTGACGGCTGTCCTAAGTTACAATAGATTTTAGTTAAAATTGTCCCTAAAATAGTTTTGTGAAACGCCACTATTGTAAGTTAAGATACAATTTTAACTTACAATAATATTATTTTAGTGGATTTTACCCAATATGCTTAAAATCGTTTTGTTACACGCGTCTATCTTAAGTTAGGATGGAATTTTAGTTTAAGACGATTTTAAGGAGATTTAAGTTTTTGTGAAACAGGGCTCAAGTTGTCAAGCTAAGGTCACTCAAATGTCAAATTAAAAGATCACAACGATAATAGGGGAGGGGAGGGGTTCTACGCGTGGCGTAGTTTCGATTCCCCGCATGAACGTGACAAGGAGTAGGGTTACCTGTCCAACCTCGTGGGTTTTCTCCGGTCCTCCATTTTCCCTTACCGCTACAGACCTCTATGTTAGTCCCGGAATGTTCTAGTTTGTGTCGAGTGGACGTTACCCCCCTCTCTCTCTCTCTCTCTCTCTCTCTCTCTCTCTCGCTTCCACAATAATGATATCGCAGATAACGGAAATAGTATATATAGTAGGGCAGCTAGATTCGCGTAAAAAATATCTACTATGCTAGATGAGTGGACAGCGATGCCCGATACTCTGAACCTTGATCCTTAAGTTGCGGGCCCATGGGAAAGGGGGTCCGACAAAACGTCGAAATTTCGAGTTTAATTCGACATTCGTGCATATGCGACCAACTTCAGATGTCATCAAAAACACTACTTAAGAAGATCCTCGACCCTTGGTTCCTCCCTTAAGAACACCTAGACCTAGAAGTGCTAGGTGTAGTTATGAAGGGCATTCGTCCAAGTATATGTCAGAAAAAACAAACTGACCGGCATTAAACCAACTAGTGTGCTATAATATTCAGAAAATGTGTAAAAATCATTGTTTTCAATGCGATTCTTCTTTTACTGATGACCGACGACTATCTTAAAGAGTTCAAATGACCATCGATTATCAACATTAGTACTATATTTTGTTAGTTGAGCGTTTCTCGTGCCAAATATGTTATTTTGGTTAAAAACCATAAAGTGTTTGTGACAAAATCGGACGTTCACGATCATCGTAGGGAAGGGGCGTAACTGGTGCATAATTTTGCAGAATCAGACAACGATTATTCTCATTTGTATTCTGTAGTTAGTAGCAGGGAAGTGTATAAATGTATGGGTTCGCATGGCAAGCTTTTATATCAGCACAATCTAACCAAAGCAGCGCTTTTTTACCAATGACCAACGACTATTCTTAAATGACCACTGATCATTGCCATTACTACTATATGTTTCGTTATTTGAACATGCCTGTCAAATAGGGTATTTTGGTAAAAAAATCATAACGTTTTCGCGAGAAAATCAGACTTCCACGCTCGCTAAGTCATGCCATGACTATCATAAACTTGATATATTTGTTATCCACATTGTCATGTAAGAAGAACCACAAGAAAAAATATGTTTAAGTGTTCATGGAGGGCCATTTAATATCTGGCGGTGTCCTTGTTTAGGAGACCGTCATGCTTTCCATAGTGAAATCGCCGAAGGGGGAGATGGCATAGATCACAACAGGTTTTTCTAAATACAGGTGGTCTGTCCAAATCAATTATTGTCCGAATAACAGTTCATACAAATTTAGTTCCAAATTAGCCCATTTTTTGAGTATTTTTCTATTAAAAACATATTTTTTCCAATTTGCCAGGCTGGTATCAACTGAATCAACCTAATATTTTGTGGGGATGTATCTGGATACTAACCCATCTCACAGAAAAAGTTGGGTCCAAATCCCCGACCCAAGGGTTATCACCCTTTGCATGGTGCTCTCACAGGCACGCTCTTCAGTACATCTCCGACCCATCCTTCATCCCCTAAGAAGGCCCCCTTTACCCCTATGGGAGAGGAGTTAATTCAACTTCCGCATACAACATTACTTCTTTCTTTAAACGTTTCACTATTAGTCCACTTGTAAGTACGGGTTTTATATAGCGCGGCTCTCGGAGAAGGCAGTTGATTTAGTTGATGACCCTAAAAGCTCCTGACCTCCATTCTGTTTCACTAAAATAAAAGCTGTAGGATTCGTCATACTCATGATATTCCAAGATCTTACAGGCCTACTCACTAATATGCCAAGAGAAGAAGCCTTGATTTGAGAGTTCTTGAAAAAAAAAGTCTTCCAATAAAAAATTCCCAAACTATTTCTGAATTCAAAACTAAATTAAAATCAAGCATGCACCTAATCGAAACTAATGCCCACTGCTACATGTATATAGGCGAAAGGCATCTACAGATAATCCATTGTACACTTCGAAACTCAAAGAGCGATTTAAAGCTTCACAAGTGTTTGATGCATATATCGGAAAATCCCTCTTGTTTATGTGGTCAAGGTGTCAAAGACTGTGAACATTATTTCTTACACTGTCCACTATACAACTCTCAGCAAAAAATAACAATAAATAAACTAGAACTGCGATGCAGTAATGACGGGTTTCACCGTTGCCACGTTACCCTAAACATGTCACTTCCGGTACCAATGAAACCATTAAACAGGTTTCCACATAAGCATTGCACACATCAAATAAAATGGACGCCGAATCAACCAAATCCAGCAATATCAATTCATTTTATACATTTGTTACATGTAAGTGTACAGTACTTCCGGTGATAATGAAAATGTTCAAGTACTTTTAAGAAATCAGAAATGGCATAAGGCATCACATGGTGAAAATTTTATGTAAATCGAATAATAATTGCCACTTTTATAGACCAAAAACCTTGAAAAGTGACTTGTAGAAAATCGTCTATTTCTCTGCAACCGTACAAGTTAGAAACCATTATCTGGTATCTGTATGATCGCATGGGTTTAATCTATTTGCTGATTGGAATCAAATATCATAATTATAAAAACTTTAGAAATCAGACTCATTTGAATAAAATATCTGTTTTGAAGGCAAAAAATACAGTTTTTGCCAAAATGACGTTACTTTCGGTGATAATGAAAATCTTAAATTATATGAAATCGTAAATGGCATTAGGTATCACACAGTGAACATTTCATGAAAATCGAATAATAATTGACACTTTTATGGACAAAAAAACCTTGAAAAGTGACCTGTTGAAAATTGCCTATTTCTCCGCAACTGAACAAGTTAAAAAAACATTTTGTGATATCTATATGATCGTATGGGTTCATTCTTTTAGTTGATTAGAATCAAATATCAAAATCTTAAACAAACAACAAATACGACTCATTTGAATAAATTATTTGTTTCGAAGGCTATAAATACAGTTTTTGTCCAAATTTCGTCATTTCCGGTGACATTGAAAATGTTAAAGTGAGTTGAACTAGTCACAATTGACATTATGCATCAAATGGTTTCACTTTTATGAAAATCCAAAAATAATTGACTCTTTTACAGGCACAATAGCGTAAAGAGTGACTCATGCAAAATTGACCATTTCTCGGCAACTGAGCATATTACAAATTAATTTTCACATACATTCTCTCCGTATAGATTATTGCTACGAGTTTATGAAAGTTACGAAGTAATATTTTAAAATATGAAAACGCTGGATGGGTTGTAAATAGCTTAATTTTACACCTCTTTTCACATTTTAATCGAAATAGCCCGAAAACGGAATCGAAATTAAAAAAACTGGGCCCAACATTTTGTGCGCCTTTAAAGGGCGCACCCTTTCAGTTATACAAGATTTGAAAAAAAATAATATTTGCTTTCGAAAAGTGGTACCTAACTGTTAAAATTGTACTTTTTGGTAAAATTACGCCACTATCGGTAACAAATAAAATGGCAATTGAGACAACGGAGCATATGAACTTTGTTTTATACAAATCGAACAATAAATAATTAATCTAGGACTGAAAAACTGAATTAGCCAATGGCGGCCAAGGAAAATTACCGAGACAAAAAAAAATAATCAGATTTTTGGGCAAGTCAGATGACTCGTTAATTTTGTGTAAAACACGACTAAAAAATATTCATAAATAAAGAAATTTATTGTAAAAATTTAAATTTTCGATATTAAGCGCCTTATATCTGCAAAGATTGTAACAGAACACCCACTTTTCCAGTAAAACCGAAGAAATCGTAACGATCCCACGAGCAGATGCTGAGATCTAATCAAAAATAAATTAGAATGATAATAATAATAATAACTAGACCTGCAAGCAGCACTGAACCGGCTTTCAGGCATCAGACAGGAAGTGTGTCATACAATAGCCCATTCATCGAGCTACCAAACGATACTTTAGGTGTTTTGACTATGGTGCCACGGTAAACTAAACATATGTCACTTCCGGTACCAATGAAACCATTAAACAGGTTTCCACATCAGCATTGCGCACATCAAATAAAATGGACGCCGAATCAACCAAATCCAGCAATATTAATTCATTTTATACATTTGTTACATGTAAGTGTACAGTACTTCCGGTGATAATGAAAATGTTCAATTAGTTTTATGAAATCAGAAATGTCATAAGACATCACATGGTGAAACTTTTATGTAAATCCAATAATAACTGCCACTTTTATAGACCAAAAACCCTGAAAAGTGACTTGTAGAAAATCGTCTATTTCTCTGCAACCGTACAAGTTAGAAACCGTTTTCTGGTATATGTATGATCGTATGGGGTCAGTCTATTTTTGATTGGAATCAAATATCATAATTTTAAAAACATTACAAATTAGACTCATTTGAATAAAATATCTGTTTTGAAGGCTAAAAATACATTATTTGCCAAAATGACGTTACTTCCGGTGAAAATGAAAATCTTAAATTACTTGTATGAAATTATAAATGGCATTAGGTATCACACAGTGAAAATTTTATGGAAATCGAATAATAATTGACACTTTTATGGACCAAAAACCTTGAAAAGTGACCTGTTGAAAATCGCCTATTTCTCCGCAACTGAACAAGTTAGAAACAATTTTGTGAAATCTGTATGACCTTATGAATTTTATTAATATGTGAATGTAAACCAAAAGTTAAAATTATTAATACATATTAAATAATTCTTGGTTGAACAAAATATTGATTTTAAAAGTTAAAAATGCATTTTTTGACAAAATGGCGTCACTTCCGATGTCAATTTTAAATTGTAATCAATTTGATACGACGCATACTTGCTTTTTTAATCATATGGTGTCACTTTTGTGAAAATCCAATAATAATTGACTATTTTACAGGCAAAATAACGAAAACAGTGACTAATGCAAAATTGCCAATTTCTAGGTAACTGCTTATATTATAAACTAGTTTTAACATACATTTTCCTCGTATGGATTATAGCTATAAGTTTATAAAGGTAACGTAGAAATAATTTTAAAATCTGAAAAGCTTGAATGGGTTGTAAATAGGTCAATTTTACACCTTTTTTCATCTCTTAATCGAATTTGCTCGAAAATGAAATACTTGCTTTTTTAATCATATGGTGTCACTTTTGTGAAAATCCAATAATAATTGACTATTTTACAGGCAAAATAACGAAAACAGTGACTAATGCAAAATTGCCCATTTCTAGGTAACTGCTTATATTATAAACTAGTTTTAACATACATTTTCCTCGTATGGATTATAAAGGTAACGTAAAAATAATTTTAAAATTTGAAAAGCTTGAATGGGTTGTAAATACGTCAATTTTACACCTTTTTTCATCTCTTAATCGAATTTGCTCGAAAATGAAATCGAATTTAAAAAAAACCGATCCAAGACGAAAGTCTGAAAGCCTAACTAGACCTGCAAGCAACACTGAACCGGCTTTCAGGAATCAGACAGGAAGTGTGTCATACAATAGTCCATTTATCGAGCTACCAAACGATACTTTAGATGTTTTGATCCGGTCACACCCGACGGCGAAATCCCGATTGTTCCAAGAGCACCGATTTTTTTTACTGTCTTTTGTTTTTAAATATCGAATATTTGACTACTTCCTGTTTACGGATCATTATCGGGATAGATTTAACAAGTGGTATGGGAACTTAACTTCCTGTACCAGAATTTTCAGAAAGATCCATTGGACAGTTTTACCTCCCTTATACCACTAGAAGCAGATTTACAGATATAACGATTTTTCGACTTTTTTCAAAGATTGTGGCCCCAGATCAGTGTTAGGACTCTAAGTAACAGAAGTTTAAGAAAGGAAATAAGAGTAATTTTCGAGATAAAAGCGTCTGAATAGGCTCCAAAGAGGAAAATACTAGATTTTCAGCATCTCATAATATATTACCTAACCAGTGGTTTTTTACCATTGAGATGTCATAAGATCGCCCATTGTTCGGGCTATCCAATGACACTTTAGTTGTTTTGATTCGTCGAAATATGGCGTTGTAATCACTTTTTTCGCAAGATCACCATTTTTTTCTTTTTAAGTTTTTTTTCAAAATATCGAATATTTTTTCGACTACTTCCGGTTTTTGGATCATTGTCGGGATAGTTTTAACATGTTGTTTGGATAGTTAACTTTCTGTACCAGAAGTTTCAGAAACACCCATTGAGCTGTTTTCAAAACAAAGAATAATAGAAGGGCATTTTCAGTAATTTGAGGATTTTTCAACTTTTTTCCAAGATTGAGGCTCTTTTTGGACAACTTATGTTATTTCAAGGCTTTTATTTTTCAACTCACACCATAGTCCACCCATAGGACTCTGAGTAAAAAAAGTTTAAGAAAAAACGTACTTGTTGTGTTTGAGAAAAAGACCTCTCAAAATGCTCCAAAACGGAAGATACTAGATTTTCGGCGTAACATAATTTATTTTCTAGCCATCTAAATCGTATCATTCAGATGTCATATGATAGTCCATTAATGGGGCTATCCAGCGACACTTTAGTTCTTTTGGTCCGCTAAGATCTGATGGAGAAATCAAGTTTTTCGCACGAGCGCTATTTTTTTTTTAACCTTTTTCTTCATTTTTTGAATACGTCCGGTATGGAGATTATTGTCGGGATAGTTTTAATAACCAATTTGGGCAATTAGATAGCCACAGGGCTCTGTAATGATATATTACATTATCTGATCAGATAAAATGGCCCTGTTCAAAAGTGCCAAAAATTAAAAAATGTCAAAATATCGAAAATTAAATTTCAATAACTCAATACATATTATACATCGTAAGAATCGTAATTAGGTCAGCTATCTGAATGTGTAACCTTTTCGCAAAAATCTGATTAAATAATAAAATAATAAAGCATTTTCCAAAATTTCACGATTTCTCGACTTTTTTCGATTTTCAGTCCCTTTTTTTTTTTATCCTATTCCAGACATATCAAAGACTTATTGGATGTTTTCATACACAAGACTACCGAAAGGACTCTCGATAGAGAAAGTTAAAAAAAAATTGTATGTTAAGTTTTTGAGATAAAGGCGTCCAAAAACGCTCCAAATCAGAAAATACTTGATTTTCAGCTTGTCATATTTTGCTGCTTGGTCATAGTATCCGTATAAATTGGGCATCATTCGACAGTCCATTCCTCGGGCCACTCAACGAAAGCTTAATTCGTTTAATCCATTGATAATGGACGGACAAATCGAGTTTTTCCCCAAAACACCCATTTTTTGCTTTTTTTTTTCGAAATATCTATCATTGTTTCAACTACTTCCGGTTTCCGGATCGTTTTTGAAATTGCTTTATGCAGCGGTTTGACTATATAGCTTTATGTTCCAGGACTTTCAGAACTATCGATTTATCCTTTCCAAAAAATATATGGGTTGGGAAATGGGCAGAAAATTCGAAAAAAATCGAAAAATAAAGGGCGATAACTCGGAATGAAACTTATATTTCTGGAATCGGATGGTCTTCAGGTATCCAAAATGTAGGTCAAATTTGAAAATTTTGAAAAATAACAAAAATTGTCTCGTAAACAACGTATTTTCAAAATTCGAACGACAAAAGCCATAGATAATTTTCGAAATTGAAAAATGTGAGATAGCCATTATCTCGGAAAAGGTTTGGGGTTTTCAAGAGCACCGATTTTTATTGGGTTTTTTTAATATTTAACTTCCTGTACCAGAAGTTTCAGAAAGATCCATTGGACAGTTTTTAAAAGAAAGGAAAATTAGAAGATATTTAACAATATTTAGGAAATAATTGGTAGTCTGATACTAATGTGTTATCTCCCTTATACCATTAGACCATTAGAAGAAGATATAACAATTTTTCAACTTTTTTCAAAGATCGTTTTTCATTTTGGACCATTTATACTATACTGAGCGACATGGAAAACGTATCAATTGTTTTCCCAAATATTTTATTACTAGGTGGTTTTGTATGTATAATATTATGCAATACTATGAACTATTGTTTCACACAATGCTCCCAAACGCAAAAAATATCGGCCCGTGTGCACAAAAAAATAATTGCACGAGATGCACATGAAAAACCCAATATTCACGTGCAGCATTGTGTGTGAGCCTTTTAAAAGCATGTTTTCAACTTAATGTGCAGTACATTTATTACTAGGTGGTTTTGTATGTATAATATTATGCAATACTATGAACAATTGTTTCACACAATGCTCCCAAACGCAAAAAATATCGGCCCGTGTGCACAAAAAAAAATTTGCACGAGATGCACATGGAAAACCCTTGTGAGCCCTTTAAAAGCATATTTTCAACTTACTGTGCAGTACATGAACTGTGAAACGTCAGTCTGTCGTAATTTGTTGTTGGACGTGTGAAGGAATCGAGCTAGAGAGGCTGAGACTTACTGAAAATCAACGGAATGAAGCCATAGGAATGTCCAGGGCTGGCATGTCTACACGTGCTATTGCCAGACACTTCAATTGTCATCAGTCCACTATTGTAAGGTTGGTGGAACGTGTTCGAGTTACTGGATCAACACGTGACCGTCAACGTCCTGGCCCACAACGCGTTACAACCCAGGCTCAAGACCGCTACATCCGGGTCACTCATCTGCGTGGCTGATTCCGCCCAGCGACTCGAACAGGTGCAGCAGTCGTCGAAAGACAACGACCAGTAAGTGCCAACACCGTAAGACGTCGTCTACTAGAAGTAGGACTCCGTGCACGACGACTTTATGTTGGAGCTATCCTCAGGGATCATCACCGTCAGCGGCGTTTGATATGGGCTCAAGGACACCAGACATGGAGAAGAGTAGACTGGCAAAGTGTGCTCTTTAGTGATAAGAGTCGCTTTCATCTTTATCGCGCTTATGGCCGTCAACGTGTGTGGAGACGTCTTGGGGAACGTCTTGCAGATTGCTGCGTCTTCGAAACGAATCGATGGGGTGTGAGGGGGGGGGGGTGTAATGGTGTGGGGAGGCTTCACATTTCATCACCGAACCGCCCTACACATTTGCAGGGGTCGCGTTAATGCTGTAGCCTACCGTGATGATGTCTTGCAACCAATTGTTGTTCCGATGTTTCGAGCGCACCCACAACTTCAGTACGTCCGACAGGATAATATACGTCCGCATACCACCCGTTTTAGTATGGACTACATGGCTGCTAACAACATCAATGTCTTGGACTGACCAGCCATGTCTCCGGACATGACACCGATAGAACATGTCTGGGATGAGATTGGACGCCGTCTGTATCGGGGACAACAGATGCACACCATTGCTGCTTTAGAAGCTGCTCTTGTCCAAGAATGGAACAATTTGCCCCAGGCCTTCTTTCAAACATTGTTAATTTCCATGCGACGTCGCCGCACAGCGTGCGTAAGAGCCCTAGGAGGACACACGCGCTACTGACATCAGTGTCGTACTTTTGGTTTTGACCCCTGACTTTGTACCGTTGATTACAGATTAAACATCCATAAGTGTACAAATGTGTTGTTATTGATGTGTTCCCCATTTGAATATTGTTCACAATAAGAAGCAAAATAAATAAGATATGTTTACAGGGTAATTTTGTTATACGAAAAACTAAGTGATGCGTTTTCCATGGCGCTCAGTATATATTGAGGCTTTTAAATTTGGATTCACACGCTAGACCACCGTTAGGACTCTAAGTAACAGAAGTTTAAGAAAGGAAAAAAGAGAAGTTTTCGGGATGAAAGCATCTGAATAGCCCCCAAAAATGAAAAAACTATATTTTCAGCGTCCCATTATATATTGCCTAACCAGCGCATTTTTACCATTTAGATGTCATATGATCGTCCATTGTTCGGGCAAGATCACCATTTTTTTACTTTTTACGTTTTTTTTCTCAAAATATCGGATATTTTTCCGACTACTTCCGGTTGTTTGGTTACCTAACCTTCTGTACAAGACGTTTCAGAAAAATCCATTCAGCTGTTTTCCATAGAAAGAAAAATAGAAGAGCATTTTCAGTAAGTTAAGGATTTTTCAACTTTTTTCCAAGATTGAGGTTCTTTTTGGACCACTTATATTATTTCATAGTCCACCGATAGGACTCTGAGTAAAAAAAGCTAAATAAAAATCGTAGTTTTCGTTTTCGAGAAAATAGCGTCTTAAAATGCTACAAAACGGAAAATACTAGATTTTCGGCGTACCATAATTTATTTTCTAGCCATCTAAATCGTATCATTCAGATGTCATATGATAGTCCATTAATGGGGCTATCCAGCGATACTTTAGTTCTTTTGGTCCGCTAACATCTGATGGAGAAATCAAGATTTTCGCAAGAGCGCTATTTTTTAAAACCTTTTTTCTTCATTTTTTGAATACGTCCGGTATGGAGATTATTGTCGGGATAGTTTTAATAACCGGATTGGCTTATCAAATAGCCACATGGCTATGTAATGATATATTACATTATCTGATCAGATAAAATGGCCATGAGAAATCCTATGTTCAAAAGTGCCAAAAATTCAAAAATGTCAATATATCGAAAATTAAATTTAAATATTTCAATCCATATTATACATCGTTAGAATCGTAATTAAGTCAGCTATCTGAATGTGTAACTTTTTTGTAAAAATTCCTTTAAATAATAAAGTAATAGAGCATTTTCCAAAATTTCACGATTTTTCAACTTTTTTCAATTTTCAGTACGTTATTTTACCTATTCCAGACATTTCAATGTCTTATTGGATGGATTCATGCACAAGACTACAGGAGGGCCTCTCGATAGGGGAAGTTTAAGAAAAATCTTTGGAGCAGTTTTTGAGATATAGGCGTCCAAAAACGCTCCAAATCAGAAAATACTTGATTTTCAGCATGTCATATTTTGCTGATTGGTAATACTATCTGTATAAATTGGGCATCATACGACAGTCCATTCCTCGGGCCACTCAACGAAATCTTAATTCGTTTAATCCATTGATACTGGACGGAGAAATCGAGTTTTTCCCCAATATACCCATTTTTTTCGAAATATCTATCATTATTTCGACTACTTCCGGTTTCTGGATTGTTGTTGAAATTGCTTTATGCAGCGGTCTGACTATATGGCTTTATGTTCCAGGACTTTCAGAACTATCGATTTATCCTTTCCAAAAAATATAAGGGTTGGGAAATGGGCAGAAAATTCGAAAAATAATTCGAAAAATAAAGGGCGATTACTCGGAATGAAACTTATATTTCTTGAATCGGATGGTCTTCAGGTATCCAAAAATATAGGTCAAATTTGAAAATTTTGAAAAATAACAAAAATTGTCTCGTAAACAACGTAATTTCAAAATTCGAACCACAAAAGCCATAGATGAATTTTGGAAATTGAAAAATGTGAGATAGCCATTATTTGTTTGAAAATAGGTAAAGAATTGATGAAACTAAGGCCGATTTTCAATTCCGGAAAAAAGTACAAAATTCGGTTACTTCCGGTATGCGCAGAAGTTTCAAAATTGTTTTATCAAGTAGCCACCACATGGTTTCCCAATAGAAAATTTGGTTCCAGATCGATATCTGTTTTCGATCATGGAGAAATAGGCATCCGCGGAAAAAAATAATGATAACTAGACCTGCAAGCAGCACTGAACCGGCTTTCAGGAATCAGACAGGAAGTGTGTCATACAATAGCCCATTTATCTAGCTACCAAACGATACTTTAGATGTTTTGATCCGGTCACACCCGACGATGAAATCCCGATTGTTGCAAGAGCACCGATATTTTTTTTTTGAATTATCGAATATTTTTTGACTACTTCCTGTTTACGGATCATTATCGGGATAGATTTAATAAGTGGTATGGGAACTTAACTTCATATAGCAGAAGTTTCAGAAAGATCCATTGGACAGTTTTACCTCCCTTATACCATTAGAAGCAGATTTACAGATATAACGATTTTTCGACTTTTTTCAAAGATTGTGGCCCTTTTGGACCATTTATACTATATTGAGGCTTTTAAATTTGGATTCACACCCTAGACCACCGTTAGGACTCTAAGTAACATAAGTTTAAGAAAGGAAATAAGAGAGGTTTTCGAAATAAAAGTGTCTGAATAGGCTCCAAAAAGGAACAAAATAGATTTTCAGCGTTCCATTATATATTGCCTAACCCGAGAATTTTTACCATTTAGACGTCATAAGATCGTCCATTGTTCGAACTATCCAATGACACTTTAGTTGTTTTGATTCGGTGGAATCTGGTGTAGTAATCACTTTTTTCGCAAGATCGCCATTTTTTTTAATTTTTACGTTTTTTTTCTCAAAATATCGGAAATTTTTTCGACTACTTCCGGTTTTTGGATCATTGTCCGGATAGCTTTAACAAGTTGTTTGGTTACCTTACCTTCTGTACAAGAAGTTTCAGGATAATCCATTGAGCTGTTTTCCAAAGAAAGAAAATTAGAAGATCATTTTCAGGAATTTAAGGATTTTTCAACTTTTTTCCAAGATTGAGGTTCTTTTTGGACCACTTATATTATTTCAATGCTTTTATTTTTGGACTCACGCCATAGTCCACCGATAGGACTCTGAGTAAAAAAAGTTTCAGAAAAACCTTAGTTTTCGTTTTCGAGAAAATGGCGTCTCAAAATGCTCCAAAACGGAAAATACTAGATTTTCGACGTACCATAATTCATTTTCTGGCCATCTAAATCGTATCATTCAGATGTCATATGATAGTCCATTAATGGGGCTATCCAGTGACACTTTAGTTCGTTTGGTCCGCTAAGATCTGATGGAGAAATCAAGTTTTTCGCACGAGCGCTAATTTTTTTTAACCCTTTTCTTCATTTTTTCAATACGTCCGGTATGGAGATTATTGTCAGGATAGTTTTAATAACCAAATTGGGCAATTAGATAGCCACAGGGCTCTGTAATGATATATTACATTATCTGATCAGATAAAATGGCCCTGGGAAATCCTATGTTCAAAAGTGCCAAAAATTCAAAAATGTCAAAATATCGAAAATTAAATTTCAATAACTCAATACATATTATACATCGTTAGAATCGTAATTAGGTCAGCTATCTGAATGTGTAACCTTTTCGTAAAAATCTGATTAAATAATAAAATAATATAGCATTTTCCAAAATTTTACGATTTTTTGACTTTTTTCGATTTTCAGTCACTTTTTTTATCATATTCCAGACATTTCAAAGACTTATTCGATGTTTTCATGCACAAGACTACAGAAAGGACACTCGATAGAGAAAGTTAAAAAAAATTTGTATGTTAAGTTTTTGAGATAAAGGCGCCCAAAATCGCTCCAAATCAGAAAATACTTGATTTTGCTGCTTGGTCATAGTATCCGTATCAATTGGGCATCATACGACAGCCCATTCCTCTGGCCACTCAACGAAAGCTTAATTCGTTTAATCCATTGATACTGGACGGACAAATCGAGTTTTTCCCCAAAACACCAATTTTTTGCGTTTTTTTTCGAAATATCTATCATTATTTCGACTACTTCCGGTTTCCGGATTGTTGCTGAAATTGCTTTATGCAGCGGTCTGACTATATAGCTTTATGTTCCATGACTTTCAGAAATATCGATTTATCCTTTCCAAAAAATATAAGGGTTGGGAAATGGGCAGAAAATTCGAAAAAAATCGAAAAATAAAGGGAGATAACTCTGAATGAAACTTTTATTTCTGGAATCGGATGGTCTTCAGGTGTCCAAAAATGTAGGTCAAATTTGAAAATTT
This sequence comes from Patella vulgata, assembly GCF_932274485.2. Taxonomy (NCBI): domain Eukaryota; kingdom Metazoa; phylum Mollusca; class Gastropoda; family Patellidae; genus Patella; species Patella vulgata. The sequence continues at coordinate 29,955,197 of NC_065881.2, read as the reverse complement.
TGAAAAATAACAAAAATTGTCTCTTAAACAAAATTTTACATTTTTCGAACGCTAGAAGTCAGCGACGAAGTTCGAAATTTCGAAATTTTCAACTGCTATCGTCCGAGAAAAGACTCAGGGTTTCTGAAAATGTCATTTGTATGAAAATAGGTACAGAATTGACGAAGCTACGGCCTTTTTTTAATTTGTATGCACTGCACGAAATTCGGCCACTTCCGGTCTGCGCAGAAGTTTCAAAATTGTTTTATCAAGTAGTCACCACATGGTTTCCCTATAGAAAATTTGGTTCCAGATCGATATCTGTTTTCGATCATGGAGAAATAGGCTCCCGCGGAAAAAAATAATAATAATAATAATTTTAGTAAAAACAATAGTCTTTCAGACAAAAGTCTGAAAGCCTAATAATAACTAGACCTGCAAGCAGCACTGAATCGGCTTTCAGGAATCAGACAGGAAGTGTGTCATACAATAGCCCATTCATCGAGCTACCAAACGATACTTCAGGTGTTTTGATCCGGTCACACCCGACGGTGAAATCACGATTTTTGCAAGAGCACCGATTTTTACTGGGTTTTTTTTTAATATCAAATATTTTTATGACTACGGTTTCATCGGTGCCACGTTACCCTAAACATATGTCACTTCCGGTACCAATGAAACCATTAAACAGGTTTCCACATAAGCATTGCACACATCAAATAAAATGGACGCCGAATCAACCAAATCCAGCAATATCAATTAATTTTATACATTTGTTACATGTAAATGTACAGTACTTCCGGTGATAATGAAAATGTTCAATTAGTTTTATGAAATCAGAAATGACATAAGGTATCACATGGTGAAATTTTTTATGTAAATCGAATAATAATTGCCATTTTTATAGACCAAAAACCTTGAAAAGTGACTTGTAGAAAACCGTCTATTTCTCTACAACCGTACAAGTTAGAAACCATTTTTTGGTATCTGTATGATCGTATTGGTTCAATCTATCTGTTGATTGGAATCAAATATCATAATTTTAAAAACATTACAAATCAGACTCATTTGAATAAAATATCTGTTTTGAAGGCTAAAAATACAGTTTTTGCCAAAATGACGTTACTTCCGGTGAAAATGAAAATCTTAAATTACATGTATGAAATTGTAAATGGCATTAGGTATCACTCAGTGAAAATTTTATGAAAATCGAATAATAATTGACACTCTTATGGACCAAAAACCTTGAAAAGTGACCTGTTGAAAATCGCCTCTTTCTCCGCAAGTGAACAAATTAGAAACAATTTTGTGATATCTATATGACCTTATGAATTTTATTAATATGTGAATGTAAACCAAAAGTTAAAATTATTACAACATATTAAATAATTCTTGGTTGAACAAAATATTGATTTTAAAAGTTAGAAATGCATTTTTTGACAAAATGGCGTCACTTCCGGTGTCAATTTTAAATTGTAATTAATTTGATACGACGCATACTTGCTTTTTGAATCAAATGGTGTCACTTTTATGAAAATCCAATAATAATTGACTATTTTACAGGCAAAATAACGAAAACAGTGACTTATGCAAAATTGCCCATTTCTAGGTAACTGCTTATATTATAAACTAATTTTAACATACATTTTCCTCGTATGGATCATAGCTACAAGTTTATAAAAGTTACGTAGAAATATTTTAAAATCTGAAAAGCCTGAATGGGTTGTAAATAGGTCAATTTTACACCTTTTTTCACCTCTTAATCGAATTTGCTCGAAAATGAAATCGAAATTAGTAAAAAAACTGATCCCAACATTTTGTGCGCCTTTAAAGGCCACACTCTTTTAGTTGTATCAGTTTTTTTAAAAAAATAATATTTGCTTTTGAAAAATGGTACCTAACTGTCAAAATTGTAGTTTTTTGTAAAATGAAGCCACTTCCGGTGCCGACAGATATCTCTATCGGTAACAAAAAAAATGACAATTGAGACAACAGAGTATATGAACTTTGTTTTATACAAATCGAGCAATAAATAATTAATCTAGGACTGAAAAACTGAATTAGCCAATGGCGGCCAAGGAAAATTACTGAGACAAAAAATATTCACATTTTTGCCCAAGTCAGATGACTCGTTAATTTTATGTAAAACACGACTAAAAAATATTATTAAATAAAAAAGTTTTTTGTAAAAATTTAAATTTTCAAATTTCGAACGACAAAAGCCATAGATGAATGTTCGAAATTGAGAAATGTGACATAGCCATTGTCTCGGAAAAGATTCAGGGTTACCAAAAATGTGAATTGTTTTAAAATAGGTAAAGAATTGGCGAAACCACGGCCGCTTTTTGATTTATTGCTACCGTTCAAATTTCGGCCACTTCCGGTTTGCGCAGAAGTTTCAAAAATACTTTATCAAGTAACCACCACATGGTTTCCAGATAGAAAATTTTGTTCCAGATCGATATCTGTTTCCGATCATGGAGAAATAGGTTCCCGCGGTAAATAATAATAATAATAATAATAATAATTTTAGTAATCTCAATAGGCTAATAATAATAATAATTTTAGTAAAAACAATAGTCTTTCAGATAAAAATCTGAAAGCCTAATCATAATAATTTGAGTAAAAACAATAGTCTTTCAGACAAAAGTCTGAAAGCCTAATAATTTTAGTAAAAACAATAGTCTTTCAGACAAAAGTCTGAAAGCCTAATAAGAAGAATAATAATCTTTACAAAAACAATAGTGTTTCACACAAGCTACGCAGTGTGAAACCCTAATTAGATTTTGAACATAAAAGTATACAAACAATACTTTCTGGAAACACACCTACTTCTTTTGAGGACAATTCCTTCATCGTTGAAACTAAACGCTTTAAAACTGCCTAGACTATTACCACCCCCCCCCCCCTTCCCTCCTAAAGCAGGTGAACTCAAAAAACCTGGCTAACTAATTTTGGGCCTTGGCATCGACATCGTCTTATTGAATATCTACCGTTTTAATCTACCTTCACCTTCTGCACCCTATAAAATATGTAAATCAAATATATCCAGTCGTCTATATTCTCAATGATCATTGTTTATGGAAGCGATTTTACATAAGCAGCAATGCTTGTTATTGTAACCATATATAGTATATTAAATATATCTGACTCACTAAAATATAAAATATTGTTCAAACCGAAAAAAAGCGTATTCGACAAATTTCTACACCACTGGATACATCTCTACAAGTTGATACCATTATATTCCTTTGATCAAGCAATGCATGGAATCCACATATTTCGCATGGGGAAAAATCTATTATGGACAGATCCATGGTTTACCGATGGGAAGTCCTTTATCCCCTCTGATTTGCGATATTAACATGATGTCACCAGAAGAAGTCACTCTAACCACTCCCTTTCAACCTATTTTATGGTTCAGAAAGATGGATAACACCTTCGTCATGTTACAAAAAGAAGATGACACTGTCGTCCCTCTGAATCACTTGAACAACCAACATTCAAGAACGGCGAATGAAACCAACAGCAGCCTCCCATTTCTTAATGTAATGGTAAGAAGAGAGAACTCCAATGTCACCACCTTAGTGTACGGAAAACCAACACATACGGACCAGTATATCACCCAAATGCATAAAAAGCACGAATTCTCTCAACCTGGAAGTACAACACATAAAAGACGCCTTCATCCAACACAACGCCTATGGTAAACAAATTCATCAACACCACATTATCCAACCTTCCAAAACTTGATAAACCAAAAAATGATACAACTCCTATACCAGTCTTTATTCCATTCCGCGGCAACATCTTCCATCAAATTAGAAGGTTATTTAAAACAGACCACATTCCTCAAATGAGCAACAACTAAGGAAGGTCAAACCTCACAAAGTCTAACTTCCCGAAAGGCTGTGTCTACTAAATTGACTGTAGTTGTGGAGAATATTACATTGGTGAAATCAAACACCCTAGCCCTCCGTATTAAGGTACATGTGTCTAAAGCCCCCCCCCCCACACACACACACCAATCAATCTCCCTGAGTGTCGAGCATCGAGTCAGCTGGACCAAAATAAAAAAAGAAATTAGCTGTAAACCTCCATAACAATAGAATGGAAGAATACACGAAGTTATCTACATCAGAAGACATGAACCAAAACCGAATCGAGACCCACGCGTTTACACCCTAGAACTTATGACTGCATCAACAGTTTGTAAAGAAAACGCATCACTTTTTTCCCCAAATATTTTATTACTAGGTGGTTTTGTATGTATAATATTATGCAATACTATGAACTATTGTTTCACACAATGCTCCCAAACGCAAAAAATATCGGCCCGTGTGCAAAAAAAATAAAAAAATTACACGAGATGCACATGAAAACCCCAATATTCACGTGCAGCATTGGTGTGTGAGCCCTTTAAAAGCATGTTTTCAACTTAATCACTTTTTTTCCCAAATATTTTATTACTAGGTGTTTTTGTATGTATAATATTATGCAATACTATGAACTATTGTTTCACACAATGCTCCCAAACGAAAAAAATATCGGCCCGTGTGCAAAAGAAAATTGCACGAGATGCACATGAAAAACCCAATATTCACGTGCAGCATTGTGTTTGAGCCCTTTAAAAGCAGGTTTTCAACTTAATGTGCAGTACATGAACTGTGAAACGTCAATCTGTCGTAATTTGTTGTTGGACGTGTGAAGGAATCGAGCTAGAGATGCCGAGACTTACTGAAAATCAACGGAATGAAGCCATGGGAATGTCCAGGGCTGGCATGTCTACACGTGCTATTGCCAGACACTTCAATTGTCATCAGTCCACTATTGTAAGGTTGGTGGAACGTGTTCGAGTTACTGGATCAACACGTGACCGTCAACGTCCTGGTCCACAACGTGTTACAACCCAGGCTCAAGACAGCTACATCCGGGTCACTCATCTGCGTGACAGATTCCGCCCAGCGACTCGAACAGGTACAGCAGTCATCGGAAGACAAGGACCAGTAAGTGCCAACACCGCAAGACGTCGTCTAAGAGACGTAGGACTCTGTGCACGACGACCTTATGTTGGGGCTATCCTCAGGGATCATCACCGTCAGCGGTGTTTGATATGGGCTCAAGGACTCCAGACATGGAGAAGAGTAGAATGGCAAAGTGTGCTCTTCAGTGGTGAGAGTCGCTTTCATCATTATCACGCTGATGGCCGTCAACGTGTGTGGATACGTCTTGGGGAACGTATTGCAGACTGCTGCGTCTTCGAAACGAATCGATGGGGTGGGGGAAGTGTAATGGTGTGGGGAGGCTTCACATTTCATCACCGGACCGCCCTACACATTTGCAGGGGTCGTGTTAATGCTGTAGTCTACCGTGATGATGTCTAGCAACCAATTGTTGTTCCGATGTTTCGATCGCACCAACAACTTCAGCACTTCCGACAGGATAATGCAAGTCCGCATACTGCCCGTTTTAGTATGGACTACCTGGCTGCTAACAACATCAATGTCTTGGACTGGCCAGCCATGTCTTCGGACATGGCATCGATAGAACATGTCTGGGATGAGATTGGACGCCGTCTGTATCGGAGACTACAGATGCACACCATTGCTGCTTTAGAAGCTGCTCTTGTCCAAGAATGGAACAATTTGCCCCACGCCTTCTTTCAAACACTGTAAATTCCACGCGACGTCGCTGCACAGCGTGCATAAGAGCCCATGAAGGACACACGCGCTACTGACATCTGTGTCGTACTTTTAGTTTTGACCCCTCTGACTTTGTACCGTTGATTACAGAGCTGTTTTTGATCAGAAAAATCTACTCACCTGAGCAGATTTTAACTCACACGGGCTATAGTCATGAACTTCTCCTACACTTAAACAATGAAGTGACTAAAGCTGACTCGGAACTAGTTTTAAAAAACTTTAAAGAAATTAGGCCTTTTAAAATATAAACCTACAAGGAGAGGGAAGAGAGGTGGGAAAAAGTTTAAATCGTTTCTATACAATTCTTTGAATAACTTTAAGGGACAATAACACTCTTGCTGGCTTGACAGCTCCAGAAAATAAAAAAATAGCCTTATTCTAAGTACTAGATGTTTAAGTGTCCTACCTGTTGTGTAAATTATCCATTACATCCTATTTTACTTGTCCAGAGGGTTCGAAAATATTTTTAAACCCAAGTCACGTTTGAAAAGGTTTACGTTAGGCTTTTCAAATCATTTAGTTGAATTTTTCCAATTTTTTAAATTGGGTGTGTTAACATGAAATTTGTATCATCAATTTATTGGAATATTGTAAAATATTACAATTTGTTGACCAGAATAAAGATTGGGACATATTATTCAGTTACAACAAAAGTGGTATTGAGCCTTTAACACAAAATAAACCTGTGTCTTTTGAATGCAAGATCTTAAGAAATAAATCATTGCCTTTAAATCAATATATACTAGATGAAAACATCGATATTTTTGTGATAACTGAAACTTGGTTGAATGACAACGATATTGTGTCAATAAATGAACTGGTTCCCCGAAACTATAATATAATAACTAAAAACCAAAAATCATCGTCACATGGGGGGTCGGCATTAGTTTACAACAAATCTTTTGCAATTAGCTCTGCAGAAAGTTCTGATCAGATTAAAGACACTTATTCTAGTTTTGAACACATTGACCTCGTTCTCAACAACCTAAATAGAAGGCCTATTCGCCTAATCGCCATCTACAGACCTCCACCGTCAGTCAAAAACAAATTGACTTTTCAACTTTTCCAGAGTGAATTCCTTGACCTTCTCTCAGGACTACTAATAACATCTGATCAACTCATCATTCTAGGTGACTTTAACATTCATGTGGACAATGAAAATGATCACCATTCAAAACAATTCCAGCTCCTCCTCGAATCCTACGACTTAAAGCAGTATGTTAAGGAACGAACAAATAAGCAAGGTCATACTTTAGACTTGGTCATTTCTAAAACATCATCCACTTATATCGGCAATATCCAAGTGAAAAAACACTGCTTTTCTGATCATTGCAGCATTTTTGTTGATCTTAATATATCTAAACCTAAACCTAAACGAACTACACTATTCTACAGGAATTGTCGTAATATTGACCTCAAACAGTTTGTAGAGGACGTCAATTTGCACATCATTAGCGAACAACTTGAATCGGTTTCAGACCTTAATGACAAGTGGTCTTTCCTTAACACTTCCATTCAAAGTGTACTTGATGTTCATGCACCTCTGAAAAAACAATCAATTATTGTTAGGCCTAATACCAAATGGTTCACAGTCGATCTCCAAAATGCCAAACAAGAGTGTAGGAAAGCCGAGAAGACTTGGAGGCGTTCCAAACTCGAAATCCATCATCAAATATATCGAAAGAAACGTAACAAATACAACAAGGACATCAGTAAAGCTAAAATACAACATTTAAAGGAAGCAGTTAGTAACAATGGTGACTCAAAGGTGCTATTTAGTGTCTTCAAAGAGCTGTCAAATGAAGACACTGCTGATATCCTCCCAGCAGGTCATAAAGTAGCAGACCTGCCTGAATTATTCTCAGAATACTTTGAGTCTAAAATTCAAAAAATTCGAGACCAATTTCCTCCATCATCTGTCATCTCAAAGACTGTTAGCCCTGTCTCTGAACCAACTAACACATTTTATTTCAAAACTGTTTCCCTTGAGCATGTTAAGAAGTTAATCACTTCGGCACCAACAAAATCATGTGCACTAGATACAGTTCCAACTTGGATTCTTAAAAAGTGTGTGTCTTGTTTTGCACCATTACTGCTGCCTCTTATCGATTTGTCATTGACAACTGGAGCATTTCCTCTGTGTCTCGACCGGTTATCGACCGGTTTCGAATCTGTCTTTTGCTTTAAAACTGCTGGAAAGGATTATCTCTGTTCAACTCAAGGAACATTTAGCACATTGTAACGTACTTGAACCATTTCAGTCAGCCTACAGAGAAGGACATAGTACTGAAACTGCATTAACGCGCGTACACAATGACGTTTTGCAGAGTATGGATAGGAAGCATACAGTTTTGTTTGTGCTGCTTGATCTGTCTGCAGCGTTCGACACGATAGACCACATCATCTTTCTGCATCGTCTCAAATACAAATTGTTTCTGTCAGATCTGGCTGTAAACCTGATACAGTCATATCTATCGGACCGAAGTCAAATAGTATGTGTACAAAACAGTAAATCTAAGCCAAGCTGTCTGCGATATGGTGTCCCCCAGGGCTCGGTTTTCGATCTACATTAGTCCACTAGGAGACATTATTAGGCAGTTTGACACCGATTTTGATTTATTTGCTGATGATACCCAATTGTATGTCGCAGGACCTCCATGTCTCATTCAGAATAAGCAACTCACCCTTGAAAAGTGTAAATCAAAGATAAGTGAATGGATGTGTGAAATTTTTTTAAAATTAAATACAGACAAAACTGAATATTTGACTCTTGGTTCAAAGAAGGTGCTGTCATCACTACAAAACAACACTCTTATTGTTGGAAACGATATTATTACATCTTCAGAATCCGCTAGAAACCTTGGTGTTATTTTCAACAACACTATGGACATGACACAACATATTTCTTCAATCTGCAAATCTTCCTTCTATCATCTCTACAGGATAAACAGAATTCGTAAATACCTAGATACAGATACAACTAAAACCATTGTAAATGCTCTGATCATACCTCGCCTGGACTACTGCAATTCGTTACTGTTTGGCATCCCTGCATCATCTTTACAACGTCTTCAAAAAATTCAAAATACTGCTGCCCGTATTATAACCAGAACGAAACCATATGAGCACATCACACCAGTACTGAAAGATTTACACTGGCTTCCTATCAATCAACGTATTAATTACAAAATACTATTAATAACTTACACATGTTTACAGCCAAACACCACATCTCCTACCTACCTCCAGGATCTACTTCACATAAAATCATCAGAAAGGGAAACCCGTTCTTTAAACAAAATTCAATTAGAAATTCCGAGATCAAATTATTTGAAATGTGGAGACAGAAGGTTTTTTTGTTGCTACTCCTCAACTGTGGAACAGGCTGCCATCACATATTAATGATGCGAAATCATTGTGTACATTCAAATCCTTGCTAAAACACACCTATTCAGTGCAGATGATGGGAAACTGTCGTAAATGTGACGGACTAACTCAGCGCCAGTGAGCAAACTTTTTGGATACGAGGCGCTATACAAATCCATTATTATTATTATTATTATTATATTATTATTCAATAATATTGTATATATGTTATACCTGCATAGAATATCATAATAAATATCTAAATATCAAAACCCACATATTCATAATTCTTAAACTGTTTTCAGTATGTGGATAAATGTTGTATGTTTTCAATTTATCTCTATAAATACATTATTTTATTTGTTTTGATTGTAGATTTAGTTAATCACAGTATGTAGACCTATGTAATTTTATTAATATACCAGAACCCCCTATTTATGATTCTAAAACTGTTTATTGCTATCGATATTTTATTTAATCTTTTTGATTATATATATATAGCTATATTTACTATCAACATATTTACTATGAACTAAATTACCATATCACACGACCCTCACATTTATCTTTCTTAACTGAGGATAAATGTATGTGTTCAATTTATCTCTATAAATACTTTATTTGATTGTATATTTAGCTAAACGCATTATATTCGACTGTGTACAGTTACTTCATCCATAGCTTGCGGTCACTGTTCTTGCATTCCATTGGATAGTTTGCATTGATGCCTGTATGTATATGTTCATATTTTCTCATTCTATTTTACCTATTTGTGCATATATGTTTGATAGCGACTTGTAAAATCGTGTTGAAACTCCGCAGTGTAATAAACGATAGTAATTGCTACTCCATAAAGTGTGTTACATGATTTTGAATTTGTCCTAATTACTAAATGCCATATAAATATAAACACATCTTATACAATATTACATGCTAAAATGTTTCGTGACAAACGGTTCAGCCCTTTTTGCGGTATGGGGAGATTGACGAACAGACATATGGTGAAATATAATAATAGATATAAAAAGAAAAATACAAACAACGGGAACTGAACGAACATGTAAGACCAACAATCAACAATATCAATCAGTCTAGGAGATCTTGGAATATCATGACTATGATGAATCCTACAGATTGTATTTCGGTGAAACAGAATGGACTTAAGGTGCTTTCAGGGTCATCAACTGAATCAACTCCCAGCTCCGTGATCCGCGCTATAAAATACTAAAATACTCGTACAATTTGTACTTCCTTCTTATTTGTGTGAGAGATAGAGGGAGGGAGGAGAGAGATAGAGAGAGGGAGAAGAGGAGAGGGGGCGAGGAGGGGGCTGAACGTGCACTCGACACAAACTAGGTCACTTCAATTTTATTTAAATAATTCGCTTGCGCGAAGGAGTCTTTAGCAGTGGGAGGATACCGAATTGGGGATAGAAGGGGAGTTTGCGTTCTTAGTTTAGACTACTTTTTATACATTTCACCGATGTGGTTACTTGTATAGTTGAATTTTACTACATATGCTTACATTCGTATTTCGTGTTGCATATAGCAGATCATGACTCTTGCTGGCATTACACAATGGTTTCTTTGGGTTGTATTCCTAATTGTTTTCAAATTTGAGTGAAGTCTGTGTCACTACAGACCCGGAACTGTACAGCGCAGTGGACGCTTACGGCTAGCCCCCGGATCCATTCACTTTTTTTGAATTGTCTGTATGTTTGTGTTTTCCTGAGTATGCTGTCCTGTCCGTGTATTTGTTTTTGTGTAAATTTTGTGTGGTGCAGCCCCCCTGCACTTACTATTAAGTTACTGTTATGTTCTAGTAGACTAATAGTGAAACTTTTATCGAAAAAAAAAATATTGTACGCGGAATTTGGATTAACTCATCCCTGATGGGAGTAAAGTGGGCGTTCTTAAGTGAGGAAGTATGGATCGGGAATCTTTTTTTTGTAGAGTTGTTGATGTCATCTGAGGTTGGTCGACGTATGCACGAAAGTTGATCGTTGTTGTACTTAAAAGTCGAATTGAACTCGAAATTTCGACGTTTTGTCGGACCCCCACCCTCATGGGAAGTATTGGGCATCGCTGTTCACTCATCTAGCATGATAGAAATTTTGTACGCGATTTTCGAAACAACCTGAACCTAGCTCCCTTACTAATACGTCAATGCTTTTACACGACAGTATATTTATATGGTTCTATATTGTCATTATCCCGTCCGTAAGTAGACTAAAACATTGCCCGCCAGTTGTTACTGTTCCATATGTATTTGCGCAAAGGTTCAAAGATTTTGAGGCGAAAGAATTGAAACCTCGTTACCATTGTTCGAGTAGTGAGAATGTATAGTGTTATATTTTCACCGCATTTTGCCCCTACCATGCACAGTTCTAAAAATACAAAAGAGGTCATGGGTGCTAGATTTCCTTCTGTGAAACATGGGGTTGTTCATTTGGACAGGCGACAGAATGAAATTACGGAGCTGTTTTCTTATCAAAAGTTTATACACAAACCACAGAGGGCAAGTGTAAAATACCGACTTGTCCTCTCTACCTGCGTGTCATAGACTTGATGATTGAATCCCTGCACCTAACATAAACATTTCTATGGTCTACAGTCGGGTGTTGGGACAAAGCGGTGGGGAGCATTTATAAAAACTACTCCATAGTTCCAAGTTTGTATGTTGTAATAAATCTGAAAAATATATATTTTGAAACCCAGGTCCAAACTATTGTTATGGTTAGCTGTGTGTACTGACAAGTATTATGCACCAGATAAAGATTACTTCTCATTTGAGGAGTTCACGTTTATATTTGTATACATATATAGCTGAAAAGGTCTTAGCCCGAAAAGGATAGATTAATTCGGTTGAAACAACCTCTTGCCACCAACAAATCCAATCATTGAATGAATCATAAACATAAGAACTGCAAGGGTAGTGTTATTATTGTCTTCGTACCTTACCATCTTGTGAACCTACCCATTGGAATAACCAGAAATGGACAAGACTGGTCGATGACTGACCACTCGAGATATTGCCAGTGTTGTAGGCATCTCTCATGACAGGGTTGTGCAGATTATCGCCAACGAGTTAGAAATGACAAAGGTTTCGGCAAGATGGGTGCCAAAGCTCTTGGTTGAGGGTCAGAATCTTGTGAAATTGCTGACGTCCCGTGACAATCTGTGCAGATTTGGAGCAGATCATAATAGTCATAATAATTTTTTGGCCACATTTGTAACCATGGATGAGACCTGTTTCCAAAAACGAAAAAGGAACTAGCCGGTCGTCCTGTTCCTAGTCATGATGACCTCATATCAACTGTGAACGACTTTTTTAGGGTGGCTGAAGAAAATTTTCATCCTGGTTGGCATCCAGACTGTGCAACATCGTTGGCAAAAGTGTGTACACCGCGAAGGGGGCTATATAGAAAAATAAATGGAAACCATCGACTTTGTACAGGTCTTTAACAGATAAATTTAAATTTTTTTGGCCAGAACTCGTATATATATACATCTAACTTTATTTTAAGTTGTTATTCTCCAAACCCATGCTTTGTATTGAATGCCCCAGTAAAATACAAGCTGGGAAATATGTACAATTTGGACCCGAGTAACTACAATTCAAGTAGCAATCCCGAAAATTTCAAATACTGTTTCAAAATTTTATGAAATCTAATTAGGAAAATCCGACAGATAATTGAAAATAACAGATACTATTAAATTTGCACGAATAGGCTTAACACGAATAATTGAATGAGTACTAAAAATCATTCCATTATTTATAATAGTTTATGGTTTAATATTTTATTAATTTTGGATATGAATGAATATGTTATCTCTAAAGTTATCATTTAGAAAGCCATACGTTTTCATCTCACATCAAATATTTACTTTCTATTTGCTTAACGTCACTGGCGCTGATGTCTCCAAATTGCTATAGATTTCTGTGAATAGCCATTTCGAGGAATACCGCCATCTTTGTCTGAGAATATAACTAATGTGTCGTTTAGCTTCTGAGACGCTAACACTCTTAGAATCAAATGGAGAACTATACATTTGTCATTTCTATTAAGAGAAGAAAGAAAACGGTGATAACAGTTCTCTTTAAGAGACAGTTCATCACCTTGAAAATAATACACCATACTCATCTTTTTACGCTTAAATATAGAATCTGTATACATACATTAACACATATCTTTTTTAGAAAATAGTCATACATATTCATCTATTAGATGAATAGCGGTTTCTTGTATGCGTAAGTGGGTTTGCTAATTAAAGCTATACAAAGATAAGATATGGTAAAAGTTCAGAAAAATGGCAGCTTTCAGATAATTTGCAAAGCTTTAACCAGTGTGTTAGAATTTCCACTAGTCTATCATGTCGACTTGTGTCTAGCGTGTTGGTTAGCAAACATGATTGTTGTAATATCGATACTATTAGGCGCAAACATCATTACTTTAACCAGCTTCCTTGTTTCCATTACCAGTCTATCGGCCTGGACCAAGCTGCTCACTTTTGCCCTTTGCTAGTAGTACCTGTACAGTACGCATTGATTGATTCTCTTCAATATAGGCGATGTGTGCTCAACTCGCTTTATCATTTGTCTGTATATTTCAGGCTACGCTGGTGTGGGCTTTGATCACAGACGGCTAATCAAACAGCAAGCACAAGAGGAAGGAGAGAGTCCACCAAGAAATTTTTAACGGAAGGACAGTGGTGTTCTAAGTGACTCTTCTATATTATTTTTCAAGGACAATCTATGAATTGTGAGGAGAAGATGCAAAAAGACGTCGGTACCTATATTGTAAGAAATAGTGGATAACATTTTAAAATTGAAATGGATTTAGATTTCAATTCTAAATTGTAAAAAATGAAAGCATTAATGCGAGTTCTCTATTTCAGACAAAGCCACTAGATTAAATCTATATGACTAAAGTGATGTGCAAATTATGAGATATAACCTGTTATCGTGTATGATTTTATTTAGAAATATTTGAATTATATTAATTCGTTAAAAGTATTGTGAAAGCTCTGGATAGTCGTCTACAACATGGTTTTATAATGTAAGTACATTTAAGGTTGTTTTTTTTTTACAGGACACGTGATGGTATTATTGACCCGGTTATTGGTTTTAATCATTAAAATCAATTTCAGTCACCATGAGTGTTTGTGTGGTTAGGGGGTAAAAAAGAAAGTATTTTCCATTAAAACTGGGGACATTCTCCATGTTACACGGGCTTATTTAAGGGAAATAATGACATGATTTTGCAATTCTTTGTAAAATAAATCGTGTTTATAGATAGAGTAGAAAGAAGTAATCAAAATTTACAGATAGGAAAAGAACCTAAAGATAAGAGAGAAAGGAAGTAGAAAGTAAAATACCATTTATTGATACATAAATTCTAACATTAGAACCTTTTAACATCAAATCGTTGAAGAGGATGTTCTAATGGTGATGCCTGAGAAAATAAACGCGACTAGATGTGAACATTAGTTATATTTGATGGTTATGTGACGAAAGGGTTTAAAATGGATACAACACGCTCATAGCCTGCGGTATACTTTTATCGGTTTTCCTCACACGCAAGCTATTGTAAAAAAACTCATTGGGAATTCTTGCTGGATAAGTAAAATACTTTAAACCTAGCCCACATTGATGAACACTTAATTAATATACGATGATGTGATGTTCAACTCATGTTTACATTTATTTATTTACAAAATGGAGAACTGCTATGAAATTCCTGATTAATTATATAGTAATTTTTCGGGTTTTCGATGAATTTGGTTCGTTATTTTGTGTAGAAATATCACGTTGACCAATTTCTAAAATGCTGGGATAACTCAGGGATCAACTATAGATAGATATGAAGCAAGGATCAACTATAGATAGATATGAAGTAACGGCGTCACCTGTCTATTGTTTTACTTGTACGTGTGTAGGTGATAAACATATATAAATCAATAACCATGGTGCATTTAATGATAATTAATGATGTTAATATGTGTATATTATTTTGGTATTGTGTTTTTGCTGCCGTATTCACAAGGACCACCTCAAATATGATGATTAACTACACCATACATAATTTTTATCATGATTATAGAGATATGAACGCATCTTTAGAATTTAATGACGTTACTTCATCGCCTAACATTGACACGTCGGACACAGAGTCGGACGTTATAGAACAGTTTTTAGAACAAGTAGAACAATACAAGAAAAATAAAGGAAACTGTACGCCCGGAACACATCATAATCTTGGTAAGGGTGTCAAAACACAATATGGACTTCATCGTTTCAAGAAGCAAGCCCTCATTGCTGTGAATAGAGCGAACTTCTTAACCCGAATATGGAAAAAGGCTGAACCGGAAGTGTTAAAATCGGAATACTTGTTCTACACCCAAGTTCGATCTCTTCTAGAAAGTGACCAGGATATTTTTGCAGCGGGAAACTGTTACGATGCCTATGAGTTTAAACCCGAGTACTTCCTTTATTGTCCGTACGCTCATCGCATGGAAAACGGTGAAATAAACGTCAAGGATCTGTCTCAGGAGTATCATTATTTAGGCAATTCTTCTGAGTGGTTCATTTCTGCTCGCATGATATCCAGTGATTTAGACAATTTCAACTATACCCTAGGTGAGTACACTTAACAATGTAATCTACTAAAAGTCATTTCTAGACAAACAAATAAAGAACCGAATTACATTTCCCGAAAACCATAATATCTCTTTAACAACATAACACGTTTTCGCGTTTTACAATCCCTTTATTTATACTGCAGAAATAGGCACAGTGCAATAATCGTTTCCATTTTTATTCAAATTAATTTCAATTATATACTACACATGTGGTAGTTTTTAGAATTAGACAGGCTGTATGTTGGGATCACCCCAGGTACTAAACAAGGTTAGAATTCACTAGGTGCTAAAATAAAGATCATCTATATAGAAAGTATTCTGTATTTTAATTTAGAACGGGACATGTTATCTAACTTATTAGTTTATATGTTTTTTTTACATTCGATAAGATTAGGACCCCCTCCCCTCACCCTTTAGATAGCGTTAAACTAACTAATTGTTTACATTGAATAATACACTGCTGTATTATTGAAGATGCATTATGTAAGAGTTGCTATAATAGTTTGAAAATAAATAATGGGAAATGAATATATTGAAAATTTCAAATTAATTTATTCTGCGCAAAGTTATAAGTGTTTGGAGATTTGACAAGATAGTCTCAATTATCAAGTATCATTGCTACGATTATACATTTTATCGTTAAATTATTAAATGCCGAAGATGTTCTAATCCCTTTAATATCTAATCCATTTGACGGACTATAGAGTTGATTATGGGTTTGATATGAGAATAAGTGTCTAAATAATAACTTCATTAGCATTTGATGCTAGAATAGAGACCCGCAATAGACAGATTTAGTTCTGACATCTCGCATCGTTAATATGTTAACTAATTATATATAATATATAATAATTATTATTAAGCAGTAATATATATAATTATTATTATTAAACATTAATACATGTTTTTTTTTGTAAAAGCACAATAAATACATAATTATTATTGTTATTGAATAGTAATATTCTTATTATTATTATTGAATAGTAATATTCTTATTATTTTTATTAAACAGTAACATTTTATTATTAAACAATAAAATATATTATTATTATTATTATTAAACAATAACATATATTATTATAATTAAACGGCAATATTTGATCAAACAGCAATATATTATTATTATTATTATCAATTCATATATTATAATTAAACCAAACATATGAGTATTAAACATTAGTATTATTATTTTTATTAAAGTAACAAATTTTTTATTAATTTATTTTTTTAAAAAGGCTCTGCACAGAGTTAAAACATTCTTATGGCCATCGACATAGTTAATGAATCTTACAAACCTGCACATTTCTGAAAAATAACGTTTACAAAAATTTAGTCTTAGTTAAATATACATTATACAGGAACTAAATCTGCATGTTGCAGGTCTTTCTTTAGGCCCGAAATCTTATCTAAATTATTAATTAGATATTAATTTACTTATCCAGATCATAATCAACTCTCGATGTCATAGCTAGCCTGCGATATTTACTGGATTAGGATCCGATTTGCTGCTCAACTTTCATTCATGATTAAATTATGAAATGGATAATCGAGACACTGTTTTTATCGTACCGACTTTAGTAATGATAATGCAGACTAGGCCGAAAATTCAATCGCTAAGTTCTCGGTTCAGTGGATCAATATGACAGAAATTTCGGCAAATACCCTTTACATTATCTAGTTTTTAACTATTATAGTGAGAACTGCCAGCTCTTTATCTAAGCTCCCATAATGTATCTTTAACTACCGAAATAACGCATTATTATAAAAAAGTTGCGTGGTAAGGAGGTAAATCAATAACGGACATCATTTAAGAATATTGAAACTACCGGGGCTGGGTTATACTATATTCCGGAAAACACCGAAAAACACAGGAAAACAACCGGAAAACACCGGAAAAGAAAACTAACGGAAAACACCAAGTTATACTGAATACCGGAGAAACACTAAATACCGGAAAACACACTAAGTACTGGAAAACACACTTAATAGGTAACCCGGAGAAGGGCTATACTATAAACCGGAAACTAACCCTAACCTAACCCTAGCCCAGGCACACAGGGGACCAGGCTCCGGGTTACCTATTTAGGGTGCTTTCCGGTAGCTTTCCAGTGTTTTCCGGTAGTTTTCCGGTGTTTTTCGGTATATAGTATTGTCGCCGGGGCTTAAACCAAATTAATATAAATATTAAACAATTAGTATCATCAAAGGTTGATAAATGACGACAAATTATTCTGGCTTGCATAAAAATATTGCCGCGTTAATAAAAGGCAACCCATTATAATTAAACATTAAAATTCCTTTGCTCAACGGCAATAAAACATAATATTTATCAAAAGTACAAAATTAATGTTTTTAAAGTTATGCACAAAGTACATTTTTGTTATACTAATTACAATATTTAATCATGATTTACTGCGTATTTGATTGTTTTCTGAATATTGTTACACTCGTTAATTCTAACTAATTTTTTTTGTTTTACTTTTTGTGATTTCTTCTTTTATTGTGGATATTGGATATTGGTTTTATTTTTGATATATGTCACGTCTGTTCATTCAAATTACCTTCATATAGTCACTTGTGTTCCACGATTTTAAAGACCACAAAAACTAACCACGAGTTTAAAAAAAAACCACAAAAAATATATATTTTAGATTTGATTTGATTCCATTTATAATTTGCTAGAGCATTATAAATTGAGACTCATTTCTAAACACTCAATACCACTTTAACATCAGTATTCCAGTTTTTTGATATCCTTGACTGGCGCAGTTAATACATTACGTTGTGCCTTCGTATCTAATGTAATTAGGATCGATGATACTCTATTTCAATCCCATGTCTTGCTCAAGTCCACTAATCCAGTAATACACCTACAATAATTGGAATGTTTGTCTTTAAAAGACAATGTTAAGTCGGCAAATTGTAGGGTCCTCTTTACGTTACATCCTCAAATATCCACAAATAATTTCCTATTCATGTAGTTATGGCAAATACACAATTAATTGTATGCGATTTTTTAAAAAGATAGTTGACTAGATACTAATTGATAAGTAGTTTTGAGCCATCCACGCATACATTATGATAGTCTGGAGGGTCAGTGCGGGGTTGTCCATCAAATGGGCACAAAACCAGACCCAACTTTTCTAAAGTAAAATTTTGCGTAGAATACGATGTCAAGTGGTAATCAGTCCGCCGTTGTGGCATTTTCGAGATATTTGGGGTCAAAGGTCAAACGAGGTCATTTGTACTGAAAGTGAATGAGCAGCCATTCTTATATATCATGAAAACATGCTGAAAATGATCGAAAGTAATCACTCTTTCAATAAAAATGTAAATTTGCTAAATTCATCTTTGTTCTTTGTGACCCCGGAGTCAAAAGTTCCAATTTTTCGTTTTTGCACTCGGAAGATTTAAAGCAATAAATGTCAGCGCAAAATATAACAAGATGACTAGTCATCACCATCCCGCGACCTTGAACTTGTTTGGAAGACATAAGGAAAAACAACTTCTTGGAATATCAATGGGACAAGTCAGAAGATTCATACTCCGATCATAGTAGCTCAGCAAGGCACATTCGCTACTATCTGTAAGGATTGCACAACAACCTTTGCCTACCTCAATCAGCTGCTGTATGTTAAACATTAAGCTTATACATCAGAAAATAAAATACTTTAATAGTTTGATGTTTGTATAAAGTTTTAAAAAGATTTCTCTGAACAGATAATGAAATATGCTCTACAAATGAAATCGGGACAGAAGGAAGGTCATCCCAAAAATAAAATAATAGGTTGTTGAATGTAAAAGTGTTATAAAGGTATCTTGAACAGTTTCTGGGATATGCTCTAGAATCAAAATTATATACCTTAAAATAATTCAAATGTGTAGTAAAAATCATTCAACAGATAATTTTTTTTCATGGCAACGCAAAAATTATTAAATCCGACAAATTTCTAATTAGCAAAAGGCACAACTACTGTAATATGATGATGTGTGTTCAAAGTTTCAACTAGTAAGAATATATATATTCTGAGTACAGTAGTTCAGCATGTCGGGGTTGCACCATCAGTTGCGCCCAGCGTCTAAATCTTTAGACAAATCTCATATTCCGACACATGGAATATCAATTCACAGTAGCTCGGCAAGGCAGGGTCGCTACTCCCTGCAAGGTTTGCACAACAACCTTTGCCTACCTCAATCAGCTGCTGTATGTTAAACAATAAACTTATACATCAGAAAATAAAATACTATAATAGATTAATGTTTGTACAAAGTTTCAAAAAGATTTCTCAAACAGATAATAAAATATGCTCCAGAAACAAAATCAGGACGGAAGGCTGGATTTCAGAAAATAAAATAATGGTTAAAATTATTTTAAAGGTATCTTGAACAGTCAAATGTGTTTCCATGGAAACACATAAAATTATCAAATTTGAGAAATTAAAAATAAGTGCCAAGAAGATATCTTGAACGATTTATGAGATATGCTTCGGAAACAAAATTGTACACCAAAAACTAAGTCAAATTTGTTTCCATAGAAACACACAAAATATAAATCCCAGAAATTCCTAAATAGCAAAATGTAATGAGCAGATGTCTGTACAAAGTTTCAAAAAGATATCTTGAACGGTTTATGAGATATGCTCCGGAAACAAAATTATACACCAAAAACTAAGTCAAATTTGTTTCCATGGAAATACAAAAAAATATAAATGCCAGAAACTCCTAAATAGCAAAAGGCACAACTCCTGTAATAGGTTGATGTGAGTGCAAAGTTTCAGAAAGAATTCTTGAACAGTTTATGAGATATGCTCCGGAAACAAAATTGTACACCAAAAACTAAGTCAAATTTGTTTCCATGGAAACACAAAAAATATAAATCCCAGAAATACCTAAATAGCAAAAGGTACAACTACTGTAATGAGTAGATGTCTGTACACAATTTCAAAAAGATATCTTGAACGGTTTATGAGATATGCTCCGGAAACAAAATTATACACCAAAAACTAAGTCAAATTTGTTTCCATAGAAACACAAAAAAATATAAATCCCAGAAATTCCTAAATAGCAAAAGGCACAACTAGTGTAATAGGTTGATGTGAGTGCAAAGTTTCAGAAAGATATCTTAAACGGTTTATGAGATATGCTCCGGAAACAAAATTGTACACCAAAAACTAAGTCAAATTTGTTTCTATGGAAACACAAAAAATATAAATCCCAGAAATTCCTAAATAGCAAAAGGCACAACTACTGTAATAGGTTGATATGTGTGCAAAGTTTCAGAAAGATATCTTGAACGGTTTATGAGATATGGTCTGGAAACGAAATCGGACGGACGGACGGACGGACCCCGTTTCAATATCCCTCCCTAACTTCGTTCGGCGCGGGATAATAACTAAAGCGAAACCTGTTCTAATTAATAATAGTTACATTTAAAACGTATCTTTAGGTGGTCTTAGCACCGAATTTTAATTTGGAACGTCGAAAAAGATCTTGCATAATGGAACCAAAACACTTCGAAACCTGTTTCAAAAATACGTAAAAACTATCAAATCAAAATCTCTCCGATTTAGTTTCACAACGATTGCTATACATAATGAAACTAATTGTACGAAAAAACAATTGTACGGTGCTAAGACCACCTAAAGATAATAGGCCGTGGTGTGAAATTTCTAGCTAGCTTGCTTCTGTTTCTCCGTCCCGACCATTTTCGGGTGAAAAAAAAACTACATCATCTAATTCTTCTAGTATGACTTTGTATTGTCACACAACTTTTCTTTTACCAATTCGGTGACTCGGTTTAAACAGATCACGTGACATAATTGGCCAATCAAACATACACGACGAAAAGTTCAACAGGTCATGTGGTGAAAGGTCACCTGCTTTTTGTTTACGTTTTATTATAAACGGTACATGGCGGAAGGATAGCTAAAGTAAAACTGCATAGCTCGAGTACATTTTGTTAAAACACTGAGCTAAACCCGTTCACTGCGACAAGCTGGGAAAAATTTAAGGTATGTGCTAACCAGTGGATCAAATTAGATGGAAATGTGCCGGAGACAAATGCCGATTTGCTGGACAAAGCTGAATCAGAACTCCAGTCAGGAATGTGCAGACAAAACTCTCACTGAACTGGGGTATGGTAGAGGCTACAAGGCCTACTTATCACATTCCACGTTACCAAACTGTGTATGAAACATTATCACGACTCCAAAATTGTTGAAGAAAGTGATGTTTAGAAACAAGCAGCAAAAAAAAAAAAAAAAAAAAAAAAAAAGAGAAAGAGAATAAAATAATAGGTCTGGTTAATTTGTTTAAGGGGATCGGATCATATTTCTTGCAAATGCAAGCTGATGAAGATATTCTCCCAAATGCATGACAACCCAGACAACTACTCCGCCCAAGACCACTCAGACCAATAGAGAAGTCCACTCAGTCAAAGACAGAAAACCACTATGGTTAAGACTGTGTCAACATTATTGAGGTGAAATACAATGTGCAGTACTCATACCCAACAAGTTGTTATGGAGAGAGAGAAATGGGATTTAACGTCCACTCGACACAAACTAGGTAATTTTGGGACTAACATATGGTTTAATTTTTTTATTTCAATAATTCGCTTGCGTGTAGGGGTCTTTAACAGTGGGAGGAAAGGGGAGGACCCAGAGAAAACCCACGAGGTTTGACAGGCGACTCTACTCCTTGTCACGTACAACCGGGGATTCGAAACCACGGCTGTTGACTCAATGACAGGCTTTATGATACAGTGCGCACGTGCTAACAATTCGGCCATCCAACCCCCATGTTATGGAAAAAATTAGAACCGAAATAGATGAGTTGGTACAAGTGCACTTACTTTTTTTGAAAAAAATATGTATGAAGAATTATTTCTGCCTTTGCATCACCAGTCAAAAAGTTGCCTGACTGTAGTTGTGGAAATTTAAACCCCTCTTGTTAAACTCTATTG
Source organism: Patella vulgata (assembly GCF_932274485.2). Taxonomy (NCBI): domain Eukaryota; kingdom Metazoa; phylum Mollusca; class Gastropoda; family Patellidae; genus Patella; species Patella vulgata. The sequence goes on along the minus strand of NC_065881.2, from coordinate 29,932,545 downwards.
AACAAATGACAGGGTGACTAGAGATCAAGCACCAAACAAAATTTTCAATGTGAATGTAAATCAAGCTGCATTACACTTTTACAGATAGATCAGTAATAGATGTACTTGTTACAAGTGAAAACTTTCTTGTATGGTTTTGTGTATATTGTTCGAATATAAAAGTGACAGCCAAACATATGCTGACAGTGACATTGATTTTAATAGTGATGATGATATTGATGAAAGTATGTGAGTAGGCCTACACCTGTATACATGTATTTTTGTAAGCGGTTTTTTAATATTACATATTTTAAATATGTTTTACTTAAATGTACTGTACATGTCAATAAATTTTCATATTATATTTTGTCACTTTATGCTTACTATATGTTTTTATTTTACTTTTTTATTCTAATTCATTTCCGACGGTTTCCCCTTGTCAGTGGTGCAGGCGGAGGGCTGACAAGGCACAAGGACAGCAGTCTAGTCGAGGACCTGTGTATACATTGGTGTGCACGTAAAAAGATCCCTTGGCAGTTGTAATTTGATATAAACGTAAGCCATAGTGCTGTGCCCAGGCAAAATTTGCTTTATAGCACACTGTATGGCGTATATGACCATCTTCATTAGACCATTTCATTTCTAATTCATTTTACTAGAACCATTTTACTTAGGTAATTACTGTTTGTTTTTCTCTTATACGTACTTTTATTTACTGGTTGGTATATATCTTTCAATTTTGTACAGTGTATATGGGCACAAGACCTGATCTCTGTGTAAATACATGTATTCTGTGAATATAAGAACCCGAACAGCACATTAGAAACCGTTCTCCAGTATTAATACACTTTAAAAAATGATGATATTATTATTATTATATATATTTTTCATTAATACTAGTGGTGTATGGTATTGTTGTGTACGAGGAAATTTATTTGTTTATTTTTTTTAATTTCTTTCTTTAAATAAATGTAATCTTATACTCTCTTATAGGGGGTTGGGTAGCCGAATGGGTAGCATATCATAAGGTCTGTCATTGAGTCCACTGGCGTGGTTTAGATTCCACGGTTGTACTTGACAAGGAGAAGGGTGGCCTGTCCAACCTCATGGGTTTTCTCCGGGTCCTCCGGTTTCCTCCCACTGCACGCAAGCGAATTATTGGAATGAAATTAAACCAAAATTACCTAGTTTGTGTCGAGTGGAAGTTAAACCCCATTTCTCTCTCTCTATACTCTTATAATAAGTCTATTGTTTTCTCGTTTTAAAAAAATAGTAAAATTGATGAAGGTGAATTATTATTAATTGTATCGATCAGATCACATGGTATTATTATTTTTGTTTTTTCTTAGCATTATATATAATTATAAGACCGAACCAGTATTTCAAGCATGCCAAAATCGTTTTCATCTGTATTAAGTATATATTTCTCTTGGATATTGTTTCACTGAAATAGTTTTGAAGAAATACTTGTTTCCAGAAAATAAAAGATTCATTCAGTCATTGGTGCTATTTCCTAATTATTGGCCATATTTATGCCACAGATCAGGGGTAAGTCGTCTTTACCGTGTCAGTGCAACATTTAACAGGTGATATTATCCAGTAATCCGGGCATATTTGCAGAGAAATTCTCTCAGACAAATGTAAACAATTCAACGTGTTCCGTCTCATAAAAGGTTGGTCTATTTATGGCAATTGACCCTTGACCTATGACGATCTTTGCTTTTATGGTTTCTGATTGGCTTAGAATTTGTTTTTTTCACCCGATTATGGCTACACTTGACAAATATAGTTCGAGACGTAATTCGAGTGCAAGACGTATTGTGCAATGCATCGGAACAGAAAAGTATGCGACAGCGACGGCCTACTGGTTAAATTATGTAACAAAGCGTCAGATTTTCACCCGGAATTTGCTGGGACGAGATGAAACGATTTTCGGGGCTAAATCACAGCCTATAAGTTTTAAATGTTCCTATTATTAATTAGAATAGATTTCGCTTTAATTTATATATTTTACGCGGACATTTATTGCTTTAAATCTTCTTTGTGTAAAAATGGAAAATGTGACCTTTTGACCCCCGGGGTCACAAAAAACAAAAGCGAATTTAGCAAGTTTATATTTTAATTGAAAGAATGATTACCTTCGATCATTTTCAGCATGTTTTCATAATATATAAGAATGGCTGCGCATTCACTTTCAGTGCAAATGACCTCATTTGACCTTTGACCCCGAATATCTTGAAAACGCCCAAACGGCGGACTGATTACCACTCGGCGTCGTATTCTACGCAAAATCGTATTCTAGCAAAGTTGGGTCTGGTTTTGTGCCCATTTGATGGACCCCCCCGCCCCCCACAACCACCACCCCGCACTGAGCCTCCGGTCTATGACTAAACTGTGCGGTGTTAAGATAAAGAGAAGCACCTAGAGTATTCCATTTATAATGTTCCCCCAATCCCCCACTCTCACAACTAGAGGAAGACGAACGTGTGTTTTAAACACAACTGAGCAAACTCGAGGATCACTTTTAAATATTTTCAAATTTTTCCAGCCAAAATTCAGGAGGGCTGCCATTTAGAAACTTACGCAAAAATAAACTTTTGTCTAGCGTTCGACGTTTGAAATTTTGTATTGACCTAAATCTCTGATGACAATGTATAGAACTAGTAACCGGTGGTGTATTATTCACTGAACTGATTTCTAACAATTCTAGGCCCAAATACCTACTCCGGATTTTCAGGAGTGTTCAAAATACCACTTTTCTTTACCTTGATTTCCAGGGTGAAAACCACCAGACTGCCTACTGAGTGAAGATTGAAAAGATGAGCTGTAAGATTTACGGGTCATTAACTAACATAACAAACACGGGATATTTTGTTTAATATAGAAACAATTTTTATTCAGGCTTATTCAGGGGATCAGGCTTAGCATATTTCCCCCCCCCCCTTCCCAAAGGATAATCAGAACAAACGGTTGACATAATTCCTGTCTGTTAACTGTCTATCAAACACATGGAATAAGGGAACGTTTGGTTATCGGACTGTCATACTAAGGGACGATCAGATTAGATATTTATATGCCGTTCCCAGACCGTAGTCTATGGGGGAAGACTGGAAGGCCGGTCTGTCAGATTTTCGGTTCGCTAGTATATCAAAAATGGGATCTTAGAGAATTTCAGAAAAACAGACCATCGGAATAACTGCCAATCAAAATAAGTGGTTGACAGATTTACGGTTCGTTAACTGTCTATCAAACACAAGGGATAAGGGAACGTTTGACTGTCCTACAAGGCAACAATCAGATTAGACATCTATAGGCCCTTAGCAGACGGTCTGTCAGATCTAGCGTTCGTCAACTAGTATATCTAGCACGGGATCTCACAGCACTTAAGAATGAAGGAATGTTGGAATAAAGGGCTGACATATTTCCTGACTGTTAAGTGTCTATCAATCAGAAGGAACATGGACCGTTCGACCTTCTATCTAACTCAAGAACCATCGAATACATGGTATATCGGTCCACGAATGGAATAAAACATTTGTGACAGCAAGGCTCTTACAAATTTCAAAGAAAATTGTTAAAAAATTTGTATGTAAACTAAATATTATACACGTTAAAACCACCTTTTGAGTATGTTTAATCTGATCTCCCATTATCCCTTTCAAAGTTCAACTGGATTTTCTGGCGTGATTCCCCCTTGACAGTGGTGCAGGACAACGCATTGTTAAGAAAAACCGAGGTCACATGTACACATTGGTTGGCAGGTAAAAGATCTTTCCGTGCGCTGATCGTACGTTCATTTGAAAGTTCTTGAGTTAGATAGAAGATCAACCGGTCATTATTCCCTCCGAAAATCCTTCGGCTCGTTATTCCGACAATCCGTTATTCTGAAGTTCTGTAAGATCATGTACCGTAAATCTGACGGATTGTTCTTCCGATCTCCCTTCACCGTATAAAACTATGATATTTGATTCCTATGGACAAATAGTATTAATCAATACGATCATATTGATATCACAAAATTGTTTCTAACATCTTCCCTTGCTGAGAAATAACAAATTTTGTCAGGATGACTTTTTAAGATTTTTCGCATTTTAGTTTCAGTTTATGGGTTCTGGGTTAATTAGTTATTGTCTATTTTGTGTAAAAGAAAGCCCCATATGCTCCGTGGTGCAAATTTTCAACTTTCTTCTACCGATAAAAGTTTCTGTCGACACCGGAAGTGACGTAATTTTGCCCCAAACTTCAATTTTGACGTGTCTAAAGGTCTTTTAAAAAGCAAATACTAATGTTTACAAATCTTATAGATCATTATCACCGGAAGTAATTTCATTTGGGCAAAAAATGTATTTTTAGCCTTCAAAATAGATATTTTATTCAAACGAGTCTGATTTGTAACGTTTTAAAAAATGATGATATTTGATTCCAATCAACAAATAGAATGAACCCATACGATCATACAGATACCACAAAATGAATTCTAACTTGTACGGTTGCACAGAAATAGATGATTTTCTACAAGTCACTTTTCAAGGTTTTTGGTCTATAAAAGTGGCAATTATTATTCGATTTACATCAAAGTTTTTGGTCCATAAAATTGGCCATTATTATTTGACTTTCATCCATTTATGCCATTTATGATTTCATACAACTAATGCAACATTTTCATCACCGGAAGTAAAGTCATTTTGGACAAAAACTGTATTTTTAGCTTCAAAAAACAAATATTTGTTTGAAGTAAGAGCTATTCATTATTCGTATAAAATTATGATATTTGATTTCAATGGACAAATAGTATGAATCAATACGATCATACAAGCATTAAACAAGTATTTCTAGCGTCTTCCCTTGCCGAGAATTAACCAATTTTGTCAGTATCACTTTTTAAGGTTTTTCGCATTTTAATATGTCTTTATAAAGGGTTGACTTCGTTGTGGGTAGTGACGTCAGTTCAAGAATAACGTGGCCACGGTGAAACCCGTCATCACTGCATCGCAGTTCTAGTTAGGGTTCCACACTGCGTAGCTTGTGTGAAACACTATTGTTTTTGTTAAGATTATTATTAGGGTTTCACACTGCGTAGCTTGTGTGAAACACTATTATTATTATTATTCTTTTTCCATTTTGCGGGGTTGGATGGCTGAATGGTTAGCACGTGCGCGCTGTATCATAAAGTCGGTCATTGAGTCAACTGGCGGGGTTTCGATTCCCCGGTTGTACGTGACAAGGAATAGGGTCGCCTGTCCAACCTTGTGGGTTTTCTCCGGGTCCCCCGGTTCCTCCCACTGCTAAAGACCGCTACGCGCAAGTGAATTATGGAAATAAAATTGAACCATATGTTAGTCCCCAAATGACCTAGTTTGTGTCGATTGCAGTAATTTTAACAATAATCGTTGGATTTCAACTTTCGTATATTTTGGCATAGCCGGAGACAGTGCACATAGCTACATTTCTTTTAATTTTTGTTTTTCAGCAAATCTTAGTAGATATTAGGCGCCAAATTTAGAAAATTTTAATTTTTACAAAAAATATTTTAGTCGTGTTTGAGCGGCAATACTATATACCGGAAAACACCGGAAAACAACCGGAAAACACCATTTTATACTGAATACCGGAAAACACCGGAAAAACACTAAATACCGGAAAACACACTAAATGCCGGAAAATACCCTAAATAGGTAACCCGGAGACTGGCACCCTAAATAGGTAACCGGGAGCCTGGTCCTCTGTGTGCCTGGGTTGGGGTTAGGTTTAAGAATTTGGGGGGAGAGGTTAAGTCTCCACATAAGCACTGACCTAGTGTTACCTATATAGGGTGGTTTCCGGTATTTAGTGAGTTTTCCGGTATTCAGTGTTTTTTCCGGTATTCAGTGTTTTTTCCGGTGTTTTCCGGTATTCAGTATAACATGGTGTTTTCCGGTAGTTTTCCGGTCTTTTTCGGTGTTTTCCGGTGTTTTTCGGTGTTTCCGGTATATAGTATAGCCCATGTTTGAGACAGAATTAAAAAGCCATCTGACGATCAAAAATTTGAATTTTTTTGTCTCGGTAATTTTCCTTGGCCGCCATTGGCTAATTCAGTTTTTCTGTCCTAGATTAATTATTTATTGTTCGATTTGTATAAAACAAAGTTCATATGCTTCGTTGTGTCAAATGTCTTTTTTTTTGTTGCCAATATAGTTATCTGTCGGTACCAGAAGTGGCGTAATTTTACCAAGATCTACAATTTTGACAGTTCGGTACTTTTCGAAAGCAAATATTTTTTTTTTTTAAAACTCATATGACTAAAAGAGTGTGCCCTTTAAAGTCGCAAAAAACTGTGAGCTCGGTTTTTTTTTAATTTCGATTTCATAATCGAATTTGTTCGAAAATGAAATCGAAATTAAAAAAAAACCGAGCTCACAGTTTTTTGCGACTTTAAAGGGCACACTCTTTTAGTTATATGAGTTTTAAAAAAAAAAAGGGTGAAAAAGGGTGTAAAATTGACCTAATTACAAACCATTCAGGCTTTTTATATTTTAATATCCTACGTAACTTTTATAAACTTGTAGCTATTATCCATACGAAGAAAATTTATTTTAAAATTAGTTTGTAATATGAGCAGTTACCGAGAAATGGGCATTTTTGCATGAGTCCCTTTTTACGCTATTTTGCCTGTAAAAGAGTCCATTATTATTGGATTTTCATAGACGTGACACCATTTGTAGCGTAATGTCAATTTTGACTGGGTCAAACCAATTTAACATTTGAAATGTCAAACACTGTATTTATAGCCTTCGAAAGAAATAATTTATTTATATCAGTCGTATTTGTTATTTGTTTAAAATTTTGATATTTCATTCCAGTCAACTAATAGAATGAACCATACGATCATGTAGATAACACAAAATAGTTTCTAACTTGTTTAGTTGCGGAGAAATATACGATGTTCAAGGTTTTTGGTCCATAAAAGTGTCAAAAATTATTCGATTTTCATAACATTTTCATTGTGTGATACCTAATGGCTTTTACAATTTCATACAAGTAATTAAAATTTTCATTAACACCGGAAGAACCGTCATTTTGGCAAAAACTATATTTTTAGCTTTCAAAACAAATATGTTTTTGAAGTGAGTTATATTTGTTATTCTATTAACATTATGATATTTGTTTCCAATGAACATGAAGATTTGATCAATACGATCATATAGATGTCCAAAAATTGCTTCTAGCATCTTCCCTTGTCGAGATATTTCCCATTAGAAAGTCAGCTAACTTAGCGCTAACTTAAAGGTTCCATTGGTACTGGATGTGACATAAGTTCAAGGGTAGCGTGTCACCGAAAAAGTTCAAGAGTAACGTGGCACCGGCAAAACCCGTCATTACTGCATCGCAGTTCTAGTTCTTCTTATTATTCTTTTTCCATTTTGATCATATCTCAGAAACTACTTGTCGGATTGATCCAATTTCTTCGATTTCACTGGGGAAAGTGAGTATGACTTAGAGATTAAAGCTATTTCGAACGTTCTACAACATTGCGAAATGTCCGAAATCACCGAAGTTGTCGTTTTTTGAAATAATGCCGTAATATTAACAACAATCGTTGGATTTTAACGTTTGATAGATTTTGACATAACCAAGGACATGGCACATAGCCACGGTTCTTTAGATTTTTGAATTTCGATGAATCATCGGAAATGTTAGGCGCCAATTTTTTTGCCTGTAAAGGAGTCAATTATTATTCTATTTTCAGTGTTGTTTTACCATTTGATGCCTTATGCCAATTTTAACTAGGTCAAACCAATTTAACATTTTCACTGTCACCGGAAATGACGTCATTTGGGCAAAAACTGTAAAAATATATATTTTATTCAAATGATTAGTTTTTTTTGCTCTTGCTATCATGGAGGGAAAATCGCGACCATTTAAAATCATCTGGATCATTTTACGCATATGAAAATATGTTTCGTTATTTTTATTATTTTTTTTCCCTCATAACAAATTGAATAAACCCATACGATCATACATATACTATTCAAAAAAAGTAGGGGATATTTGATTTTGGGGGCATAATACTAAAATATGCAAATGACTACGAAAAAAGTCACTATAGAACCTAACAGAAGAAACATTTCCAGTTACATGTGACGCCCAAACGCACCAATAGCTACCGCATGGAATGCAGGTGATGCTTGGGATCATCATGGGGGTCCAACCCAAGATTTGCACGACTCTGACTTTGAATGTTACAGTCATTGTGGCATTGAATTCCAGGGTGGAAACATCAGTTTAATTGTTTTAGTGACCAGAAAACAAATTTTGATATGCGTCGGCTTACCCAAAATGAAAGGTTACGTGCCCTTGGCATGCTACAGATCGGCACAACACAGGCGGTGAATGTTTCTCAGTCTGTCATAAGCAGGCTATGGTCCAGATACCGTGATACACAATCTGTACAGGACAGACCACGCTCAGGTCGACCAAGGGCGACAACTCAAGCCCAGGATCGATTTATCCGTACCTTGGCCTTGAGAAATCGTGTCATCACAGCAAATCAGATCAGCGCTCGTCTTCAAACAGACACTGGTGTGAGAGTGAGTGGCCAGACGATTCGGAATCGACTGCATAGGGGTCACCTTCGCGCCCGACGTCCTCGCGTGATCCCTTGTTTGAGAGATCATCACATTCAGGCAAGACGTCGTTGGTGTAGGGATCGTCAACACTGGGATAATCGACGCTGGAGCAATGTGATGTTTTCAGATGAGTCAAGGTTCACTGTTGATTTTTTGGACAGACGTAGGAGGGTGTGGCGTCGTCGAAACGAGCGCTTCCAAGACGTTAACGTCATCAGACATGATCGATTTGGGGGTGGTTCTGTTATGGTGTGGGGAGGCATCACTGTTGCTGGAAGAACGGCTTTACATGTTGTTGCAGGGCGTGTTACAGGCCAGTACTACCGGGACAACATCTTGGCAGTCCATGTTGTGCCGTTCGCACGACGTCATGGCCGCCGTTTCATCTTCCAGGATGACAACGCAAGATGTCACAGGGCCAGGATCGTTACAGGTTACCTCCAACAACAGAACATCACCACATTACCTTGGCCAGCACTGAGTCCCGACCTCTCCCCCATCGAGCATGTCTGGGACATGCTTGGACAGAGGTTACGTCAACGTCAACAACGTCCTGCCAATGTCCAAGAACTTGCTGCTGCGTTGCAACAGGAATGGGACAATCTGGACCAAAATGACCTTACCCGTTACTGACTTGGTTGTGATGCTGTGGTAACTTTGCTGTTTGACCCCGGGTATCATTTTACCCTTATAATGGTCAGTCTGTGCCTTACTTAGTCTAACGATCATTTGGAATAAATCGATGAATGTGAACTTCATTTCATTTTGTCATTTGTTTCTTCGTCAGTTTCATTAGGTGACTTTAATAACACTTAAAAATCAAATATCCCCTACTTTTTTTGAATAGTATATATCACAAAATCGTGTCTAACTTGTACGGTTTGCAGAGCAAGCGACGATTTTCTACAAGTCACTGGATGTGGCATAAGTTCAAGTGTAGCATGTCACCGAAAAAGTTAAAGAGTAACGTGGCACCGGCGAAACCCGTCATTACTGCATCGCAGTTCCATTTTGACCATATCTCAGAAACTACTTTTCGGATTGATCCGATTTCTTCGATTTTACTGGGGTAAGTGGGGGTGACTTAGAGATTAAAGCTATTTCGAACGTTCTGCAACATTGCGAAATGTCCGAAATCACCGAAGTTGTCTTTTTTTGAAATAATGCCGTAATATTAACAACAATCGTTGGGTTTTAACGTTTGATAGATTTTGACATAACCAGAGACATGGCACATAGCTACGGTTCTTTAGATTTTTGAATTTCGATGAATCATCGGAAATGTTAGGCGCCAAATTTTGAAAATATAAATTTTTACAGACATTTTTTTTTTTATTTATGAATATTTTTTTGGCCTTTTACCCAGGGTTAAAGGGTCGTCTGATTTGAGCAAAAATGTGAACATTGTTTGTCTCGATAATTTTTCTTGACCGCTATTGGCTAATTCAGTTGATCGGTTCTAGATAGATTATTTATTACCCGATTTGTATAAAACAAAGTTCATATGCTCCATGGTCCAACATGTCATTTTTTTTGTTTGTTACCGGTTAAGTTTCCTGTCCGCACCGGAAGTGGCATATATTTAGCAAAAACTACAATTTTGACAGTTCGGTACCACTTTTTGAAAGCAAATATTTTGCATGAGTTACTTTTCACGTTATTTTGCCTATAAAAGAATCAATTATTATTCGATTTTCACTTTTCTTTCATCATTTGATGCCTAATGCCACAGTTGACTAGGCCAGACCATTTTAACACTTTCACTGTCACCGGAAATGACGTAATCTGTCAAAAACGTCATTTTTAGCCTTCAGAACAAATATTTTATTCAAATGAGTCCTACTTGTTATTTGTTTCAAATTATGATATTTCATTCCAATCAACAAATAGAATTACCCCATACGATCATACAAATACCACAAATTGGCTTCTAACTTGTACGGATGTAGAGAAACAGGCGATTTTCTACAAGTGACTTTTCAAGGTTTTTCGTCCATAAAAGTGTCAATTATTATCCGATTTTCATAAAATTTTCATGCCTCATGTCATTTCTGATTTCATGCAACTAATGCAACATTTTCATCACCGGAAGTAATGTCATTTTTGACAAAAACTGTATTCTTAGCTTCAAAAACATATATTTTTTTGAAATAAGAGATATTCATTATTCGTATAAAATTATGATATTTGATTTCAATGGACAAATAGTATGAATCAATACGATCATACTGGCATCAAAAAAGTATTTCTAGCGTCTTCCCTTGCCGAGAATTAACCAGTTTTGTCAGTATCAGTTTTAAAGGTTTTTCGCATTTTAATAAGTCTTTATAAAGGGTTAATTCTGTTTAAATTTTAAATTTCTGTCATGCAAAGGACAATGGAAGTGGTTATTTCTGTAATGAAATTTAATTATGTTATTGATAACATTTTCATTATCACCGGAAGTAATGTCATTTTGGTATTTATATATTTCAAAACAAATATTTATTTGAAGTGGGTTATATTTATTACTTGTTTAACATTATGATATTTGATTCCAATGGACATATAGATTGGATCAATACGATCATATAGATGTCCAAAAATTGTTTTTAGCATCTTCCCTTCTCGGGAAATAACCCATTTTGATAGGATAACTTTTTAAGATATTTTCGCATCAGCTATAAGTTAGTAACAAATTTTGTCAATTTTACTTTTTTGACATATGTAACACATGGTAACAAATGCATAAATGGAGTTGATATTGCTGGATTTCGTTGATTCTGCGTCCATTTTATAACACTTGTGCAATGTTTATGTGGAAATCTTTTTAACAGTTTTATTAATACCGGAAGTGACATAAGTTCAAGGGTAACGTGGCACCAGAAGTGACATAAGTTCAAGGGTAAAGTGGCACCGGTGAAACCCGTCATTACTGCATCGCAGGCTATTGTTATTCCTAAGATTATTAGGCTATTGTTATTATTAAGATTATTATTAGACTTTCCCCTTCGGTGAAAGACTATTGTTATTACTAAGATTAATTATTAGGTTTTCACCTAAAGGCTATTGGTGAAAGGCTATTGTTATTACTAAGATTATTATTATTAGGCTTTCACCATAAATGGTGAAAGACTATTGTTATTGCTAAGATTATTATTATTCTTATTAGGCATTCAGGCTTTCGTCTGAAAGCCTATTGTGATTACTTAAATTATTATTATTATTTTTTTTCCCCGGGAGCCTATTTCTCAGTGCCTGTAACGGATACCGATCTAGAACCTAATTTTCTATTGGGAAATCATGTGGTGGCTACTTGATCGACTACTTTTGAAACTTCTGCGCAGACCGGAAGTGGTCGAATTTAGTACGGTGCCAACAAATCAGAAACCGGCCCTAGTTTTGTCAATTATTTCTTTATTTTCAAACAAATGACATTATCGGAAACCCTAAGTCTTTTCCGGAACGATAGCAGTTGAATATTTCGAAATTTCGAAACTTTGTCGTTGATTTATATCGCTCGACAATTTTTGTTAATTTTCAAAATATTCAAATTTGACCTACATTTTTGGATACCTGAAGTCAATCCGATTTCAGTAATATAAGTTTCATTCAGAGTTATTGCCCTTTTTTTCGAATTTTTTGCTCATTTTTTTACCTACTTTTTTTCTTTTTGCGACCAAATCGATGTTTATGAAACTTCTGGAGCATGAAGTCATATGACCATAGCAAGGGGTAAAGCAATTTCAACAATGATCCGTAGACCGGAAGTAGTCGAAATAATGTCCGATATGTTGAAAACAACGCAAAAAATGGATACTTTTGGGAAAAACGTGATGTCTCCGTCCGATATCACCGGATTAAACCAATTAAGGTAGTTTTGAGTGGCCCGATAAATGGACTATCGTGTGATACCAAATTCATACAGATACAGTGATCAGACAGCAAAATATGGCACGCTGAAAATCAAGTATTTTCTGATTTGGAGCGTTTTTGGACGGCTGTATCTGGAAAACTGCTCCAGCGATTTTTCATCAACTTGATCTGTCGAGAGCCCCTGCGGTAGTGTTGTGCATGAAGACATGCAAAAGGACTTTGAAATAACTGGAATAGGAGAAAAAAGGGACTAAAAATTGGAAAAAGTCGACAAAATCGTTAAATTTTCGAAAATACTCTATTATTATTTTTATTTTTATAGATTATCAAAAAAGGTTTATATATTAAGAAAGCTATTTTAATGACGATCCTAATAATGTATAATATGTATTCAGTTATTGAAATTTAATTTTCGATATTTTTACATTTTTGCATTTATGGCACATTTGAACATGTGATTCCTCATGGTGATTTCATCGGATCAGATAATGTAATATATCATTGTAGAGCCCTGCGACTATTTAATTGCCCAAATCGGTTATTAAAACTATCCCGACAACGATCTCCATACCGGAAGTATTCAAAAAATGAAAATAAAAAGGTTAAAAAGCTAGCGCTCTTGCGAAAAACTTGATTTCTCCGTCAGACATTAGTGGAACAAAAGAACTAAAGTGTCGATGGATAGCCCCATTAATGGACTATCGTGTGACATCTAAATGATATGATTTCGATGGTAGGAAATAAATTATGGTACGCAGAATATCTAGTTTTTTCCGTTTTGGAGCCTTTTGATGCGCCTTTTTCTCGAAAACGACATCTGCTATTTTTCTTACACTTTTCTTACTCAGAGTCCTATCGGTATTCTAGGGTGTGAATCCAAAACTAAAAGCATTGGAATAATATAAGTGGTCCAAATAGGACCCCAATCTTTGAAAAAAGTTGAAAAATCCTTAAATTACTGAAAATGCTCTTCTATTTTTCTTTTTTTGAAAACAGCTCAATGGATTTTTCTGACATAACTGGTACAGAAAGTTAAGTATCGACACAACCTGTTATAGGTATCCCGACAATTATCCCAAAACCGGAATTAGTCGAAAATATATCCGATATTTAAAAAAAACAACATAAAAGGTGAAAAAATGGTGACCTTACGAAAAAGGTGATTACTAGAACACCTTTCACCGAACCAAAACAACTAAAGTGTCATTGAATTTCCCGATTAATGGACGATCTTATGACACCCAAATGATACAAATTCGAGGCTTAAGGCAATAGATTATGGGACGCTGAAAATCTAGTATTTTCCTATTTGGAGCCTATTCAGACGCTTTTATCTCGAAAACATCTATTACTTATAGTACTATCGGTGGTCTACTTCAACTTCAACTTCAATGAAATACTTCACAAAATCCTGTGTTGGACATGGCGTGAAGGTGCTGGGTGAACTGTACATGCGCGAGGTCGGATGTTCCCCCTTAACGTGAAAGGTTAAAAGTTCAACTTGTATGTACACTATACATTTAGTGACTCGGGTTACACATCCACAGCCGACTGTGATGCTTCCTTAAAGCTGTCTAGTGATTTCAACTTGAGAACTTGGTCCGATAAGCGGTTCCAATGAGCGATTAGTGCGTGAAACCAAATTTAAAAGCCTCAATATGATATAAAGGGTCCATAAAGGTCCCCAATCTTTGAACAAATTCGAAAAATCGTTAAATTACTGGAAATACAACCGATTTGTTATGCCAGTACCTGAAAATAGATATAAAATTGTAAAATTACAACAAAGCTTTTAACATTTCATCCTACGAAATATTTAATTCAATTCAATTTAATTCTTAATAACTAAATAAATAAATAAATAAAATAAACAAATATTGGTTATTTATATAAAATAATAACAATACATGGTATTATATAATAATAAATAAACAAATAATAACAATAATAATATTTGGAAAGCTTCAAACAAAAATTGTTTTTTGCTAGCTGTTTCTTTTTTTTTTTATCATTTAGTTGGGGTTTCAATTTTTGATATGACAGATAGCCTGGTCACTGAACGCATTAGGCCACTGCTTCAGAGTCTATCGTAAACTGCTTGCATAGAAAAAATAATTAAAATGAAATAAACTAAACAAACCAGTGCAAAGGATTAGTTTTCATACCCATCTAATCTGATACTACAAGTGACAAACATATTATTTTTACATTTTAAAAACGACAGCCTACTCTCAATATCGCATGACATTATGTCATATGTCAGTGATAATAAATTGGCCTAATATTTCACTTTAGTTTCTATGTGAATTATTCTTTGTTGCTACAATATATAATTATGCTTTTAAAAACGTGCGTTCATACTGTTTTATTTATGTCTGTCAATAATATCGATTCTTCGGGTCGGTTTCGGTCCATTTTCTACAGATCGAATAATATCGGCTAAAATCTAATTATTAATCTTATTATAAACATGGGTGGTATTATGTTTTAAGTGACCTATGTAAAAAAAAAGACAGAATAAGCACATTTTTACGGAATGGAAACAAATAGCTACAGCGCTCGCCATAGGTATCCATGATGGATATTCAACTTCCGGTTTATCGTCATGTAGCGTTATTTGCTGAATCCTTTCTTAATTCTCCTTTTAACGCATGATTACGTACATGACAATTCGGTTTTTAATTTTTTTATGAATAGAATATTCTCTAAAGTGTCATAATATCGTAAAATTATGTTGGACTATTCCTACATAAAGAAATGGAAAATATTCTAGAAAAAATCTTTCCACTCACCTGATACGGGTCCAATTGTCATATTCCACAGGCCCAACATTCTCCCGAACATCTCCCGCCAAGTTACACCATCCGCCAATAAAAATAAAGGTACGGTCAAACGTAATTCGATACCTACGTTTCCGCTTCAAATCGTAACCAGTTTTTGTTATGATTTATGATTCAAATCAACAAAAATAATAAACCCATACGATCATACAGATATCACGAAATGGTTTCAAACTTTTACGGTTGCATAGAAATAGACGTTTTTCTACAAGTCACTTTTCAAGGTTTTTGGTCTATAAAAATGTATGCCATTTTCACACTCACTGGAAGTAATGTCATTTTGTCAAAAACTGTATTTGTACCCTTCAAAACAAATATTTTTTTGAAGTGAGTGGTATTCATTATTCGTATCAAATTATGATATTTGATTTCAATGGACATATAGGTAGGATCAATACGATCAAATAGATGTAAAAAAATGGCTTGTAGCATCTTCCCTTGTCGAAAAATAACCAATTTTGTCAGGATCCTTTTTTAAAAATCTGATAGACCAAGAAAAATGCCCCTATGACAGGCGCAAAAAACACAATTTGTTTTTAATATTGGGTTTGTGTTTGCGCCAATTCGATTTAAAGGTGAAAAATGATGTAAAATTAACCAATTTACAACCCATTCAAGCTTTTCATATTTTAGAATATTACTATGTAATGTTCATATACTTGTATCATGTATCTATATGAAGACAATCTATGCCGAAATTAGTTTGTAATATGAGCAGTTGCCGAGAAATGGGCAATTTTGCATGAGTCACTTTTCACGTTATTTTGTCTGTAAAAGATTCAATTATTGTTGGATTTTCATTAAAGTAACACCATTTGATGCATAAAGCAATTTAAAATTGACTCTGGAAGTGGCGCCATTTTGTCCAAAATTGTATTGTTAACCTTCAAAACAGATATTTTTTTTCAAATGAGTCCTATTTGTTATGTGTTTAAAAGTATTATATTTAATTCCATTTCACAAATAGAATGACCCCATACGATCATATAGATATCACAAAATGGTTTCTAATTGTTCAGTTGCGGAGACATAGACGATTTTCTGCAAGTCACTTTTAACGGTGTTTGGTCCATGAAATTTTTAATTATTATTTGATTTTTATAAAAGTTTCACCATTTGATGCCTAATGCCATTTGTGATTTCATAAAAACAATTTCAAAAATATATTTTTACTAGAAATGACAACATTTTCACAAAAACTGTATTTTTAGCCTTAAAAATAAAAATATTTTTCAAATGAATGTTATTCAATATTCCTTTACAATTATGATATGTAATTGCATCCAACATATAGAATGGTTTAATACGATGCTATGGATAACAAAAAAATTGCTTCTAACTTCTTCCATTACTGTGAAATAACCAATTTTGTCAGGGTCACTTTTTAAGATTTTTTTTCTCATTTTAATTTCCCATTAGAAAGTTAGCGGTAAATTAGTAACTTTTGTCAGGAACATTTTTTGACATATGTTACACATGGTAACAAATGTATAAATGGAATTGATACTGCTGGATTTGGTTGATTCTGCGTCCATTTTATAACACGTGTGCAGTGCTAATGTGGATATCTGTTTAACGGTTTCATTGGTACCGGAAGTGACATAAGTCCAAGGGTAACGTGGCAACGGAAGTGATATAAGTTCAAGGTTAACGTGGCACCGGTGAAACCCGTCATTACTGCATCGCAGTTCTAGTTAGGGTTTCACACTGCGTAGCTTGTGTGAAACACTATTGTTTTTGTTAAGATTAGTAGGGAAACACTACTGTTTTTGTTAAGATTATCCGAAAACCATATGAAAGCTTATTGTTTCTGTTAAGATTATTATTATTAATCTTTCATATTTCATATGAAAGCTTATTGTTTCTGTTAAGATTATTATTATGTATTACATATGAAAGCTTCTTGTTTCTGTTAAGATTAATATTATTATTATTTTTTTTTTTTTTGTATACTTTCTGCAAATCGGATTTCTCGGAATCTAACCGTGGGATCTTTCTCAAACTTTGACCTAACCCCCCCCCCCCCCAAATTGGGTGGCAGCTTTTGATTAAATATATTTTCAAAACGTTTTACGAATCCGAAATCACCGAATTTTACGAACGAAGATACTGACCTACATACCAATAACTCTGTGACTATGAGACCTATTTTACTAATTCTTTTTTCTTTGAGTACATTGAAACATTTACTTCAAATCTGCAATTTCGGATTTTCGAATTTCGAAAATTCGTCGCTGTGATTTCGAACCGGAAGTTGAAACTAACTTGACAACTTCTTTAATAGTTGCACGATTTTCATGAAATTTAGTATGTATGTAGATCTTACCAATGCGACTTGAAAAATGATGGCAAATGATGGACGCCATTTTGAATTGAAAATGAAAAATAGTGAAAAATCCACATTAATGGGCTTTAAAACATCCACAATTGGTCGTGGCTTAAAGAATCTGTCTCCTATTACCGAAATTAATACATTTCAGGATAGCCTGGTTTATGGTCGAATGTTTGGTATTTGAATATTTCAAAAATTCGAATTTCGCCTTTGATGTTTTCCGTGCCGACAAGGTTGCTTTGAGATTAGCTGGTTTTGACTTCGCGCATGCGCTACGCTAGAACCAAAGGTACCATGAGTACCAAATTCCGGCGAGCAACTTTTCACGCTGGTACCTAGGTACCCTGTTAATTTCAAGGTGATACCTGCATTTGTTCAAGTCGTTTGTTCTTGGCACGGCTTCCATAAGGGGAAAAAAGTGGAATTTCGCGGCGAAACCGGCACCGATTGTCCGAAAACCATATGAAAGCTTATTGTTTCTGTTAAGATTATTATTATTAAGCTTTCATATTTCATATGAAAGCTTATTGATTCTGTTAAGATTATTATTATTAAGCTTTCATATTTCATATGAAAGCTTATTGTTTTTGTTAAGATTATTAAGCTTTCATATTTCATATGAAAGCTTATTGTTTCTGTTAAGATCATTATTAAGCTTTCATATTTCATATGAAAGCTTATTGTTTCTATTAAGATTATTATTAAGCTTTCATATTACATATGAAAGCTTATTGTTTCTGTTAAGATTATTATTGTTATTTTTTTTTGTGTTTTGTCCACAAATCGGATTTCTCAGAATCTAACCATAGGATCGTTCTGAAACTTTTACCTATCCCCCCAAAAATGGGTGGTGGCTGTTGATTAAATATATTTTCAAAACGTTTTACGAATCCGAAATCACCGAATTTTACGAAGGAATGCATTTGACCTACAATGCTGTAACTTTGTGACTATTTGACCTATTTTACTAATTCTTTTTTCTTTGAGTATCATGAAACATTTACTTCAAATCTGCAATTTCGGATTTTGGCATTTCGAAAATTCGTCGCTGTCATTTCGAACCGGAAGTTATTACCAATTTGACAACTTCTTTAATAGTTGTGCGATTTTCGTGAAATTTAGAATGTTAGTAGATCTTGCCAATGCGACTTCAATGATGACCTTGGAAATTTTCTAAATTATCTCCCCTTGGTGAAATTAAGGATCAAAGTTTTCAAAAAAATCGTCGAAATATAGGTCAGAATGACCTAAAAAAAAAATTCGATACTAGACAAGTAATTACTGATTCGTACACAAAATATGGAGTTTGTCGATCGAACCGGAAGTGCCACCATCTTTAAACGTGAAAAATCAAAAAGGCTTTTTTGCTATTTTACTTACAGACTCGGGCGTCATATTTTCAGAATCCTGGAAGGAATGCCTAAAAATCTATCGGATCAGAATTTTGATTTCGGTCACGTGATGGTCACCATTTTGAATTGAAAATGAAAAATAGAAGCAATTTGAAGGGCCGGGACTTTGGAACACAAGAACTCTCCTTCTAATTAAGCTAGAATGTTCAAACTTGGTGTAGGCGTTCAGTAGGTCAATGTCATGATTGAGTTTAAAGATGAGCATTTTTTGCCTAGGGTAAGCAGAGATAAGCAAGCTGATTTGTTGATTCTTTAGGGCACGATGACATTGGTTATAATGAATGGAGGGCGATGAAACTCTTGTCAATCGAGAGGCTAATAGCTGGCCTGTTGTGTGAAATCATTGTATCATTTTTTGAAAATGTCCGGGGTAGCCGAAAAAAGGAGATCGAAATCCAAAAAGTCGTATTTTTACGATTTGGGGCATTTTTAGAGGTCGTGTAAAGTAAAATAAAGCATGCATATACATATATTATTGATATTAAATATATCATATAAAAAACTAAACAATGAATCAGCTGTCATTGACAGATTTTATATTATAAGCATGGTCAGTGGAAGGTCAGCGTATTGTCTAACTTGAACTCACTGACTCCGTAACATTATTGTGGGTATGGTATAAGCTGAATTTGATGAGATGCACATATCTCGTATGACTATTTGGTACTTACAGTGTTAGACTTTGTCGTAACGTTACGGTCTCCATTCATCAAATCGTCGTTGGGGCTATAATACGATTTTGAATCAAGTTATATATCACTGAGGGACTCAAAATTAGGTTTGATGTAGCTCTGCTCATTTACAGTGGCGAATTTAACGGGCTCATGGGTTCCAGCTCCCTCCTCTAGAAATTTCACAGCACCCGCATGGATTGTGGCTAATTTTGTGGCAGAATTTTATTTTTCTGGGGGAGGTATTTCTAAATGGCTCCGACACAAGTGCCTGAAATGCCATGAAATCACGTTTTCGGCCTCCAATTAAAATTTCTTAGCGGGAGAACCCCCTGACCCGACCCCCTTGCGGGGCTTCACGGTCGGTATCAGCCCCCCTCCCCACCACCATGGTTAATCCGGCGTTGATGTTCCCTCTTGTGCAGCTGCAAAAGAATGTACAAGTTCATTGTCTCATTGTCAAAGATCCCACTTTTCTACCCCAGTTCGGGTAATGAGGTCGAGCGTATATTGTATAGGGGATATTAAACAAGCAAACAGTATGGCTGATGTCTCCCGCCAAAACCCCAAAGTAAAAGATGACACATTAATTAATCGCACTTTCATATTTTTTTCAAAAGTATCGAGCAATCAAACTATACTGTAAATTTCATCACTCTCTGTCAGATAGAAATCAAGGTTATCTTGTCCCAAAGCATCGACCAATGAAATTGCCAAGCTGTAGCTCAAAATGTTCAGTCAAGACCTGATGAACATCTACACCAAGTTTAAACATTCTAGCTCAATTAAAAGCTGGGTTGTTATGTTCCAGTACTTCATTATAACCAAAGTTATCATACCCCAAAGCATCAACCAATTCAAAGTCCCGGCCAATCAAGTTGCTTTGCTTATCCTGACTAAGAGAATGCTCATTGTCGAATTTGGTCAAGGTAATATGGTCAAGGTACTAATGTAATGAAACTATACACAAAGTTTCATCAAATTGCTTATCTCTGCTTACCCATTTTAATAGTCCCCTGCCAATCGAAAAGCCCCCCGACCCACCCACTCCACTCCCGTGTAATACATTAGGTTATAATTGTGTTACAAACGTATCACAAGGAACATTTGAATATTCTCTCTGAGGCATCTGATACCACTTGTTCCTATTATTATTTTTTTTTTTTTTGTGTCACTTCTACAAATCGGATTTCTCAGAATCTAACAATAGGATCAATCTGAAACTTTGACCTACCCCCCCCAAAAATGGGGTGCGAATGTTGATTAAATATATTTTCAAATCGTTTTTCGAATCCGAAATCACCGAATTGTACGAACAAATTCATTTGACCTACATTACTGTAACTTTGTAACTATTTGACCTATTTTACTAATTCTTTTTTTGAGGGGTGCCTTGAAACATTTACTTAAAATCTGCATTTTCGAATTTCGAAAATTCGTCGCTGTGATTTTGAACCGGAAGTTGAGATCAATTTGAAAACTTTTTTAATAGTTGCACGATTTTCATGAAATTTAGAATGTAAGTAGATCTTATTAATGCGACTTCAAAAATATCATTAGAAATTTTCTAAATTATCTCCCCTTGATGAAATTAAGGATCAAAGTTTTCAAAAAAATCGACGAAATATAGGTCAGATTGCCTTGATTTTTTTTTCTTTACTAGCTACGACACTACTGATTCGTACACAAAAAATTGAGTTTGTAGCTCAAACCGGAAATGCCACCATCTTGAAATGTGAAAATTACATAAGGCTTTTTTGATATTTTACTTACAGACAAGGCAATTATATTTTCCGAATCCTTGAATGAAAGCCGAAAAACGGTAGATAACACAATTTTGATTTCCGGCAAATGATGGACGCCATTTTGAATTGAAAATGACAATTAGTGAAAAATCCACATTTATGGGCTTGAAAACATATACAATTGGTCGTGACCTAGAGAATATGTCTCCAGGATAGCCTGGATCATGGTCGAACGTTTGGTATTTGAACATTTCAAAAATTCGAATTTCTCCTTTGATGTTTTCCGTGCCGACAAGGTTGTTTTCGAGTTTAGCTGGATTTGACTTCGCGCATGCGCTACGCTAGAACCAAAGGTACCATGAGTACTAAATTCCGGCGAGCAACTTTTCACGTTGGTACCTAGGTACCCTGAAAATTTCAAGGTGATACCTGCATTCGTTCAAGTCGTTTGTTCTTGTCACCTGCCTTTCGTCGTTTTTTTTCGAAGTCAATTTACGGCTTCCATGAGGGGAAAAAAGTGGAATTTCGCCGTGACACCGGCACCGATTGTCCGAAAACCATGAAATTTGGACACAATACGCCCATTACCACCCCGGACTCTGTGCCTTACCCCCATTTCGATCCCATTAAAAAAAAAGAGTTTTAGCAAAAAAACGATTTTCGGAATTTAATATTGGTTTTAACCCTATACCCAGACAAGATATACATATTATTATAATCCCTATGAAATATTTTAATTATTTACTGCTATAATATGAATTATCACTTATTCCCCGTTAAATAAATATCGGTCACCGGGTGCAGCTGTACAACTTCAAGGACCCTGGCTTCAAGTCAATTTACGGCTTCCATGAGGGGAAAAAAGTGGAATTTCGCCGTGACACCGGCATCGATTGTCCGAAAACCATGAAATTTTTACACAATACGCCCATTACCACCCCGGACTCTGTGCCTTACTCCCATTTTGATCCGATTAAAAAAAAGAGTTTTAGCAAAAAACCGATTTTCGGAATTTAATATTGGTTTTAATTAATTTTGAAATTGCAAATGCAAAGAGATTTTATCGCCTCTTCCTTATGTGATAGGTATTGGTACTATACACATTATCCTTAAAAGACAATTTTTTAAAATGACCGTAACGATGTATCAACACTAGAAACCGAAATCGCCTATTTTGACCTTTTTTGACTGCTGAGGCATCCTTCCGGTGGTCCAAATCTCTGGAATTTCTAGCGGTTGGCTGCGCCGCGATGATATTTATCACATATTAAATTGAGAAAATCCTCAGATATCAAGAACAATAAAAATTCGATAAAATACGGCAATTTTTTAAGCAAAAAACCTTTGATTGTTGGGGGTGGGTTTTGAATTTATTTTGAACGTTCTCGGAATCCAACACTCTTCTATTTTTAATATGTGATAGCTAGAATCCCATCGGAATCCAACACTCTTCTATTTTTAATATGTGATAGCTAGAATCCCAAGGTACATTCTGTGCAAATTTGAAGGCAATCGGAGCACAGGAACGTTGCCTGGGTAGAGCAAAACAACCCGGTCGCGAAAATTTACCTATACTTCAAAGTGATTATCATGTTGTGTTATGATCGCCATTTTAGATCAATCTGAGTCCCTGATCCACCGTCATCTACCAAACCACTCCGAAATATACCCAAAATCGACCTTAATTTCTTTTGACTTCGCGCATGTGCCACGCTGGAACCAAAGGTACGTTGACTACCAAATTCCGGCGAGGAACTTTTCACGTTGGTACCTAGGTGCACTGAAAACTTCAAGTCGATACCTGCATTCGTTCAGATCGTTTGTTCTTGACACGGTTCCTGCCGTTCGTTTTTTTCCGCCATTTACGGCTTCTGTAAGGGCGAAAAAAGTGGAATTTCGCCACGAAACCGGCACCGATTGTCCCAAAACCATGAAATTTGGACACAATATGCCAATTACCACTCTGTGACTTACTCCCATTTTGATCAGATTAAAAAAAGGAGTTTCAGCAAAAAATAAACAACCGATTTTCGGAATTTAAATTTGGTTTTAATTAATTTTGAAATTCCAAATGCAAAGGGATCTTATCGCCTCTTCCGTATGTGATTGCTATTAGTACTATACACATTATCCGTAAAAGACATTTTTTTTAAAAATGAGCGCAACACCAAAAACCGAAATCGACTATTTTGTCTTTATCATACATTATCATACAAACGCCCACATTGAAATTGAATTTCAGCGATTTCCGATAATTACTGTCAGAGTTATGGCCCTTCATCACTTAAAAAAATTCTTGTGGATGCTCTAGAGGCCAAAGTTAATGTCCGATTGACTTTAAATTTATACACAGTGGTTAAGGTCATGAGACGAAGTAGGCGATTGATTTTCAGCGATATCTGATATTTACTGCCAGAGTTGTGGCCCCTGATCACTTCAAAATATCTTGTGGACGCTCTAGAGGCCAAAGTTAATATCCGATTGACTTTAAATTTATGCGCAGTGTTGTGGCCCCTGATCACTTCAAAATATCTTGTGGACGCTCTAGAGGCCAAAGTTAATATCCGATTTATAGTCATGACACGAAGATGCCTACAGTATTGATTTTCAGCAATATCTGATATTTACTGCCATTTCCAATAATTACCGTCAGAGTTATTGCCCTTGATCACTTTAAAAAATCTTGTGGACGCTCTAGAAGCTAAATTCAATATCTGATTGACCATAAATTTATACAGTGTTTAAGGTCATGAGATGAAGAAGCCAATTGATTTTCAGCGATTTCCGATTGAATCTTTTGAAAATCACACCTAACTCTAAAACTAAAGGCAAGAAACGGGCCGCTTTACATTGAAGCACAACTAATTCCTGTCCTGCGAACTCTATAAATATAATATACGGTTTTCTAAATATGCCTTGGATGGTAGCCACAAGTCGACAATTTTTGTTTTGTATTTTTCCCATTTTGTTCATAAGGTAAATGTAATTTTTCAGATACCTGATGACATTTATACTTATTGTTTCAATAGATTCTAATAACCCCCTTTGCAGTTAATATGAAAGCTTTCATATCTGCTATGCAGATCTAGTTATTATTATTATTTTTTTTGTGTTTTATCCACAAATCGGATTTCTCAGAATCTAACCATGGGATCTTTCTGAAACTTTTACCTATCCCCCCAAAAATTGGTGGTGGCTGTTGATTAAATATATTCTCAAAACGTTTTACGAATCCAAAATCACCGAATTTTACGAACGAATGCATTTGACCTACAATGCTGTAACTTTGTGACTATTTGACCTATTTTACTAAATCTTATTTCTTTGAGTACCTTGAGACAATTACTTCAAATCTGCAGATTCAGATTTTCGAATTTCGAAATTTCGTCGCAGTGATTTCGAACCCGTATTTATGACCAATTTGACCACTTCTTTAATAGTTGTACGATTTTCATGAAATTTAGCATGTAAGTAGATCTTACCAATGCGATTTCAAAAATATGATTCGAAATTTGCTAAATTATCTCCCCTTGATGAAATTAAGGATCAAAGTTTTCAAAATAATCGACGAAATATAGCTCAGATTGCCTTGAATTTTTTTTTTTTACTAGCTACGACACTACTGATCCGTACACAAAAAATGGAGTTTGTTGCCTGTTCCGGAAGTGCCACCATCTTGAAATGTGAAATGTCAAAAGGCTTTTTTGATATTTTACTAACAGACGAGGGAATTATATTTTCCGAATCCTTGAAGAAAAGCCCATAAATTGTAGGAATTAGAATTTTCATTTTTGGCAAATGATGGACGCTATTTTGAATTGAAAATGAAAAATACTGAAAAATCCACATTAATGGGCTTAAAAACATCCACAATTGGTCGTGGCTTAAAGAACCTGTCTCCTATTACCGAAATTAATACATTTCAGGATAGCCTGGCTCATGGTCGAATGTTTTTTATTTGAATATTTCAAAAATTCGAATTTCGCCTTTGATGTTTTCCGTGCCGACAAGGTTGTTTTGAGTTTAGCTGATTTTGACTTCGCGCATGCGCTACGCTGGAACCAAAGGTACCATGAGTACCAAATTCCGGCGAGCAACTTTTCACGCTGGTACCTAGGTACCCTGAAAATGTCAAGGCGATACCTGCATTCGTTCAAGTCGTTTGTTCTTGTCACCTGCCTTTCGTCATTTTTTTTCTAAGTCAATTTACGGCTTCCATGAGAGGAAAAAAGTGGAATTTCGCCGTGACACCGGCACCGATTGTCCGAAAACCATGAAATTTTTACACAATACGCCCATTACCACCCCGGACTCTGTGCTTTACCCCCATTTTGATCCCATTAAAAAAAAGAGTTTTAGCAAAAAAACGATTTTCGGAATTTAATATTGGTTTTAACCCTGTAATACCCAGACATGATATACATATTATTATAATCCCTATGAAATATTTTAATTATTTACTGCTATAATATGAATTATCACTTATTCCCCGTTAAATAAATATCGGTCACCGGGTGCAGCTGTACAACTTCAAGGACCCTGGCCTCAAGTCAATTTACGGCTTCCATGAGGGGAAAAAAGTGGAATTTCGCCGTGACACCGGCACCGATTGTCCGAAAACCATGAAATTTGGACACAATACGCCCATTACCACCCCGGACTCTGTGCTTTACCCCCATTTTGATCACATTAAAAAAAAAAGAGTTTTAGCAAAAAAACGATTTTCGGAATTTAATATTGGTTTTAATTAATTTTGAAATTGCAAATGCAAAGAGATGTTATCGCCTCTTCCGTATGTGATAGGTATTAGTACTATACACATTATCCTTAAAAGACAATTCTTTAAAATGACCGCAACGATGTTTCGACACTAGAAACCGAATCGCCTATTTTGACCTATTTTGACTGCTGGGGCATCTTTCCGTACGTGATAAGGAGTAGGTCGCCCGTCCAACCTGTGTGTTTTTTCAGGATCACCCGGTTTCCTCCCACTGCTAGACCCCTACGCACAAGCGAATTATTGAAAGAAAATTGAACCATACGTTAGTCCCGAAATGACCTAGTTTGTGTCGAGTGGTCGATCAACCCCATTTCGCTCTCTCAATTTTAGCACTCCTGACTAAATGCAAGGAACGGGCCTATTTACAGAGGTCACAATTTTAACCCTGTAATACCCAGCATATCAGATATGCACACCTACATGATATACATATATATTATAATCCCTATGGGATATTTTAATCATTTACTGTTATAATATGAATTATAACTTATTCCACGTTAAATAAATATCGGTGACCGGGTGCAGCTGTACAACTTCAAGGACCTTGGCCTCAAGTGCATGGGACCAACTCTACATTTTCTGAAATGTCAATAAAAGCCCTGGAATGATTTCATTTAATCAGAAAGTAAATCTATTTTTATCTGTATGCTATTTGTTGCCAGAAAATATATTTTGTTACTAGTCTAATTCAAATTTAAAAATAAACAATATTTTTTCTGAAAATCAATGTCGAAATTTAGTGTATCATATATTTATTGATATATAGAAATTAATGCAGTGTTCTCATTATGTGTTAAAAGAGTCCCAGAAATGTCTCGAAATTCAACCATTTGTGTATTTAGTATATCAAGTATATGCGTGTATTACAAAGCTCTGATTTGTGTGATTTGTGTACACCCCCCCCCCTCCTCGTGTCACTATCATGTACATATCAATTCTGCTGCCAACCCACCCACGCGAACATGACTAAATTATGAAACATTGTCTAGTCGTTTGTATGTTACGACAAAACGAGGCCAGCGTGGCTCATTTGTGCAGAACGGAAGGCCTTGCAGGGATTAGTGTCTAGTCGTTCGGATGGTACGAAATCCCGAGGTCAAAGTGGTTCCCGGTTGGCAGTGGTGAAGTATGGAAGGCCTAGCAAGGATCTGTGTCTAGTCGTTTCGATGGGACGAAAAACGCCCGTCCCCTCGTCCATGGTACAAGGATTAGTGCCTAGTCGCTTGGATGGTATGCAAAACAGAGGTCCCCGTTCTCTCCCTTTGTCCGTGGTTCTTGACCGAAGGCCCGACAACTAACTTTACGTGCAGTTTTTTGGGTAGGACGAAAAATCGAAATCCTGTGTGCATATTGGCGTGCACGAAAAATAACCCTTTGCATTTGGAATTTTATGCACCCATCCCACCCTCGAACAACGCTTAACATAACATTTTGTTTTCACTACCTACATTGTAAAATTTGTTTGATTTCAGATGACTTAGCCCCGGTTTTTCACAGTGAAAGATTTTGATGAAACTTGACAAGCATGTTTATAACCCAAAGATATGGTTCCTTTCGATATTTGCGCATATCGAATCGTAACTTCATGAATTATGGTCCCTGATTGTAAGAAAAATCACTTGATATTTCGCGTGTTCTCTATCTATCTCTCGGAAATGGAATATGGAAATACACAAGCTAGCTAGTGTATTACAGGGTGGTGGTGGTGGGGATGAGGTCTTCTATTAGCAATGATTTTTTGACTACAAAATATACGCTCTAACTCATTACTCAAACTACAGCAAAAAAGCGGTACTGTAAACCCCATTTTATATATTCTTACAATAGCAACGCACTTCGGGATTAACTTAGAAAAGATTCCACTACTGATATATTCCGCCTTACTCCTGCCACAGTAGTGGCTTGTCTTACGGAGTTCCTTTCCGCAAGTTTTTTTTAGTCAAATGACTACAAAAAGGTTACTGGCCTATGTATAGCTCCCTTAATTTACACATAAACTGACCTAAAACTGCACTGCACATATAATAAACCAATTCCCATTGAAATAAAGGTGAAGCCGTACCGCATAATTATATGATTTGATGAAACCCAACTGCTACCTGAAGTTTCTCGCCTATCGAAGTTATAATATCCGCCGGTGTCATGGCGGCTCGCACATTATAAGAATCATTGCTTTGAAAATGTAGAACGCATTAACACAAAGAAAAACTGATCGGTAACTAGTTTAGTGGCCCAGTCTTCACTAAAATTTGTGATAGAATTACTTATTTAGAAAAAAACTGAATGATGTAAAAATAAAAATGGTTGGAGTGCCCAAGTTTAGATTTGTCGTTGATTTCATAAAGATGTTAGGATATAGAACGTTAAATACTGTGTGATTCAACATGGCGGCCAAGGGGTTTAATATGATATAAGTACGAAATACATACATGTACATGTAGTACCAAATGGTTTATATGTATGAGAGTCTTGGGGAAGTAGGGGGCGACTAGTATGTGCCTCTCTTTAGTGGACCGATGTGAGATTGCCCATTGTATTAACTGGACGGGTAGGCCTATTCACCTTCGGTTATGTGTCAATGTCAAATAAGCGGCTTCTTATCAATACGATCGGCTCTGGGCCGGTTTAATTCTACGTATGTCTCGTAGCTGAGAGAAGAAAGATTTTTTAGCCGAGAAAATATCTTCCGTCAAAGTGATTGTTGATTCATAGATTCTAATAACCCCTTTTGTAGTTTATATGAAAGCTTTGATATCTGCTATGCAGATCTAGTTATTATTATTTTTTTTGTGTGTTTTTCCTGCAAATCTTATATCTCAGAATCTAACCGTGGGATCTTTCTGAAACTTTGACCTACCCCCCCCCCAAGAATGGGTGGTGGCGTTGGAATAGGTATGTTTTCAAAACGTTTTACCCATCCGAAATTACCGAATTTTACGAACGAATGCATTTGACCTACATTGCTGTAACTTTGTGACTTTTTGACCTATTTTACTAAAAACAAATTCATTGATTACCTGGAATCATTTACTTCAAATCTGCAATTTCGGATTTTCGAGTTTACAGCTTCCATGAGGGGAAAAAAGTGGAATTTCGCCGTGACACCGGCACCGATTGTCCGAAAACCATGAAATTTAGACACAATACGCCCATTACCACCCCGGACTCTGTGCCTTACTCCCATTTTGATCCGATTAATTTTGATCGGATTTTCGAGTTTCGAAAATTCGTCGCTGTGATTTCGAACCGGAAGCTAAAATCAACTTGACAACTTCTTTAATAGTTGCACGATTTACATGAAATTAAGAATGTAAGCAGATCTTACCGACACAACTTGAAAAATGCCATTAGAAATTTTCTGTATTATCTCCCCTTGATGAAATTAAGGATCAAAGTTTTCAAAAAAATCGACGAAATATAGGTCCGATTGCCTTGAAATTGTATTTCTTTACTAGCTACGACAATACTGATTCGTACACAAAAAATGGAGTTTGTAGCCCGAACCGGAAGTGCCACCATTATGAAATTTGAAATATCGCTAAGGCTTTTTTGATATTTTACTTACAGACAAGGGAATTATATTTTCCAAATCCTTGAAGGAAAGCCCATAAAATGTAGGCAGTAGAATTTTGATTTAGGTCAACTGATGGACGCCATTTTGAATTGAAAATGAAAAATAGTGAAAAATCCATTTTAATGGGCTTGAAAACATACACAATTGGTCGAGGCTTAGAGAATCTGTCTCCTATTACCGAAATTAATACATTTCAGGATAGCCTGGATCATGATCGAATGTTTGGTATTTGAATATTTCAAAAATTCGAATTTCGCCTTTGATGTTTTCCGTGCCGACAAGGTTGTTTTCGAGTTTAGCTGGTTTTGACTTCGCGCATGCGCTACGCTGGAACCAACGGTACCATCAATACTAAATTCCGGCGAGTAACTTTTCACGTTGATACCTAGGTACCCTGAAAATTTCAAGGTGATACCTGCATTCGTTCAAGACGTTTGTTCGCCGTGACACCGGCACCGATTGTCCGAAAACCATGAAATTTGGACACAATACGCCCATTACCACCTGTGCCTTACTCCCATTTTGATCCGATTAAATAAAAATAGATTTAGCAAAAAAAAGATTTTCGGAATTTAATATTGGTTTTAACCCTGTAATACCCAGCATATCAGATATGCACACCTACATGATATAAATATTATCATAATCCCTATGAAATATTTTAATTATTTACTGCTATAATATGAATTATCACTTATTCCCCGTTAAATAAATATCGGTCACCGGCTGCAGCTGTACAACTTCAAGGACCCTGGCCTCAAGTCAATTTACGGCTTCCATGAGGGGAAAAAGGTGGACTTTCACCGTGACACCGGCACCGATTGTCCGAAAACCATGAAATTTGGACACAATACGCCCATTACCACCCCGGACTCTGTGCTTTACCCCCATTTTGATCCCATTAAAAAAATGAGTTTTAGCAAAAAACCGATTTTCGGAATTTAATATTGGTTTTAATTAATTTTGAAATTGCAAATACAAAGAGATTTTATCGCCTCTTAATTATGTGATAGGTATTGGTACTATACACATTATCTTTAAAAGACAATTTTTTAAAAGGACCGTAACGATGTATCAACACTAGAAACCGAAATCGCCTATTTTGACATTTTTTGACTGCTGAGGCATCCTTCCGATGGTCCAAATCTCTGGAATTTCTAGCGGTTGGCTGCGCCGCGATGATATTTATCACATATTAAATTGAGAAAATGCTCAGGTATCAAGAACAATAAAAAATCGATATAATACGGCAATTTTTTAAGGAAAAAAACTTTGAGGGGTGGGAGTGGGTTTTGAATTTATTTTGAACGTTCTCGGAATCCCACACTCTTCTATTTTTAATATGTGATAGCGAAAATTTGCTCATTCTTCAAAGTGATTATCATATTGTGTGATGATCGCCATATTAGATCAATCTGAGTCCCTGATCCACCGTCACCTACCAAACCACTCCGAAATATACCCAAAAATCCCAAAATCGACCGTAATTTCTTTTTACTTCGCGCATGCGCCACGCTGGAACAAAAGGTACGTTGACTACCAAATTCCGGCAAGGAACTTTTTACGTTGGTACCTAGGTGCACTGAAAACTTCAAGGCGATACCTGCATTCGTTCAGGTCGTTTGTTCTTGACACGGTTCCTGCCGTTCGTTTTTTTCCGCCATTTACGGCTTCTGTAAGGGCGAAAAAAGTGGAATTTCGCCACGACACCGGCACCGATTGTTCCAAAACCATGAAATTTGGACACAATACGCCCATTACCACTTTGTGACTTTCTCCCATTTTGATCAGATTAAAAAAAAGGAGTTTCAGCAAAAAATAAACAACCGATTTTCGGAATTTAAATTTGGTTTTAATTAATTTTGAAATTCCAAATGCAAAGGGATCTTATCGCCTCTTCCGTATGTGATTGCTATTAGTACTATACACACTATCCGTAAAAGACATTTTTTTTTAAAATGAACGCAACACCAAAAACCGAAATCGACTATTTTGACTTTATCATACATTAAATATTATATGCCATCGGTTAATATTTATACGCCCACATTGAAATGTGGTCGTATATTGTCGTCGCCGCCGTCCGGCCGGCTAAAGTTAATATCCGATTACTTTAAATTTATACACAGTGTTTAAGGTCATGAGACGAAGAATCCTATTGATTTTCAGCGATTTCCGATAATTACTGTCAGAATTATGGTCCTTCACCACTTCAAAAAATCTTGTGCACGCTCTAGAGGCTAAATTTAATATCCGATTGACTTTAAATTTATACACAGTGTTTAAGGTCATGAGTTGAAGAAGCCAATTGATTTTTAGCGATTTTCGAAAATTACTGTCAGAGTTATGGCCCTTCATCACTTAAAAAAAATCTTGTGGATGCTCTAGAGGCCAAAGTTAATGTCCGACTGACTTTATACACAGTGGTTAAGGTCATGAGACGAAGTAGGCAATTGATTTTCAGCGATATCTGATATTTACTGCCAGAGTTGTGGCCCCTGATCACTTCAAAATATCTTGTGGACGTTCTAGAGGCCAAAGTTAATATCCGATTGACTTTAAATTTATGCGCAGTGTTTAAGGTCATGATACGAAGAAGCCTACAGTATTGATTTTCAGCGATATCTGATATTTACTGCCATTTACGATAATTACCTTCAGAGTTATTGCCCTTGATCACTTTAAAAAATCTTGTGGACGCTCTAGAGGCTAAATTCAATATCCGATTGACTTTAAATTTATACAGTGTTTAAGGTCATGAGATGAAGAAGCCAATTGATTTTCAGCGATTTCCGATTGAATCCTTTGAAAATCACACCTAACTCTAAAACTAAAGGCAAGAAACGGACCGGTTTACTTTGAAGCACAACTAATTCCTGTCCTGCGTACTCTGTATATAATATACGGTTTTCCAAATATGCCTTGGATGGTAGCCACAAGTCGACAATTTTTGTTTTGTATTTTTCCCATTTTGTTCATAAGGTAAATGTAATTTTTCAGATACCTGATGACATTTATACTTATTGTTTCAATAGATTCTAATAACCCCCTTTGCAGTTAATATGAAAGCTTTCATATCTGCTATTCAGATCTAGCTATTATTATTTTTTTTTTGTATACTTTCAGCAAATCGGATTTCTCAGAATCTAACCATGGGATCTTTCTGAAACTTTGTCCTACCCCCCAAAATTGGGTGGCAGCTTTTGATTAAATATATTTTGAAAATCCTTTACGAATCCGAAATCACCGAATTTTACGAACGAAGATATTGACCTACATACCAATACCTCTGTGACTATGTGACCTATTTTACTAATTCTTTTTTTTTGAGTACCTTGAAATATTTACTTGAAATCTGCTATTTCCGATTTTCGAATTTCAAAAATAACGTCATTGACATTTCGTCCCGGAAGTAAAACAGAATTGACAACTTCTTTAATATTGGTACGATTTTTTGAAATTTGGAATGTATGTAGATCTCATTGACGCAACTTCAAAGATACCATTAAAAATGCCCTAACTTATCTCCCCTTGGAGAAATTAAGGATTAAATTTTTCAAAAAAATCGACTAAATATAGGTCAGATTGCCTTGAATTTTTTTTTCTTTACTAGCTACGATACTTCTGATTCGTTTACAGAAAATGGAGTTTGTAGTCAATTTACGGATTCTATAAGGGGAAAAAGGTGGAATTTCGCCGCGAAACCGGCACCGATTGTCCGAAAACCATGAAATTTGGACACAATACGCCCATTACCACCCCGGACTCTGTGCTTTACTCCCATTTTGATCCCATTAAAAAAAAGGAGTTTTAGCAAAAAAACGATTTTCGGAATTTAATATTGGTTTTAATTAATTTTGAAATTGCAAATGCAAAGGGATTTTATCGCCTCTCCCGTATGTGATAGGTATTAGTACTATACACATTATTCTTAAAAGACAATTTTTTAAAATGACCGCAACGATGTATCGACACTAGAAACCGAAATCGCCTATTTTGACCTTTTTTGACTGCTGAGGCATCCTTCCAGTGGTCCAAATCTCTAGAATTTCTAGCGGTTGGCTGCGCCGCGATGATATTTATCACATATTAAAAGGAGAAAATGTTCAGATATCAAGAACAATAAAAATTCGATAAAATACGGCAATTTTTTAAGCAAAAAAACTTTGATCGGTGGGGGTTGGTTTCGAATTTATTTTCAACGTTCTCGGAATTCCAGACTCTTCTATTTTTAATATGTGATATCTTGAATCCCAAGGTACATCCCGAGCAAATTTGAAGGCAATCGGCCCAACGGAACGTTTCCTGGGCAGAGTAAATCAACCCCGGTAGCGAAAATTTGCTCATTCTTCAACGCTTATTATAATAGATCCACCGTCACATACCAAACAACTCTGAAATATACCCAAATTCCCCAAATAGACCGTAATTTCTTTTGACTTCGCGCATGCGCCACGCTGGAACCAAAGGTACCATGACTACCAAATTCCATCGAGGAACTTTTCACGTTGGTACCTAGGTGCCCTGAAAAATTCAAAGCGATACCTGCATTCGTTCAGGTCGTTTGTTCTTCACACGTTTCCTGTCGTTCGGCTTTTTCCGCCATTTACGGCTTCAGTAAGTGCGAAAAAAGTGGAATTTCGGGACGACACCGGCACCGATTGTCCGAAAACCATGAAATTTGGACACAATACGCCCATTGCCACCCGGACTTTGTGCCTTACTCCCATTTTGATCCGATTAAAAAAAGGAGTTTTAGCACAAAAAAAAGATTTTCGGTCAACTGAATTGGAATTGAATATAAAGAACAGTGAAAAATCCACTTGAACTTGGGTGTTTGAAAATTTTAAAATTTTCATATTTCCCCTTTGACCTTTTACGTGCCGACAAAGTTGTTTGCAGGACAATTTACGCCTTTAATTTTCAAAATTTACAAATTTAACATAAATATTCGAACAGCTAAGGTCAATCTGATTCAAACAATGTTAGTTCCGTTCAAAGTTATTTCATTTATCTTTTTGATATTTTCCTGCCCCTTTTTAGTTCTTTCCCGCCATTTTCGTTTCATCTTCTCATCCGTCCCGTTTTTAAACGGCTTGATCCATTTTTCTGAAACTTCGGGAACGGAAAGTCATTCCGATTACAGCAATCCAACTCTCAGTTATTTCCCTTTAGTTTTCAGATTATTTTGTTGCCCGGTGCAATGTTTCTCACTATATTTAGACTTATAACTTCGCGACTTTTTCACCGATTTTGATAATTATTTTTTTGTTGTTCTTTTTTCTTTTTATAATCATGTCACGTGACGATGAATATGAAAGCTTTCATATCTGCATGGAACAGTAGCAGATCTAGTTATTATTATTATTTTTTTTTTGTGTACTTTCTGCAAATCGGATTTCTCGGAATCTAACCGTGGGATCTTTCTGAAACTTTGACCTACACCCCCAAAATTGGGTGGCAGCTTTTGATTAAATATATTTTCAAAACGTTTTACGAATCCGAAATCACCGAATTTTACGAACGAAGATACTGACCTACATACCAATACCTCTGTGACTATGAGACCTATTTTACTAATTCGTTTTTCTTTGAGTACATTGAAACATTTTCTTCAAATCTGCAATTTCGGATTTTCGAATTTCGAAAATTCGTCTCTGTGATTTCGAACCGGAAGTTGAAACCAACTTGACAACTTCTTTAATAGTTGCACGATTTTCATGAAATTTAGTATGTATGTAGATCTTACCAATGCGACATGAGAAATGTCATTAGAAATTTTCTAAATTATCTCCCCTTGATGAAATTAAGGATCAAATTTTTCAAAAAAATCGACGAAATATAGATTAGATTGCCTTGAATTTTTTTTTTCTTTACTAGCTACGACACTACTGATTCGTACACAAAAAATGGAGTTTGTTGCCCATTCCGGAAGTGCCACCATCTTGAAATGTGAAATGTCGCTAAGGCTTTTTTCATATTTTACTTACAGACAAGGGAATTATATTTTCCGAATCCTTGAAGAAAAATCCATAAAATGTATTCAGTAGAATTTTCATTTAGGTCAACTGATGGACGCCATTTTGAATTGAAAATGAAAAATAGTGAAAAATCCACATTAATGCGCTTGAAAACCCACACAATTGGTTGTGGCTTAAATAATCTGTCTCCTATTACCGAAATTAATACATTTCAGGATAGCCTGGCTCATGGTCGAATGTTTGGTATTTGAATATTGCAAAAATTCGAATTTCGCCTTTGATGTTTTCCGTGCCGACAAGGTTGCTTTGAGTTTAGCTGGTTTTGACTTCGCGCATGCATTATGCTGGAACCAAAGGTACCATGAGTACCAAATTCCGACGAGGAACTTTTCACGCTGGTACCTAGGTATCCTGAAAATTTCCAGGTGATACTTGCATTCGTTCAAGTCGTTTGTTCTTGGCACGGCTCCAGGTCAATTTACGGCTGCCATAAGGGGAAAAAAGTGGAATTTCGCCAAAGGTACCATGACTAACAAATTCCGGCGAGGAACTTTTCACGTTGGTACCTAGGTGCCCTGTAAAATTCAAGTCGATACCTGCATTCGTTCAGGTCGTTTGTTCTTCACACGGTTCCTGTCGTTAGGCTTTTTCCGCCATTTACGGCTTCAGTAAGTGAGAAAAAAGTGGAATTTCGCCACAACACCGATTGTCCGAAAACCATGAAATTTGGACGCAATACGCCCATTACCACCCCGGACTCTGTGCTTTCCTCCCATTTTGATCCCATGAAAAAAAAGAGTTTTAGCAAAAAAACGATTTTCGGAATTTAATATTGGTTTTAATTAATTTTGAAATTACAAATTCAAAGAGATTTTATCGCCTCTCCCGTATGTGATAGGTATTAGTACTATACACATTATCCTTAAAAGACAATTTTTTAAAATGACCGCAACAATGTATCGACACCAGTGGTTCAAATCTCTGGAATTTCTAGTGGTTGGCTGCGCCGCGATGATATTTATGACATATTAAAAGGAAAAAATGCTCAGATATCAAGAACAATAAAAATTCGATAAAATACGGCAATTTTTTAAGCAAAAAAACTTTGATGGGTGAGGGTGGGTTTCGAATTTATTTTCAACGTTCTCGGAATTCCACACTCTTCTATTTTTAATATGTAATAGCTAGAATCCCAGGGTACATTCCGTGCAAATTTGAAGGCAATCCGACAAACGGAACGTAACCTGGGCAGAGCAAATCAAACCCGGTCGCGAAAATTTGCTCATTCTTCAACGTTATTATAATATTGTATTATGACCGCCATCTTAGATCCATCTGGGTCTCCGATCCACCGTCACTTACCAAACCACTCCGAAATATACCCAAAATCCAAAAATCGACATTCTGTGACAATGCGAAATGTCCGATATCGCCGAAATTGTCGGGTTTTTTTTAAAAACGCCGTAGTATTAACAATAATCATCAAATTTTAACATATGATGCATTTTGAAATAGCCAGAAACGAGGCACATAGCTGTGTTACTTTTAATTTTTGATTGCCGACGAATGCTCGAAGACATTAAGCACAACATTTTGAAAATTTAAAATTTTCCAAAAAACTTTTTTATTTATGAATATTTTTATATGGCATTTTACCCAGGGTTCAAGAGTTATCCGATTTGACTAAAAATGTCAACATTTTTTGTGTCCGTAATTTTCCTTAGCCGCCATTGGCTAATTCAGTTTTTCAGTACTAGATTAATTATTTATTATTCGATTTGTACAAAAGAAAGTTCATATGCTGCGTGGTCCAAAATGTAATTCTTTTGGTTACTGGTGAAGAATCCTGTCGGCACCGGAAGTGATATAAAATCAGCAAAAACTACAATTTTGACAGTTCGGTACAACTTTTTGAAAGCAAATATCATTTTTTTCAAATCTGACTTAACTGAAAGGTTACGCCCTGTAAAGGCGCACAAAACATCGGGCTCAGTTTTTTTTAATTTCGATTTCGTTTTCGGGCCATTAAGATTCATAGGCGAAAAAAGATGTAAAAATAAGCTATTTACAACCCATCCACCGTCTTCGTATTTCAAAATATTTCATCGTAACTTTCATAATCTCGTAGCAATAACCCATCCAAAGAGAATGTATGTCAAAGTTAGGTTGTAATATCAGCAGTTGCCGAGAAATAGGCACTTTTGCACGAGTCACATTTCGCGTTATTTTGCCTGTACAAGAATCAATTATTATTCAATTTTCAATTTTCTTTCACCATTTGATTACTAATGCCACGCTTGACTAGGTTAAACCATTTTAACACCTTTACTATCACCGGACGTGACGTCATTTGGGCAAAAACTGAATTTTTAGCCTTCAAACCCGATATTTTTTTCAAATGAGTCGTATATGTTATTTGTTGAAAAGTATGATATTTAATTTCAATTAACAAATAGAATGAACCCATATGACCACACAGATACCACAAAATGGGTTCTATCTTGTAAGGTTGCAGAGAAATAGACGATTTTCTACTAGTCACTTTTCAAGGTTTTTGGTCTATATAGTGTCAATTATTATTCGATTTTCACCATGTGATGCCTTATGCCATTTCTTATTTCATAAAACTAATTTAACATTTTAATTCTCACCGGAAGTAATGTCATTTTAGCCTTCAAAACACATATTTTTCTGAAGTGAGTTATATTTAGTATTCGTTTAACATTATGATATTTCATTCCAATGGAAATATAGATTGGATCAATACGATCATAAACATGTCAAAAAATAGCTTCTAGCATCTTCCCTTGTCAAGAAATAACCAATTTCATCAGGATCACTTTTTAAGACTTTTCGCATTTTTATTACAGTTTATAGGTTCCGTTCTAAGTTAATTATTTATTGCCTGATTTGTATAAAATAAAATCTCATATACTCCTTGGTGCAAATTCTCATCTTGTTTCTACCAAAAAAGTTTTCTGTCTGAAACTTAAATTTTGACGGGTCGGGAGGTTTTTTCCAAAGGAAAAATCTTAATTTCTACAAATATCATCAATGAAGATGAAAGCTCCTACTACAGGGTAAAATATGTCTGGCTTGGTTTTTTTAAATATTTTTATATCGGTTTTGTATTTGCACCATTTTGATTTAAAGGTGAAAAAGGGGGTAAAAATGAGCAATTTACAACCCATTCATCGTCTTCATATTTTAAATTATTTCTACGCGACTTTTATGATTTTGTAGCATTAAGCCATACGAGGACAATGTATGTCAAAATTAGTTTGTAATATGCGCAATTGCCGAGAAATTGGCAATTTTGTCTGGGGCACTTTTCATGTTATTTTGCATGTAAAAGAGTCAAGTATCGTCCGATTTTTAATTTTTTTCTATCATGTGATGCCCCATGCCCTTTTTGGCTAGGTCAATCCAATTTAACATTTCACTGTAACTGAAAATGACGTCATTTGGGCAAAAACTGTATTTTTAGCCCCCAAAACAGATATTTTATTCAAATGAGTCTGATTTGTAATGTTTTTAAAATTATGATATTTGATTCCAATCAACTAATAGAATGAACCCCTACGATCATATAGATATCACGAAATGGTTTCTAACTTGTTCAGTTGCGGAGAAATAGGCGATTTTCAGCAGG
Source organism: Patella vulgata (assembly GCF_932274485.2). Classification (NCBI taxonomy): domain Eukaryota; kingdom Metazoa; phylum Mollusca; class Gastropoda; family Patellidae; genus Patella; species Patella vulgata. The sequence goes on along the minus strand of NC_065881.2, from coordinate 29,893,115 downwards.
TCACTTTTCAAGGTCTTTGGTCCACAAAAGTGTCAAATATTATTCGATATAAAAAAATTCCCTGTGTGATACCTAATGCCATTTACGATTTCATACAAGTAATTTAATATTTTCATTATCACCGGAAGCACCGCCATTTTGGAAAAAACTGTATTTTTAGCCTCTAAAACAAGTAATTGTTTGAAGTAAGCTATATTCTTTATTGGTATTTAATTATGATATTTGATTCCTCTGGACAAATAGTATCAATCAATACGATCATATTGATATCACAAAATTGTTTCTATCATCTTCCCTTGCCGAGAAATAAGCAATTTTGTCAGGATCACTAAATAAGATTTTTCGCATTTTAATTTCAATTTATGGGTTCTGGGTTAATTATTTATTACCTGATTTGTGTAAAAGAAAAGCCTATCTGGTGCAAATTCTCAACTTTCTTCTACCGATAAAAGTTTCGGTCGGCACCGGAAGTGACGTGATTTTTATCCAAAACTTCAATTTTGACGTTACGAAAGGTCTTTTAAAAAGCAAATATTAATGTTTACAAATCTAATAGATCAAGATAAAATCTCCTACTGAAGACGCAAAATATGTCTTTCTTTGTTTTTTTTATTTTGGTTTTGCATTTGCATCATTTTGATTTAAAGATGAAAAAACGGTGTAAAAATGAGCTATTTACAATGCATTCAGGGTTTTCATATTTCAAAATATTTCTTGACAATTTTCACGAACCTGTAGCATTAATATGTCAAAATTGGTTTGTAATATTAGCAGTTGCCGAGAAATAGGCAATTTTGCATAAGTCACTTTTCACGTTATTTGGCCTGTAAACGAGTTAATTATAATCCGATTTTCTATTTTTTTCACCGTATGATGCCTAATGCCATTTTTGACTGGGTGGATCCAATTTTACACTTTCACTGTCACCGGAAATGGCGTCATATGGGCAAAAACTGTAATTATAGCTTTAAAACAGATACTTTATTCCAATGAGTCTGATTTGTCATTTTTTTAAAATTATGATATTTGATTCCAATCAACAAATAGAATGAACCCATACGATCATACAGATTCCACAAAATAGTTACTAACTCTTACGGTTGCAGAGAAGTATACGATTTTCTACAAGACATCTTTAAAGGTTTTTGGTCTATAAAAGTGTCAATTATTATTCGATTTTCATAAATTGTTGACCATGTGATGCCTTATGCCATTTTTGATTTCATAGAACTAATTTAACATTTTCATTACCATCGGAAGTAATGTTATTCGTTTAACATTATGATATTTGATTCCAATGGCCATATAGATTGGATCAATACGATCATATAGATGTCCAAAATTTTTAAAGATTTTTTTTCGCATTTTAATTTACCATTAGAAAGTCAGCTAACTTAGTGGTAAGTTATTAACAAATTTTGCCAGGATCACTTTTTTGACATATGTAACACATGTATAAATGGAATTGATATTGCTAGATTTGGTTGATTCTGCGTCCATTTTATAACACGTGTGCAGTGGTAATGTGGAAATCTGTTTAACGGTTTCGTTGGTACCGGAAGTGACATAAGTTCAAGGGTAACGTGGCACCGGATGTGACATAAGTTCAAGGGTAACGTGGCACAGGTGAAACCCGTCATTACTGCATCGCAGTTCTAGTGATGATTGTTTTTACCAAAAAGACAATCTTGCAACACGTTGGCCGTTTTATTTTCAACATGAGCACATCTCAGAAACTACTTGTCGGATCGATCCGATATCTTTGGTTTTACGCGAAAATTGGTATGACTTAGATATTAAATCTATTTCGCGAAATTGTGTTTTTTAATATATTGCCCTAAAATTTACAATAATGGACAGATTTTAACATTTGGTACATTTTTTCATAGCCGGAGACAGGGCAAATAGCTACGGTACTTCAGAGTTTTCATTTTCGACGAATCTTCGCTTATATTAGGCGGGGAATTTTGAAAATTTAAATTTTTACAAAAAACATTTTAATTTATGAATATTTGTGATGCTATTTTACACAAGATTAAAGGGTCATCTAACCTGAGCAAAAATGAGAACGACTTTTGTGTCAATAATTTGCCTTAGCCACCATTGGCTAATTCAGTTTTTCGGTCCTAGATTAATTATTTATTGTTCGATTTGTATAAAACAAAGTTCATGTGCTCCGTTTTCCGAAATGTCATTTTTTTTGCTACCATTAAAGTGTCCTGTCGGCACCGGAAGTGACATAATTCTACCAAAAACTACAATTTTGACAGTTCGGTACAACTTTTTGAAAGCAAATATTATTTTTTTTCAAATTTGGTATAGCTGAAAGGGTGCGCCCTATAAAGGCGCACAAAATGTCGGGCTCAGTATTTTTTAATTTCGATTTCGTTTATGGGCTATTTCGATCAAAAGGTGAAAAAGGGTGTAAAATTAAGCTATTTACAACCCATCCAGCGTTTTCATATTTTAAAATATTTCTTTATAATGTTCATATACTTGTATAAGGTATCTATATAAAGACAATCTATGCCGAAATTAGTTTGTAATATGAGAAGTTGCCGAGAAATGGGCAATTTTGCATGAGTCACTTTTCACGTTATTTTGTCTGTAAAAGAGTCGAATATTATTGGATTTTCATTAAAGTAACACCATTTGATGCATAAAGCAAATGTGCAATATATCAATTTGTGCGGAATTTAAAATTGACCCTGGAAGTGGCGCCATTTTGTCAAAAACTGTATTTTTAACCTTCATAACAGATATTTTTTTTTCAAATGAGTCCTATTTGTTATGTGTTTAAAAGTATCATATTTAATTCCATTTCACAAATAGAATGGCCCCATACGATCATATAGATATAACAAAATGGTTTCTAACTTGTTCAATTGCGGAGAAATAGACGATTTTATACTGAATACCGGAAAAACACTAAATACCGGAAAACATCCTAAATAGGTAACACGGAGCCTGGTCCTCTGTGTGCGGTTTTGGACCAAGTGAGCGCCGATGAAGGAAGGTCAAGGTCATTACGATGTTCGTTTTACAAATAGCCCCCCCCCCCCAAAAAAAAAAAAATAAAATAAAAAAAATTCCGATTTTTTTTTCTCCAAAATTTTGTTGATGCCTATTATGCTTTGAATGTTTTAAAAGACGCAATCAGTCTACCTCCATCATTGACCATATTTTTTTTTGTATTTTGCATCATAAAACTGCAAGTATCATCAAAAGCGAGTTAATAAATCTCTGAATAGTTCGAGTTGAAGTTCCAGGTTTAACCGCTATGTGTCCTAATCACCAAACGAAATGGATGCCACGCAATTCTCGGACAGGCTGTAATCTGAAAAGTGTCTTTCCTTTCCAAGAGCTATCCATCTCGTTGGAAGGGCTAAAAATCTACTTGTTTCTGAGTTTACTTTCATTCCAGGGTCAAATATAATCACTTGAACCATAATAATATTCAACATATTCCATCATATTCCGAGGGCCGCACACAGGATTTTTTTCTGGATTACTTTTCGAGCTTTTTTCCCCAACTTGTTGACCAGTTTTCCTTGGGAAAACCCCAACTTTCGCCCAATTGTCCATGAGAAAACTACATAATCTATCTTACTGCATTGACGCGAAGTGGTAAGCTGGACGTCTGTGAAAAGGGTTGATCGATAAATTTTCAAGGAAGCAATTGTTGTTTTTGTTTGTGAAATAGAGGACTCTAGCCGATGAGGCTACTTTCCCCCCGCGAATCTCAGGCAACCAATTTGTTTTATGTACTACTATCGTAATAAAACATTACTATGTTAACCACTTCCGTGTGGCTGAAGACTTACACCGAATGCGTATTCGGAAAAAAATGTCCCAGAGAAAATGTTTTTTCCGGATCGATATTCGAGATGTCTTCTTTTGCACAAATTATGCTGCACTGTGTAAGAACTTGCATCCTTTGATCTAAAGATTGTAGATGGAAAAGTATCATTTGCACTATTTCAAAGTAAACCTGCATTTTCGTATATCATCCCGTAATTTGTGATTAATGACAATGACTGTGGAAATAATATGGGTTGAGGAACGGAAGATCTATGTTCGTCACGTGACTCGACAATTTCACCCCCGTCCCACCCTGACGATAATCCCTTCCGGAGCGGCGCGGCGCGGCGCGCTCTTAAAAAAAAATCTCGGGCACAGTTTACTCTTCTAAGTTTTCCGGTAGCTATTTAGTAACCCGGAGTTTGGTCCTCGTGTGTGGTTTTGGACCAGGTGAGCGCTGATGAAATAAGTTCATTAAAGATACATTATGGGAGATTTTTACAGAGAATTGGCCATTATTGCTATAACAGTTCAAAAGTAGATGATGAAAGAAGAATATTTTGAAAATTTCAGTCAAATTACTTTATTCTGAACATAGTTATCATCGTTGTAATATTTGACTAGAAATGGTAGTGAAATGTGCCTTCACCGTGGCTGATCGTTTGATTAACAGGCGTTAACTCCACCTACATATCTCGATTATCAAGTAAAGTTTTCAATCGCATGCGGAAACGCTCTACAGCGGCCTCGCTAAGTACACTCTATCATTTAGCCTCGATCTAACTGACGTATTCTCATCAGGATGCGCCATATTTGAATTAATTGATAAGTGAAATCCTATTTAAATCCGAGCTGTAGCCGAGCCATCCGTGAGTCTACAGAGTTGATTTTGGTCTTGTTGTTTAAATAAAGATCTAATTTATAATTTCCATAACATCTGAAGCCTAAATTAAGACTTGCAATAATCAGATTTTGCTCTTGCATAATGTATGTTTAACATACAAATGAGCGATCGCCTACGGTCAAAGAAAAACTTCTTTTCAGATTTTTTTTAACAATTTCTTCTCCTACATTTCTCTCCAAAAAAAATTCAAATTTTTTTTCCAGCATTTTTCTCTGTAAAATTATTTTCTACGGAATGTTTTTTTGTAAAACCAATTTTTCGGAAAAATTCAATTTTTTTTTTTTGTGCCACAACATTTTTTTCGTCAAAAAAATTTTGGAGAAAAAAAAAATCGGAATTTTTTTTGGGGGGTGGGGGGGGGGCTATTTGTAAAACGAACATCGTAATGAACTTGACCTTCCTTCATCAGCGCTCACTTGGTCCAAAACCGCACACAGAGGACAAGGCTCCGGGGGGCCATACTATATACCGGAAAACACCGGAAAACACCAGAAAACAACCGGAAAACACCGGAAAACAACCGGAAAACAACCGGAAAACACCGGAAAACAACCGGAAAACACCATTTTATACTGAATACCGGAAAACACCGGAAAAACACTAAATACCGGAAAACACCGGAAAAACACTAAATACCGGAAAACACCCTAAATAGATAACCCTGAGCCTGGTCCTCTGTGTGCGTTTTCGGACCAAGTGAGCGCCGATGAAGGAAGGTGAAGGTCATTACGATGTTCGTTTTACAAATAGCCCCCCCCCCCTCCTCAAAAAAAAAATAAAAAAAAAATAAAAAAAAAATTCCGATTTTTTTTCTCTAAAATTTTGTTGATGCCTATTATGTTTTGAATGTTTTAAAAGACGCAATCAGTCTACCTCCATCATTGAACATATTTTATTTTGTATTTTAATTTTAGTTTTCAGTAAATTTCAGTAGATTTCAGTGTTTCAGTATTTCAGTAGATTAAACACTGCCCTCGGAGGGCCCCACTATATGCCGACTGCGCCGTCTCCTGGTTCTTACCAGTAACGCTGGCATCAGGGTGGTACGAATTAGTGGAAGGCACGACTAGGCCAACTCCTCCCTAGGTAACAAAAAATCGCATCATAAAACAGCAAGTATCATCAAAAGCGAGTTAATAAATCTCTGAATAGTTCGAGTTGAAGTTCCAGGTTTAACCGCTATGTGTCCTAATCACCAAACGAAATGGATGCCACGCAATTCTCGCACAGGCTGTAATCTGAAAAGTGTTTATCCTTTCCAAGAGCTATTCATCTCGTTGGAAAGGCTAAAAATCTACTTGTTTCTGAGCTTACTTTCATTTCAGGGTCAAATATAATCACTTGAACCATAATAATATTCAACATATTCCATCATATTCCAAGGGCCGCACACAGGATTTTTTTTCTGGGTTACTTTTCGAGCTTTTTTCCCCAACTTGTTGACCAGTTTTCCTTGAGAAAACCCCAACTTTCGCCCAATTGTCCATGAGAAAACTACATAATCTATCTTACTGCATTGACGCGAAGTGTTAAGCTGGACGTCTGTGAAAAGGGTTGATCGATAAATTTTCAAGGAAGCAATTGTTGTTTTTGTTTGTGAAATAGAGGACTCTAGCCGATGAGGCTACTTTCCCCCCGCGTATCTCAGGCAACCAATTTGTTTCATGTACTACTATCGTAATAAAACATTACTATGTTAACCACTTCCTGGTGGCTGAAGACTTACATCGAATGCGTATTCGGAAAAAAATGTCCCCGAGAAAATGTTTATTTCGACAATTGATATTCGAGATGTCTTCTTTTGCACAAATTATCCTGCACTGTGTAAGAACTTGCATCCTTTGATCTAAAAAATGTAGATGGAAAAATATCATTTGCACTATTTCAAAGTAAACCTGCATTTTCGTATATCATCCCGTAATTTGTGATTAATGACAATGACTGTGGAAATAATATGGGTTGAGGAACGGAAGATCTATGTTCCTCACGTGACTCGACAATTTCACCCCCGTCCCACCCTGACGATGATCCCTGCCGGAGCGGCGCGGTGCGCTCTCTAAAAAAATCTCGGGCTCAGTTTAGTCTTCTAAGTTTACTCTTCTACGTTTTCCGGTAGCTATTTAGTAACCCGGAGTTTGGTCCTCGTGTGTGGTTTTGGACCAGGTGAGCGCTGATGAAATAAGTTTATTAACATACAAGCGAGCGATCGCCTACGGTCAAAGAAAAATTTCTTCTCCTAAATTTTTCTCAAAACAAAATTCAAATTTTTTTCCCAGTATTTTTCTCTGTAAACTTATTTTCTACGGAATGTTTTTTTGTAAAACCAATTTTTCGGAAAAATTCGATTTTTTTTTTTTGTGCAGAAAATTTTTTTGGGGGGGTGGAGGGGTATTTGTAAAACGAACATCGTAATGACCTTGGCCTTCCTTCGTCGGGGCTCACTTGGTCCAAAACCGCACACAGAGGACCAGGCTCCGGGTTACCTATTTAGGGTGTTTTCCGGTATTTAGGATGATTTCCGGTATTTAGTGTTTTTCCGGTGTTTTCCGGTATTCAGTATAAAATTGTGTTTTCCGGTGTTTTCCGGTTGTTTTCCGGTGTTTTCCTGTGTTTTCCGGTATATAGTATTGCCGGGCTCCGGGTTACCTATTTAGGGTGTTTTCCGGTATTTAGGATGTTTTCCGGTATTTAGTGTTTTTCCGGTAATTTTGCTTGGCCACCATTGACTTACTCAGCTTTTCGCTCCTCGATTGATTATTTATTGTTCGATTTGTTTAAAACAAAGTTCATATGCTCCTTTTTCTAAAATGTCATTTTACTTGTTACCGACAGAGTAATCTGTCGGCACCTGAAGTGGCATGATTTTAGCAAAAAAGTTCGGTACCACTTTTTTTCAAAATTTGATATTAATAAAAGAATGCGTCATGCAAAGGTGCACAAAACATCGAACTCAGTATTTTTAATTTTGATTTCGTTTTCGGGCTATTTCGATTAAAAGGTGAAAAACGGTGTAAAATTAAGCTATTTACAATCCAGTCAGCGTCTTCATATTTTAAAATATTTCTTCGTAACTTTCATAAACTCGTAGCAATAATCCATACGAAGAGAATGTATGTGAAAATTAGTTTGTAATATGAGCAGTTGCCGAGAAATAGGCAATTTTGCATGCGTCACTTTTCATGTTATTTTGCCTGTACAGGAGTCAATTATTATTCGATTTTCACTGTTGTTTTACCATTTGATGCCTTATGCCAATTTTGACTAGGTCAAACCAATTTAACATTTTCACTGTCACCAGAAATGACATCATTTGGGCAAAAACTGTATTTTTAGCCCTAAAAAGAGATATTTTATTCTAATGATTCTTATTTGTAATGTTTTATAACATTATGATATTTGTTCCAAATCAACAAATAGAATAACCCCATACGATCATACAGATATCACAAAATCGATTCTAACTTGTGCGGTTGCACAAGTCACTTTTCGTGGTTTTTGGTCCATTATTATCCGATTTTCATCAAATTTTCATCATGTGATACCTTATGCCTTTCATGATTTCATAGAACTAATTTATCATTTTCATTATCACCGGAAGTAATGTCATTTTGGCAAAAACTGTATTTTTAGCCTTCAAAACAAATATTTTTTTGAAGTGGGTTATATTTATTATTTGTTTAACAATATGATATTGATTCCAATGGACATTTGATCAATATGATCATAGAGATGTCAAGAAATTGCTTCTAACATCTTCCCTTTTAAGAAATAACCAATTTTCTCAGGATCACTTTTCAAGATTTTTTTTTATCCTTTTTAATTTCAGGACTCTAAATTAATTATTTATTGCCTGATATGTATAAAACAAATTTCATATGTTTCATGATGTAAGTTCTCATGCCAGAATTTACAATTTTGACCCGTCTTTTCGGAAGCAAATATTAATATTTACAAATCTGATAGATCAAGAAGAATGACACTATGACAAGCGCAAATAATGTTAAACTCAATTTTGTTAATTTGTATTAAAATATTTCTACGTATTCTTCATAAACTAGTAGCATCTATCTATACGAAGACAATCTGTGTCAAAATTAGGTTGTAATATGATTTTTGTGATATGCTGAATAATAGATCTCTCACACAACATGTTTCTTCTTCGGCTTATAACGGTGGACATATTCTCGATCTGGTGATAACTAATCCATGTGATATTAAACTGGATAATCTCTCTGTCTCGGACAAATTAATATCTGATCATTTCCCGGCAACTTTTAATTTCCCAACAAGAAAGACTGTAACATATCGAAGGTTTAAATCACTTGACAGTAATAAATTTAAATCTGCCATGCAGTAATGACGGGTTTCACCGGTGCCACATTAGCCTAAACATGTCACTTCCGGTACCAATGAAACCCTTAAACAGGTTTCCACATAAGCATTGCACACATCAAATAAAATGGACACCGAATCAACGCAATCCAGCAATATCAATTCATTTTATACATTTGTTACATGTAAGTATACAGTACTTCCGGTGATAATGAAAATGTTCAATTAGTTTTATGAAATCAGAAATGGCATAAGGCATCACATGGTGAAAATTTTATGTAAATCGAATAATAATTGCCACTTTTATAGACCAAAAACCTTGAAAAGTGACTTGTAGAAAATCGTCTATTTCTCTGCAACCGTACAAGTTAGAAACCATTTTCTGGTATATGTATGATCGTATGGGTTCAATCTATTTGCTGATTTGAATCAAATATCATAATTTCAAAAACATTACAAATCAGACTCATTTGAATAAAATATCTGTTTTGAAGGCTAAAAATACAGTTTTTGCCAAAATGTTGTTACTTTCGGTGATAATAAAAATCTTAAATTATTTGTATGAAATCGTAAATGGCATTAGGTATCACACAGTGAAAATTTCATGAAAATCGAATAATAATTGACACTTTTATGGACAAAAAACCTTGAAAAGTGACCTGTTGAAAATTGCCTATTTCTCCGCAACTGAACAAGTTAGAAACCATTTTGTGATATCTATATGATCGTATGGGTTCATTCTTTTAGTTGATTCGAATCAAATATCAAAATCTTAAACAAACAAAAAATATGACTCATTTGAATAAATTATTTGTTTCGAAGGCTATAAATACAGTTTTTGTCCAAATTTCGTCATTTCCGGTGACATTGAAAATGTTAAATTATGCATCAAATGAGTTCACTTTTATGAAAATCAAAAAATAATTGACTCTTTTACAGGCACAATAGCGTAAAGAGTGACTTATGCAAAAATGACCATTTCTCGGCAACTGCGCATATTACAAATTAATTTTCACATACATTCTCTCCGTATAGTTTATGAAAGTTACGAAGTAATATTTTAAAATATGAAAATGCTGGATGGGTTGTAAATAGCCTAATTTTACACCTTTTTTCACCTTTTAATCGAAATAGCCCGAAAACGGAATCGAAATTTTAAAAAACTGGGCCCAAAATTTTGTGCGCCTTTAAAGGGCGAATCCTTTCAGTTATACCAGATTTGAAAAAAATAATATTTGCTTTCGAAAAGTGGTACCTAACTGTCAAAATTGTAGTTTTCGGTAAAATTACGCCATTTCCGGTGCCGACAGATAACTCTATCGGTAACAAACAAAAATGGCAATTGAGACAACGGAATATATGAACTTTGTTTTATACAAATCGAACAATGAATAATTAATCTAGGACTGAAAAAATGAATTAGACAATGGCGGCCAAGGAAAATTACTGAAACAAAAAAAAATCAGATTTTTGCTCAAGTCAGATGACTCGTTAATTTTGTGTAAAACACGATTAAAAAATATTTATAAATAAAAAAAGTTTTTTGTAAAAATTTTAATTTTCGAAATTTGGCGCCTAATATCTGCAAAGATTTGCCGAAAATCAAAAATCAAAAGTAGCGTAGCTATGTGCCCTGTCTCTGGCTATGCCAAAATGTATCGAAAGTTAAAATCCAATGATTATTGTTAAAATTACTGCAATATTTCTAAAAACGATAGCTTCGGTGATTTCGGACATTTCGCATTGTCGCAGAACGTTCAAAATAGCTTTATCCTCTAAGTCACACCCACTTTTCCAGTAAAACCGAAGAAATCGTAACGATCCGACAAGCAGTTGCTGAGATCTAATCAAAAATAAATTGGAATAATAATAATAATAATAATAAGAAGAATAGTCTTAACAAAAACAATAGTGTTTCACACAAGCTACGCAGTGTGAAACCCTAAATAGTCAACTCGAATTTCAATGGCATTCAACGTATTCAAGATATACAAGAGAATTTTGGACTCGCTTGTTCCTCTTCAAAAGAAAACATTTACTATTCGTCCGAATACGCAGTGGTTTAATGATTCTATTTTAGGAGCCAAAAGGGACCGTAATAAGGCTGAACATCTGTGGCGGAAAACAAATCTACATGTCCATAAACATATTTATATATCTTTAAAAAAACAATGTGAATAGATTAATTGAAGACGCTAAAATTAAATTTTACTCTGATAAAATAGAAAATGGCGAAAACAGACAAAAATACCTGTATAAAGTTGTGAATTCCCCTTTGGACCATAATGCTGAGCGTACTATTCTCCCGGACAATGATAATGACACTGAATTTGCAAATTTATTCTCTAATTTCTTTCAAATAAAAATACTGAAAATACGAACTGAACTTGATGATTTAAATAAAACTATTGACTTTAACACTCATGATTTTGATAAGTTAGCAAATTCTGTTTATTAAGAAAATGTTAACTTGGTTAGTGAATCTTTTGTTTTAAAGCTAAGTAAATCGTCTGCTCCTAAATCTTGTTCATTAGATCCTGTTCCGGCTTCTGTTATTAAGGACTGTCTAGACGAAGTTATTCCAGTTTTTACCAATATTATTAATTCTTGTATCATCCTCTACTATTCCCAACGTTTTCAAACAAGCTTATGTTACCCCTTTAAATAAAAAGTCTACACTGGATCCTAATGTTTTTAAAAATTACAGGCCTGTCTCTAACTTAAGTTTTATTTCTAAAATATTGGAGAAATGTATTGCTTCACAGATAAAGACCCATCTATATGATAACTGTTTGTATGAACCATTTCAAAGTGCTTATAAACAATTTCACAGTACCAGAACAGCTTTAACCCGGGTTTCAAATGATATTTTAATGGAAATTGATAATAGAAAATGTACATTTTTAATTTTATTAGATTTATCTGCTGCTTTCGACACGATGGACCCTTCCATTCTTCTACGTAGACTTCAATTTAAATTCGGTATTTGTGGCTCTGCATTAAATCGTTTAGAAAGCTATCTTGTGGATAGAAAACAGTGCATTTTAGTTAATTGCAAATCGTCGTCTGAATCTGTTTTGTCATCTGGGGTTCCCCAAGGTTCTGTTCTTGGTCCGATTTTAATTACCCTCTATACGTCACCATTAGGTGATATTGTCAGAAAATATGGTCTCAGCTTTCATTTGTATGCCGATGATACTCAATTATATATTGCATTTACACCTAAATGTCCATCTTCTTTCAATTTATCAAAATTACAACTTGAGAACTGTATTAGTGAAATTAGAAAATGGATGTCAAAGAACTTTCTAAAATTGAATGATGATAAAACCGAATATTTGTTATTAGGCTCAAGGCATCAATTAAGTAAATTTCCACATGATAACCCCCCTGTTGTAATTGGTAATTGTGATATATTTTCATCTTATTCTGCTCGTAATATTGGCGCAATCTTTGATAGTTTTATGCTTATGGGTGCTCAAGTAAATAATATTTGTAAATTGTGCTATTTTAATATCAGAAATATAGGTAAAATACGTAAATGTGTAACTGTAGAAGCCACTAAGTCACTTGTTAATTCTCTGGCCACTTCTCGATTAGATAACTTTAATTCACTTTTAGTTGGCTTACCTTTAAAGCTTATAGATAAATTACAAAAAATACAGAATACTGCGGCTAGACTTGTTACTTTAACTAAGAAATGTGACCACATAACTTCTGTTTTAAATAATTTACACTGGTTACCTGTTAAATATCGAATTGATTTTAAGATTTTATGACTTACTTTTAAATGTTTAAATAATTTAGCTCCTGTTTACCTCTCAGATCTTTTAGAACTTTATACACTTGGCCGACCATTACGTACATCAGATAAACTACTTTTAAAGTCCAAAACTGTTCAACTAGTCTCTTATGGTCAGCGCTCTTTTAGTTATATGGAATAATCTACCATTTAGTTTAAGATGTTGTACATCTCTATATTCTTTAAAAAAACAACTTAAAACACATTTAATTAATCAGGCTTTTAACTGACTCTGTATACAATCGTTAACATGTCCATAATCTTTTTGTTCATGTATGATTTACATTGTCATTTTGTAAAGTTCTCCTGAACATGTTATATGACAGGGCGCACTATAAATATGCTGTATTTAATGATAATCATAATAATAATGATAATAATAATATGAGAAGTTGCCGAGAAATAGGCAATTTTGCATGCGTCACTTTTGGCGTTATTTTGCCTGTAAAAGAGTCAATTATCATTCGACTTTCAATTTTTCTAATGCCACTTATGACTAGGTCAAAGCATTTTAACACTTTCGCTGTCACCGGAAATGACGTCATTTGGGCAAAAACTGAATTTTTAGCCTTCAAAACATATTTTTTATTCAAATGAGTCGTATTTGTTATTTTCTTTCAAATAGAATGAAACAATACTATCACACACATACCACGAAATGGTTTGTAACATGTACGGTTGCAGAGAAATAGATGATTTTCTAAAAGTCACTTTTCAGGGTTTTTTATCTATAAAAGTGTAAATTATTATTCGATTTTTTATAAAATTTTCAACTTGTGATGCCTTATGCCATTTTTTATTTCATAGAACTAATTTAACATTTTCATTACCACCGAAATTAATGTCATTTTGGCAAAAACTGTATTTTTAGCCTCGAAAACAAATATTTTTTTTAAGTGAGTTATATTTATTATTCGTTTAACATTATGATATTTGATTCTAATGGACATATAGATTGGATCAATACGATCATATAGATGTCCAAAAACTGCTTCTAGCAACTTCCCTTGTCGTCGAGAAATAATCAATTTTGTCAGGATAATTTTAAAAGATTTTTTTTCGCATTTTAATTTCCCATTAGAAAGTCAGCTAACTTAGCGGTAAGTTAGTAACAACTTTTGTCAGGGTCTTTTTTTTGACATATGTAACACATGGTAACACGTGTATAAATGGAATTGATATTGCTGGATTTGGTTGATTCTGCATCCATTTTATAACACGTATGCAATGTTTATGTGGAAATCTGTTTAACGGTTTCATTGTTACCGGAAGTGACATAATTTCAAGTGTAACGTGGCACCAGAAGTGTCATAATGTCAAGGGTAACATGGCACAGGTGAAACCCATCATTACTGCGTCGCGGTTCTAGTTCCTATTTCATTTCATTTCGTACATACACTGACCGAACTGTTCCTTTACAAAAAAGTCCTGGGAGTATTCCCTGAAGTTATTAATGTTTTATAGCGGAGGTTACTGTCAAATAAGCTGATACCAATAGTACAATCTAACCGATTCTATTTGCTACAACCTTATTATATTATATACAACCTATGATTTATATTTTAAGAAATGCCATCGCGGCATGTTGCCTTAAGAAGGTGGTGTATTTAATTTTGAGCTCAGTGGTTAAACTGGTGCGATTGGTGATTTACTTTTACAGACAGGTGCAAATTAAAGTCTGTATAGGAATTCAATTTTGACAGCAAAGAGGAAGACAATAATTAACAACAATCGAAAGACAGTCATCGACCTATGTAATGTACCGATAATAGAGAACAGAGCTCAGATATTTTTGAACTTTGTGGGTGATTAGGTCACTCATCATTTTCTTAAGAAATAAAGTAGCGTACTGAATTCATCAGCTCGGTGTTCTTTTTTTTCAAATCCTAGCTTAAAGCTCTTTTCTTTATTAGTATAAGAGGGCTATACTATATACCGGAAAAAACCGGAAAACAACCGGAAAACACCATGTTATACTGAATACCCGGCAATACTATATACCGGAAAACACCGGAAAACAACCGGAAAACACCATTTTATACTGAATACCGGAAAACACCAGAAAAACACTAAATACCGGAAACATCCGGTTGTTTTCCGGTGTTTTCCTGTGTGTTCCGGTATATAGTATTGCCGTAAACTAACCTTAACTTTTTCCGGTGTTTTCCGGTATTCAGGACCATACTATATACCGGAAAACACCGGAAAACAACCGGAAAACACCATTTTATACAGAATACCGGAAAACACCGGAAAAACACTAAATACCGGAAAACATCCTAAATACCGGAAAACACCCTAAATAGGTAACCCGGAGCCTGGTCCTCTGTGTTCGGTTTTGGACCAAGTGAGCGCCGATGAAGGAAGGTCAAGGTCATTACGATGTTCGTTTTACAAATAGCCCCCCCCCCCAAAAAAAAAAAAAATTTCGATTTTTTATTCTCCAAAATTTGAATTTTTTTTTAGAGAAATTTAGGAGAAGAAATTGTTAAAATAAATCTGAAAAGAAATTTTTCTTTGAGCGTAGGCGATCGCTCGCTTGTATGTTAATGAACTTATTTCATCCGCGCTCACCTGGTCCAAAACCACACACGAGGACCAAACTCCGGGTTACTAAATAGCTACCGGAAAACTTAGAAGGGTAAACTGTGCCCGAGAATTTTTTAGAGAGCGCGCCGCGCCGCGACGCGCCGCTCCGGGAGGGATCATCGTCAGGGTGGGACGGGGGTGAAATTGTCCAGTCATTGTCCAGTCATTGTCTTTAATCACAAATTACGGGATGATATACCATTTTATACTGAATACCGGAAAACACCGGAAAAACACTAAATACCGGAAAAACACTAAATACCGGAAAATACCCTCAATGGGTAACCCGGAGACTGGCACCCTAAATAGGTAACCGGGAGCCTGGTCCTCTGTGTGCCTGGGTACCTACCAGCAGTCAACGCAAAGACCCTGGTTATTGGATCCTCAAACCTGGCTAGGATCGTATCCTTCCTCGGGGACTGGGAGATCCATAGCTATTCTGGAGCCAAGATCAGCCACATCAAACAGATCCTCCAGAACTACATGGGACCTGCACCAGAAGAATTAGTGATACATGTCGGCCTCAACAACAGGGAGGAAAGTGGACCAAGGATACACAAGCAGATGCTAGATCTACTCAAAGTGACCAGAGCAGCTTTCCCAACAACCAAGCTCTTCACCACACAGATCCCCACTTCTTCCCGACTCCGACAAGAAAATCCGGTATTTAGTGTTTTTCCGGTGTTTTCCAGTATTCAGTATAACATGGTGTTTTCCGGTAGTTTTCCGGTGTTTTCCGGTTGTTTTCCGGTGTTTTCCGTAAATAGTATATCCCCGTTTTCATAGTCTGGACGTACACGCTAGACGAATTTTGGACGTTTTTCAACATTTTGAACAATCATCATCCATCTGTCAAGTTAACGGCAAATGTAAGTCATAACAGCATAGATTTCCTTGACACTACCGTTTTTAAAAGTAGCAACACCAAAATCATAGCCATTCTCCGGGTTACCTATTTAGGGTGGTTTCCGGTATTTAGTGTTTTTCCGGTGTTTTCCGGTATTCAGTATGACATGGTGTTTTCCGGTAGTTTTCCGGTGTTTTCCGGTTGTTTTCCGGTGTTTTCCGCTGTATAGTATAGCCCCAATAGTTGTTAAAATATATAACGTTCTGATCAGTTTGGTTCTGCATTAATTCTTCGTATTTACTTTCAGATTTCTTGAACTGATCAATTCTAAATAACGCCCCAAGATATCACAATAAAGGTTAACCATATAGATCATTCACGACCGAAAGTACTTGTGTCAAACGAACCATTTTGTGCTCAAAAATATAGAAGCATTCTATAGAGTGGCCATTTTAGTTTTAGATTGATTTACATCCCCATCTTTATGACGCTTAGACATAAAATACTAGTAGGTATGCTATATTCTTCACACAAGCTTTTCCATTCGTGCTTAATTACATAATAACAACAGTCTTTACATGAAAATGGCACTTATTTTGTGCTTACTTTTGTGATCAGTCTGACTTGTTATGCCTTTAACGTAATATTTCTCTATACATATTTGCATCAGACCCTTTTTTACAGATCAATTTGAATAATTAGACGACTGTTCTTATTTTGAAATACAAATCACGGATGATATTTGTATTGGACTGTCAAGTTGGTGTTGCTTTGAAACATTGATAGCAATTCACTATGAAAATCTTACGTTGAAAAGGCAGGCATTCTAAGGCAATAGGCAACCACAAAGGGGGGGGGGACACCTCTGTGGACCGATAAGAAGCAAATACACGAGAGTTGATAACAACAGATTCATCTGAGAAATAATCATTCTTGTGTGATAAAAATGTATTTTAGGAAAAGGCAAGTGATTCAAGTTTTAAAATCCTAATGGGCCAATCCTTGTGATTGAAGTGAAGCATACTGAACACGTTTTATCATGGGGAAGTTTCTAGTCTAAAGGCATGCAAACCAATTTAAGTGATGTTTTTACGTCAAGAAGCCTGAAACAATCAAATATTGAAAATAGGACAGCCATCGAGAACTATAAAAGACACTTTAAAATCTAAAACAGGTTATCCAATATTAAATGCATTAAATTACTTTACCGAACACTTAAAATCGGTACTTACTAGTGTTGTAGATCAATATATGAACCTAATCAATATACTTCTAATCAGTTATTATTCGTCAAATAAACCTCTAATTTACATTATCCGTTATCATATTTATTAAATATTTTATGTTATCGTTTTGCTATGAAACCGTTGAACACCTAGTTAATCTGTAATGCCCTAAGAATTATTGAAAGTACGAGCATAGTATTATAACATAACAAAGGCGGCATTGCATATTATATCAATCGTTCTCTTTATGTACATCCAGGATGATAGGCTAAAGAGGGACTTACATGTTGTTGTTTATATAGTACATTGCTCTACCTGTGTAAAAGCGACGGATAATTAAAGATTTGGGGTCTTCAATTTCATTCATGCGATTTGGATTCAAACTTAGAAGATACAATCTTAAAGAAATGTTCAATCCATGAATAAACTAAGACTGAACATGTTGTCGAAACTGTTTGTATAAATTGCCATGGTCGTGTATTAAAGCTTGTCTATTAATAAAAAAGATACTTTTTATATTTTTTCACATTCATATTTTTTAATTTTCATAAAGTTCACACAGTTTATATTGAAAATTATTTATTTTAGCAGTAATTAATACTGGTCTTAATGGTGTTCTATTTATTTTCTACATAACTACACTATTTTATAATCATGTAGCAAATAAACTCCTCGATAGTCATATACACAATGTTTTCTCATTTAATAGTACGTTTGTATAGAGAATCAATAGCTTCCGTGTAAAAGGCCCCTACTATATACCGGAAAAGACAGGAAAACACCGGAAAAGACAGGAAAACCACCGGAAAACGCCATTTTATACTGAATACCGGAAAACACCGGAAAAACACTAAATACCGGAAAACATCCTAAATACCGGAAAACACTCTAAATAGGTAACCAGGAGCCTGGTCCTCTGTGTGCGGTTTTGGACCAAGTGAGCGCCGATGAAGGAAAGTCAAGGTCATTACGATGTTCTTTTTACAAATAGCCCCCCCCCCTCAAAAAAAAAATAATTTCCGATTTTTTTTTATCCAAAATTTTGTTGATGCCTATTATGCTTTGAATGTTTTAAAACACGCAATCAGTCTATCTCCATCATTGACCATATTATATTTTGTATTTTAATTTTTGTTTTCAGTACATTTCAGTGTTTCAGTATTTCAGTAGAATAAACACTGCCCTCGAAGGGCCCCATTATATGCCGGTTGCGCCGGTCTCCTGAATCTTACCAGTAACGCTGGAATCAGGGTGGTACGAATTAGTGGAAGGCGCGACTAGGACAACTCCTCCCTCGGTAACAAAAAACTCGCATCATAAAACAGCAAGTATCATCAAAAGCGAGTTAATAAATCTCTGAATAGTTCGAGTTGAAGTTCCAGGTTTAACCGCTATGTGTCCTAATCACCAAACGAAATGGATGCCACGCAATTCTTGGACAGGCTGTAATCTGAAAAGTGTCTATCCTTTCCAAGAGCTATCCATCTCGTTGGAAGGGCTAAAAATCTACTTGTTTCTGAGCTTACTTGCATTCCAGGATCAAATATAATCACTTGAATCATAATAATATTCAACATATTCCATCATATTCCGAGGGCCGCACACGGCAATACTATATACCGGAAAACACCGGAAAACAACCGGAAACCACCGGAAAACAACCGGAAAACAACCGGAAAACACCATTTTATACTGAATACCGGAAAACACCGGAGAAACCCTAAATACCGGAAAACACCCTAAATGCCGGAAAACACCCTAAATAGGTAACCCGGAGCTTGGTGCGGTTTTGGACCAAGTGAGCGCCGATGAAGGAAGGTCAAGGTCATTACGATGTTCGTTTTACAAATAGCCCCCACCCCCCAAAAAAAAAATTCCGATTTTTTTTACTCCCAAATTTTTTTGAACAAAAAAAAATCGAATTTTTCCGAGAAATTGGTTTTACGAAAAAACATTCCGTAGAAAATAATTTTACAGAGAAAAATACTGGAAAAAAAATTTGAATTTTTTTTTGAGAGAAATTTGGCCGTAGGCGATCGCTCGCTTGTATGTTAATGAACTTATTTCATCGGCGCTCACCTGGTCCAAAACCACACACGAGGACCAAACTCCTAGTTACTAAATAGCTACCGGAAAACTTAGAAGAGTAAACTGTGCCCCGAGATTTTTTTAGAGAGCGCGCCGCTCCGGGAGGGATCATCGCCAGGGTGGGACTGGGGTGGAATTGTACAGTCACGTGACAAACATAGATCTTCCGTTCCTCAACCCATATTATTTCCACAGTCATTGTCATTAATCACAAATTACGGGATGATATACGAAAATGCAGGTTTACTTTGAAATAGTGCAAATGATACTTTTCCATCTACAATTTTCAGATCAAAGGATGCAAGTTCTTACACAGTGCAGCATAATTTGTGCAACAGAAGACATCTCGAATATCGATTGTCTGAAAAAACATTTTCTCGGGGACATTTTTTTCCGAATACGCATTCGGTGTAACATAGTGGTTAACATAGTAATGTTTTATTACGATAGTAGTACATAAAACAAATTGGTTGCCTGAGGTTGCCTGAACATCGTAATGACCTTGACCTTCCTTCATCGGCGCTCACTTGGTCCAAAACTGCACACAGAGGACCAGGCTCCGGGTTACCTATTTAGGGTGTTTCCCGGTATTTAGGATGTTTTCCGGTATTTAGTGTTTTTCCGGTGTTTTCCGGTATTCAGTATAAAATGGTGTTTTCCGGTTGTTTTCCGGTGTTTTCCGGTATATAATATTGCCCTACATTATTTGAAAATATTTAATACTAAGAAAATATTAAAATTTAGTTACTTAGATCGCTTTTTGCGGTGTTGATGGTAATCCTTGAACCCTGAGATTAGATTTCCGAAATCTAGGCCAAATCATCGCTACGGTTAGTGATAGGTCAAATTACTATTTTCTGTTAGAGAATTTTACATAGCTAGCTAGCAATCTGTTGATGTATTTTAGCTATACGATTGCATATAATATCTCGGTTTATCAGTTATGCAGGTTTCACAATCAACTGAATGGTGCTGGAAGTCCCGTTAATTTTCAAAATATACAGGGTACAATCTTCACTTGCATCGACTTCTTCTTCTCTACTTGTGGTCATTTTGTTTGTGTTCGAATAAACCGTTCGTGACCCCAAATTGACGAAGCTCGCTATATACCATGGGGTTGTGTTTAACGTTCACATACAGTGAAATAATATATGTGATCCTCTGACTGCTTGTGTGGAATATGTTTATTTAACGTCCGCTTCCACAGATTACTGATTTCAATCTGCATTAAAGCCCGTCCATAGGTCGGTCGACCATCAGTATTAAACAATATGCCGACTGGGCGAGTGTTCTGAGAGAATATATTTTACTATTCAAGCGATTGTTCGGTAACTTTAGCGGGATTGGGGAAACACGAACTCTATAGGCTTTCCTTCCTGTTTAGGTTTTTACCACTAAAGTTTGCAAACAGGGTAAAGTTATTTTAATTAATTATAAACATGGAAGATTGTTTATTTGGAGAATATGAAGAAACTTGTCACTGAGAATATAAGAATCGACCAGATATAACCTTGCAGGACATTATCAGAAATTAAGGTGTTGTTACGGCTTTATTTATTGCGTAATGTCCCATTATCCATTACTGATTACGTTAAAACAACTCCTGCCCTTTTTTCTGTTTTTGTCTTTGTAAATCATTTTGATATGTAATATTACACCTGGCATGATATCGATTTTAATGTGTAATGATTCGTTTCGTCTGGTATCGATCTCAAAATCTGAAGATTGTTTATTTAGAGAATATGAAAAAACTTGTCAATGAGAATATTAGAATCGACCAGATATAACCTTGCGGAACATATTATCAGAAATTAAGGATTTGTTACGGGTTTATTTATTACGTAATGTCACATTGTCCATTACTAATTACGTTAAAACAACTTTTATATGTAATATTACACCTGGCATGATATCGATTTTAATGTATACTGATTCGTCTCGTCTGGTAACGATTTCAAAATCTGGTGACGTGTTTTGTATATTATTGATTCAAAATGTGATGGCACCTCTTGTCTTTTATTGATTTCAAAATCTGACAACGCGTCTTTAAATTTGACCTCTCCATCCTTGGGCAGTAAGGGGCGAATGTAAAGATTGTTGAAATGGTAAGACGCGTTTCACATGTACGCTTTTGCTGACATCTTTAAAGTGAGAGAGAGAAATGGGGTTTAACGTCCACTCGACACAAACTAGGTCATTTCGGGACTAACATATGGTTTAATGTTATTTCAATAATTCGCTTGCGCATAGGGGTCTTTAGCAGTGGGAGGAAACCGGAGGACCCGGAGAAAACCCACGAGGTCATCTTTAAAGTGCGGGTTAGTCAATTATGCAGTCTAGAATGGCAAATATCGAACATTTAGCCAAATCAAACGCCAAACAAATAATAAGAGCCTATTCATATATACGACAACAATGAAGTAATTGGGAGAAATCAAAGACATTTAAAAGTTATCACCACCAACAGATCATATGAACCTCTAAACACTAATCCACTGAATATTAACATTAATCATAGCAATCTCATCCAGCTCACCTCAAACTCTATCAAAAATCACAAACCGATCAAAAACTTTAGAACAAAACAGAAGATAAACAACAATCTTATACAAATTAGAAAGGCGGTCGAAAATGAAACGTAAGTTTAAATAACTTCGTTTGGATTAATTAATGCCAGATCCGTAAGAAATAAAACAACAATTTTATCTGATTATATTTTTGAAAATTCTATTGATATTTGTGGAATAACTGAAACGTGGCTGAATAATGACTGTTCGGACTCATCGACAATCGCAGCTTTAGTACCTGATGGATATTCTATACAATATTGCCCTTGCGGTTCACGTGGAGGAGGTGTAGCAATTATATTTAAGTCATCTATTAAGTGTAAGAAAATCCGTCATGACCGTTTTGATTCTTTTGAAATTTTGGATTGTTCTCTACAGTTTTCTTTCAAGGAGACTAGGATTATTACAATTTACCGCCCGCCCAATAGCAAATTGTGTCAAAAGTTTAAGGAAGAATAAAAAACTAAGTGTTGCACTATTATTTGGGGAGATTTTAATTTTCATGTTGATGATTCCAACGACTCTACCGCGGTTGATTTTTGTGATATGCTGAATAATAGATCTCTCACACAACATGTTTCTTCTTCTACTCGTAACGGTGGACATATTCTCGATCTGGTGATAACTAATCCACGTGATATTAAACTGGATAATCTCTCTGTCTCGGACAAATTAATATCTGATCATTTCCCGGCAACTTTTAATCTTATGATCCAGAAACCACAACCAACAAGAAAGACTTTAACATATCGAAGGTTTAAATCATTTGACATAAATAAATTTAAAGCGGAAATAGTGAACTCGAATTTCGATGGCATTCAACGTATTCAAGATATACAAGAGAAGGCAACCCAATATCACTCAAAGCTTGCTGAAATTTTGGACTCGCTTGTTCCTCTTCAAACGAAAACATTTACTATTCGTCCCAATACGCAGTGGTTTAATGATTCTATTTTAGAAGCCAAAGGGGACCGTAATAAGGCTGAACATCTGTGGCGAAATCTACATGTTCAGAAACAGATTTATAAATCTTTAAAAAAACAATGCGAATAAATTAATTGAAGATGCTAAAATTAAATTTTACTCTGATAAAATAGAAAATGGCGAAAACAGACAAAAAGACCTGTATAAAGTTGTGAATTCCCTTTTGGACCATAATGCTGAGCGTACCATCCTCCCGGACAATGATAATGACACTGAACTTGCAAATTTATTCTCTGATTTCTTTCAAATAAAAATACAGAAAATACGAACTGAACTTGATGATTTGAATAAAACTATTGACTTTAACGCTCATGATTTTGATAAGTTAGAAAATTCTGTTTATTTAGAAAATGTTAACTTGGTTAGTGAATCTTTTGTTTTAAAGCTAATTAAATCGTCTGCTCCTAAATCTTGTTCATTAGATCCTGTTCCGACTTCTGTTCTTAAGGACTGTCTAGACGAAGTTATTCCAGTTTTTACCAATATTATTAATTCTTGTATATCATCCGCTACTATTCCCAACGTTTTCAAACGAGCTTATGTTACCCCTTTAATTAAAAAGTCTACACTGGATCCTAATGTTTTTAAAAATTACAGGCCAGTCTCTTACTTAAGTTTTATTTCTAAAATATTGGAGAAATGTATTGCTTCTTAGATAAAGGCCCATCTAGATGATAACTGTTTGTATGAACCATTTCAAAGTGCTTATAAACAATTTCACAGTACCGAAACAGCTTTAACCCGGGTTTCAAATGATATTTTAATGGAAATTGATAATAGAAAATGTACATTTTTAATTTTATTAGATTTATCTGCTGCTTTCGACACGGTGGACCCTTCCATTCTTCTACGTAGACTTCAATTTAAATTCGGTATTTGTGGCTCTGCATTAAATCTTTTAGAGATCTATCTTGTGGGTAGAAAACAGTGTATTTTAGTTAATTGCAAATCGTTGTCTGAATCTGTTTTGTCATCTGGGGTTCCCCAAGGTTCTGTTCTTGGTCCGATTTTATTTACCCTCTATACGTCACCATTAGGAGATATTGTCAGAAAATATGGTCTCAGCTTTCATTTGTATGCCGATGATACTCAATTATATATTTCATTTACACCTAATTGTCCATCTTCTTTCAATTTATAAAAATTGCAACTTGAGAACTGTATTAGTGAAATTAGAAAATGGATGTCAAAGAACTTTCTAAAATTGAATGATGATAAAACCGAATATTTGTTATTAGGCTCAAGGCATCAATTAAGTAAATCTGCACAAGATAACCCCCCTGTTGTAATTGGTAATTGTGATATATTTTCATCTTATTCTGCTCGTAATATTGGCGCTATCTTTGATAGTTTTATGCTTATAAATAGTAAATAATATTTGTAAATTGTGCTATTTTAATATTAGAAATATAGGTAAAATACGTAAATGTGTAACTGTAGAGGCCACTAAGTCACTTGTTAATTCTCTGGTCACTTCTCGATTAGATAACTTTAATTCACTTTTAGTTGGTTTAGCTTTAAAGCTTATAGATAAATTACAAAAAGTACAGAATACTGCGGCTAGACTTGTTACTTTAACTAAGAAATGTGACCACATAACTCCGGTTTTATATAATTTACACTGGTTACCTGTTAAATATCGAATTGATTTTAAGATTTTATTACTTACTTTTAAATGTTTAAATAATTTAGCTCCTGTTTACCTCTCAGATCTCTTAGAACTTTATACACCTGGCCGAACTTTACGTACATCAGATAAACTACTTTTAAAACCCAAAACTGTTCAACTAGTCTCCTATGGTCAGCGCTCTTTTAGTTATCAAGCACCTGTTTATGGAATAATCTACCATTTAGTTTAAGATGTTGTACATCTCTATATTCTTTTAAAAACAACTTAAAACACATTTATTTAATCAGGCTTTTAACTGACTCTGTATACAATCGTTAACATGCCCATAATCTTGTTGTTTATGTGTGATTTACATTGTCACTTTGTAAAGTGCCCCTGAACATGTTATATGAAAGGGTGCACTATAAATATGCTGTAATAATAATAATAATAATAATAATAATAATTTACCTCGCCTGAAAGTTTCAACTCAAAAAGCATATCTATAACATATGTTCCTTGTCAGTCACTTCTTAAAATATTTTTGCCGACATTGCCAAGAAAACAACCGAAAAACGCCCTGTTTTTATCGGCCAAAATCGTTAAATACAAAGAAAGTTCCCGACGGGAAGCAACTCTCATCTTGTTGCAACAAACAAGCCGCCATATTGCGGTGAACGTAAGCAATGAGGCTAAGACTTGTTTGTAAATCAAGCTACGATCAAGTGCGGATAATTTGAATACGTGAATAGCCCATGGATGAATCCATCCATATCTAGGAGTACCAGCCACCGTTTTATCTTTTGCTACTGAGGATGCACTGTTACTGTTTAAAATTAAATGATGATAAAACGGAGAGAGAGCATAACCATTGGCAACAAGAACATTAATTTAAATCATGTAACCATTGGAAACACAAATATTCCACCAACCGATTGTGTTAGAAACCTTGGTGTATATTTTGACTCGGCACTAAATGAAAATACACGTGTCCTGCATCAGCAAAAAGGCAAACTTTCATCTGAACAAAATTGGACAAATTCGACCATTTATGGACCTTCATACCACAAAATTACTGATTTAATGCTTTTGTTAATCTTGTTGCAACACACAATCCGCCATATTGCTGTGAACGTAAGCAATGAGGCTAAGAATGGTTTGTAAACTGTTTTTTGATTAGTTCGTAGAATAGAGCTACGGTCAAGGGCAGATAATTTGAATACATGAATACCTCATGGACAAACCCAGGGTATAGTGGTGTAGAACGGAATGAGACCACTGGCGATACCGAGGATGATGAAGACTATACTATCGTATGTTTCTAAGACTGTTACAACCCATTGTGCAATAGGCTTTAGCAAAAAGGTCGCCTATGTCTAGGAGTGCCAGTCATCTTATTATTGTTTGCTACTGTGGATGCACTATAACTGTTTAAAATTAAATAATGATAGGACAGAGAGCATAACCATTGGCAATAAGAACAACATTAATTTAAATTGTGTAACCATTGGAAACACAAACATTACACCAACAGATTGTGTTAAAAACCTAGGTGTATATTTTGACTCGGCACTAAATCAAAATAGTCGTGTCCAACATCAGCAAAAAAGCAAACTTTCATCTGTACAATATTGGAAACATTCGAACATTTATAGACCTTGAAACAACAAAATTACTGATTAACGCTTTTTTTAATCCATCTCTTGATTATTATAACTCGTTATTATACTCTCTGCCAAAATACCTACTTGATCAATTACAAAATTAAACTAGAACTGCGATGCAGTGATGACGGGTTTCACTGGTGCCACGTTACCCTTGAACTGACGCCACTTCCCGTACCAATGGAAGCGTTAAACATTTTCCACATGAGCATTGCACACTTGTTTACACTAGATGCAGAATTAGCCACAACATCTGTTCCATTTTTAAATTTGTTACATTATGTAATAAAAGAAAACTACAAGAAACAAAGACTCGACATGATGACATCACTTCCGCTATTAACTAAATAATTAAATTGGATTAATAATAAATAATAATAGTAATAATTAATTTTTCACATAGCGATTTACATTAAAAAAAATATCAACTAAATAATTAAATTTGACTAATAATAAATAATAATTGTAATAATTAATTTTTTTCATATAGCGATTTACATTTAAAACATCTCAAACCGGTGTAAATAACGTTTATATACATTTAAAAACAGTAAGCGCATTATGTTGAATAACGTTTTCGAAAGAGCATGTTTTTAAAGATTTCAAATTCGTAATAGACCTCAAGTAACCAGGCAAGGGATTCCATAGGATTGGTGCGATCACCATAAGCTCTTGACGGTTTGGGTCGAAGTGGTTGATACAAAAGTTTCACACCGTCAGCACTACGAAGATTTCTCACTGGTGTAGCAACAGAAATCAGTTCAGTGAGATAGAGTGACGCAGATGCTGTATTACGGATCAGCTTGAAAAATATACAGATGACCTTAAACTGGACCCGAGCTACAATTGGTAGCCAGTGGAGTTCCATCAATATGGGCGTCACATCTGCATGACGCCCCAACTTGCGTTTGACTATTATGAAGCAGCCGCATTATGAATGTGCTGCAATTTATGGAATTGGTAACCATATAAACCAAATAGTAAGCTATTACAATAGTCCAACCATGAACTCACAATTGCGTGGAAAGGTTCTCAGTCGAGCTCATAGGGCAAACGACGCCACCCTGCACACGAGTGATATGAGTGTCCATGGTTCCCTTCAAATCCATCAACACCCCAAGATTCCGTAGCAGAGACGTGTACCTCCCGAATCCGCACATCGTTCATGATAGACCCGACAGCAGTATATTTAATGCGGGATGAAACCACAGAACTTCCGCTTTTCCATCGTTCGATGCAAGCATTTACACGCGCATCCATTACGGATTTCGTCCACACAAGCCTCAATACGACGCACCATGGTGTAATTAGTCCGGAATTCACACGCAATGTACAGTTGAGTATCATCTGCGTAGATGACGGAACGGAACCTTAAGGTACTCCATAGGTAAGAGAGTGTGTCTCCGAAACCACCGAACCAACTGAAACCCTTTGCGCTCTACCCCACAGATATGAATCAAGCCAACACATGGTGAAAATGTTATGAAAATCAAATAATAATTGACACTTCCCAACAGCCTTGAAAAGTGACTTGTGTAAAATCGTCTATTTTTTCGCAACTGAACAAGTTAGAAACCATTTTGTGATATCTATATGACCGTATGAGGTCATTCTATTTGTTAATTGAAATCAAATATCTTAAATATAAACAAATATGACTCAGTTAAATAAACTATTTGTTTTGCAGGCTAAAAGTACAGTTTTTGCCAAAATGACGCCATTTCCGGTGAGTCGAATGTGACATTAGGCATCAAATAATAATAACTGACTCTTTTACGGGCAAAATTACGTAGGCCTGAAATGTTTTATAAACTATTAAGTAGACATTAATTAACTTATCCAAACCATAACCAACTGTCGATGTCATCTTATTTCTCGGCAACTGATCATATTACAAACTGATTTTGACATACACTGTCTTCGTATGGATTAATGCTACAAGTTTATGAAAGTTACGAAGAAATATTTCAAAATATAAAAAGCCTTAATGCATTGTAAATAGATCATTTTACATCTTTTTTCACCTTTAAATTGAAATGGCACAAAAACCGAAATTTAAAAAAAACTTAGTCCGACTTTTTGCGCCTTTAGTAGGGTCATTCATCTTGATCTATTAGATTTGTAAAAATTATCATTTGCTTGCGAAAAGACTCGTCAAAATTGGAGTTTTTGGCAAAGTTGCGTCACATCCGGTGCCGACATAAAACTTTACCGGTAATACAAAAATTGAGAAGATTCACCATGGAGCATATGAACTTTGTTTCATACAAATCAGGCAATAAATAATTTATCTAGAACCGATAAACTTAATTAGCCAATGTTCACATTTTTGCTCAAATAAGATAAATGCCATAAAGAAATATTCATTAAACATACATTATGCAAGAGCTAAATCTGCATATTGCAGGTATTTCATTGGGCCTGAAATGTTTAATAAACTCTTAATTCGACATTAAGACCCATATTCTCGAACGCTGTCTAAATTAGTCATTGATTACACTTAATCACAGATTAGCTCATCAGAGATTAGGTGTTCATTTTAGTTAGCATTCTCGAAGCTGTGATCAGCTAATCTCTGACTAAAATAATTGCTAAATCAATGATTAAAACTCGACGTAATCTTCCTTGGCCAATGTACCGTAAACGAGAGACTATCTCTAATCAAAGATTAGTTTAATCAATGATGGAAATTGGCGATGGAAATTGGTTTTAGAACGCGTCAAGATCGCCATAAGCGTGGTAGATACGCCAGTTATCGTGCTGTGGTCTCCATGGTCGCCAATGATTGCCGAGTCACGGCGTTTGTTTTGAGCAGGAAAGCTATGAGAATGCGACTGCTTTCAAGTTTGTAATTTTTGGGGACATTTTCTTGTGTTGTGTTCACGTTTGCCGGCGACCTTGTGCATTTTCTGGTCACCTTACGGTCGCAGCAGCGCAGAAGGACGCCACCCCGGTCTAACGGGGGGATTACTCTTAGAAGAGCTACCGGTGCTCCCTTCTGATAATGTAATGGTGTATTGCAAAAAACGCAGTTTCGTTATGCCCTAATAAACCTAATTATTTTTTTTGTAATAAAAGTTCCCTAATGTCACTTCAGTTCACTTTAAATTATTCAGGTATTCATAGGTGATTTAGTATAATATTTAATGTACGTAGCTAAACCAGTCTGTTGAACTCATGTATGAGATTATTATTCTATTATAGGTTTTAAACTAAATACAATCAATAAATAGATAATAGATTTTATTGAACAATCTAGTGTTTACTAGTGATAATAGAATACACCAATCAGCTACAGTATTCTCTATTCAATATTGTAATTCTATACCACCCATAACAATATCACAGGAAATGAAGAAGACAACTTGAAAAAATATAAAATGATGGCGTATTTGACTTCGTGTTAGAAAAAAAGTTCCAGTAATCTATGATCAACCTATAGGCTCCATGGATTTATTGATAATTCAAATTCCGCGTACAGTATTAATGTTTTCGTTAAAAGTTTCACTATTAGTCTACTAGAACATAACAGTAACTTAAAAACGCAAAAGCTCCTTCTATCTCAAATAAGAAGGAAGTACAAGTTGTACGAGTATTTTATAGCGCGACTCTCGGAGCTGGGAGTTGATTTAGTTGATGACCCTACAAGCTCCTGAAGTCCATTCCGTTTCACTGAACTACACTCTGTAGGATTCGTCATAGTACATGTTCGTCCAGTTCCAGCAGTTTATATTTTCTTTCTATATATGTTATTATATTTCACCATATGTATGTCCGCCCATCTCTCCATATATATTTTTTAATCAAAAAGATTAAATAAAATATTTATAGAAATATACTATTCAAATAAAGTAGGGGATATTTGATTTTTAAGTGTTATTAAGTCAGTAACGGGTAAATCCTCCTCTGTTTGCCAAACAAGCATTGATCCGACGTGGCATACTCCTAATGAGACGTCTAAGGTCATTTTGGTCCAGATTGTCCCATTCCTGTTGCAACGCAGCAGCAAGTTCTTGGACATTAGCAGGACGTTGTTGACGTTGACGTAACCTCTGTCCAAGCATGTCCTAGACATGCTCGATGGGGGAGAGGTCGGGACTCAGTGCTGGCCAAGGTAATGTGGTGATGTTCTGTTGTTGGAGGTAACCTGTAACGATCCTGGCCCTGTGACATCTTGCGTTGTCATCCTGGAAGATGAAACGGCGGCCATGACGTCGTGCGAACGGCACAACATGGACTGCCAAGATGTTGTCCCGGTAGTACTGGCCTGTAACACGCCCTGCAACAACATGTAAAGCCGTTCTTCCAGCAACAGTGATGCCTCCCCACACCATAACAGAACCACCCCCAAATCGATCATGTCTGATGACGTTAACGTCTTGGAAGCGCTCGTTTCGACGACGCCACACCCTCCTACGTCTGTCCAAAAAATCAACAGTGAACCTTGACTCATCTTAAAACATCACATTGCTCCAGCGTCGATTATCCCAGTGTTGACGATCCCTACACCAACGACGTCTTGCCTGAATGTGATGATCTCTCAAACAAGGGATCACGCGAGGACGTCGGGCGCGAAGGTGACCCCTATGCAGTCGATTCCGAATCGTCTGGCCACTCACTCTCACACCAGTGTCTGTTTGAAGACGAGCGCTGATCTGATTTGCTGTGATGACACGATTTCTCAAGGCCAAGGTACGGATAAATCGATCCTGGGCTTGAGTTGTCGCCCTATGGTCGACCTGAGCGTGGTCTGTCCTGTACAGATTGTGTATCACGGTATCTGGACCATAGCCTGCTTATGACAGACTGAGAAACATTCATCGTCCGCGCCACAACCGCCTGTGTTGTGCCGATCTGTAGCATGCCAAGGGCACGTAACCTTTCATTTTGGGTAAGCCGACGCATATCAAAATTTGTTTTCTGGTCACTAAAACAATTAAACTGATGTTTCCACCCTGGAATTCAATGCCACAATGACTGTAACATTCAAAGTCAGAGTCGTGCAAATCTTGGGTTGGACCCCCATGATGATCCCAAGCATCACCTGCATTCCATGCGGTAGCTATTGGTGCGTTTGGGCGTCACATGTAACTGGAAATGTTTCTTCTGTTAGGTTCTATAGTGACTTTTTTCGTAGTCATTTGGATATTTTAGTATTATGCCCCCAAAATCAAATATCCCCTACTTTTTTTGAATAGTATATATTGAAACCATACACATTTATCCACATAATGAAAACAGTTTAAGAATCATAAATATGGGGGGTTCTGATATATTAATAAGGTTACATAGGTGTATATACTGCGATTAGCAAAATGTACAATCAAAACATATAAAATAATGTATTTAGAGATAATTTGAAAACATACAATATTTATCCACATACTGAAAACAGTTTAAAAATTATGAATATGTGGGTTGTGATATTTAGATATTTAATTATGATATTCTATGCAGGTATAATATATATAAAATATTATTGAATAATGCCAAGAAGAAAAATAGGTTGAACTTGGGGAATTACATTAAAAGATCTGGGGTTGTATATGTTATTACAATTTGTTGATGCGGTCATAAGTTCTGGAGATGTAAACGCGTGGGTCTCGATTCAGTTTTGGTTCATGTCTTCTGATGTAGATAGCTTCATGTATTCTTCCATTTCTATTGTTATGTCGGTTTACAGCTAACGTTTTTGTAATTTTGATCCAGCTGACTTGTTCGGCATCAGCAGATTGGTTGGTGGGGGCTTTCGACACATGCTCCTTATTTCGGAAGTCTAGGGTCGTTTGAATTCATCAATGTAATATTCTCCACAACTACAGTCAATTTGGTAGACACAGCCTTTCAAGAAGGACGGTTTTGTGAGGTTTGACTTTCCATTAGCATTTATTTTCTGTCTTGTCCGCAGGTTTATCTTGCAGATTTTTGTTTTACGTGAAGCGCGGTCCTCCTGCACTTACTGTTAGTTGTTGCGCCTTTGAGGAATGTGGTTTATATGCCTGCTTCTGTTTTAAGTAACCTTCTAATTTGGTGGGAGATGTTGCCGCGGAAAGGTATAAAGACTCGTATTGGAGGTGTATCATTTTTTTGGTTTATCAAGTTTTTGAAGGTTGGATAATGTGGCGTTGATGAACTTGTTTACCATAGCGGTTGTGTTTGGATATTTAGTGCATTTGGATGATTAGATTTGTAGTAGATATACTGGTCCATGTGTGTTTGTTTTCTGTACACTGGGGTGGTGACATTGAAGTTATCTCTTCTTTCCATTACATTAAGAAATGAGAGACTGGTGTTGCTTTTGTACTTCATTCTTGGATGTTGGTTGTTCAAGTGATTCGGGGGACGACAATATAATCTGCTTTTTTTTTAACATGACGAAGGTGTTATCCATATTTCTGAACCAGATAATAAGTTGAAAAGGGGCGGTTAAAGTGCCTTTTCTGATGACATTATGTTAATTTCGGAAATAAGCGGGGATCAAGGACTTCCCATCGGTAAACCATAATAGATTTTTCCCCCATGTGAAATATGTGGATTCCAGGCATTGCTTGGTCAAAGGGATAATGCTATCAGTTTGTAGTGATGTATCCAGTGGTGGAGAGAGAGAGAGAGAGAGAGAGAGAGAGAGAGAGAGTTTAACGTCCACTCGACACAAACTAGGTCATTTCGGGACTAACACATGGTTCAATTTTATTTCAATAATTCGCTTGCGCGTCGGGATCTTTCGCAGTGGGAGGAAACCGGAGGACCCGGAGATAACCCACGAGGTTGGACAGGCGACCCTACTCCTTGACACGTACAACCGGGGAATCGAAACCACATTAGTTTGCTCAATGACAGATCGTATGATACAGCAGACACGTGCTAACCCAGTGGTGTAGAAAGTTGTCGAATACGGTTTCACAAACTCTCAAATCAAGGCTTCTTCTCTTGACACATTAGTGGGTAGGTCGATAACATCGTGCGAGAGCAATTCATTGGAGTCCTTAATGAAAATATCACTTCGTCTGGAAGATCTTGGAATATCATGAGTATAACGAATCCTACATATTGTATTTGGGTGAAACAGAATAGACGTCAGGAGCTTTTAGGGTCATCAACTAAATCAGCTCCCTCCTCCGAGAGCCACGCTATATAAAACCCGTACTAACCCGTAGACTAATAGTGAAACGTTTAACGAAAGAAATTATTTTTTTACGCGAAAGTTAAATCAACTCACTCTAATGGGGGTAAATGCGGGCGTTCAGTCTATTTCCCTTTGTTTACCTAGCTTTCATCCGGGCACTTCCGTCATTCTCCCTTGGTTGAAACATGGCGGCCGGTCTCCAGTGACGGCCCGGATCACATGACCACAATACGATCTAGTCAATATATACACCTCCATGCTGTAGATAAAGTGGCTCATTACAGCATGACATCATTGTAAGTATCACAGAGAAACCAGTATGTTTAAAGATTAAAGTGGATGCAACACATGCAAGCCGCCGCAACATTGGTAAGAACACTATATCGTCAGCCCCGCGAACTGAGGTTCTTGGAACATGATGGCTCGGGAGTTCTGATCCACCTGCATATGATGCTACAAATTATCGATGGATACGTGATCATGAATCAAAGACATCGTTGCCAGTTATCCTGCCCTTTGATATTGCCACTTCTGCCGATGAAGTCCCCATGTTGACGTTGAGCAGACGTCTAAACGCACAGTGCGAATGCTGTAGTACCCACATTCTTTTGTTCCTGTTCAGGATACACTACCGTTGAAATATATTCAGTGAAATTTGCATTTTTGGACAATTCAAATCCAAGACTACAATTGACCGACCTAGTCCTTTATATACACAACCCATGGCCGTATCTAATAGCATTGGCGACGATATATTGTAAGAGCCGTCTTATGGTGAGATTTATGTAATTTTTTTAAAAAGTGGATAGGAAGTTTCGTTTTTGGTGCCCTTATCCTACATAGGCCTACTATTTGTGTAAGATATTGTCAAAAAATAGAAATCGCGTATTGGTCGCACCTAATTTGCATATTCAGCATTTATGATTCACATGATCTCGTCTGCTCCTAGACCATGGAAACATGGGCATAGACATCAATTTGTTTTAAGTTATCACGCATATTCACTTAGCTATAGTCAATAAATTGAATTTTGGTAATGGTCGACTTCTCCATAATGTTGGGATTATGTAATTTACATTATTTATTTTACTGATAATCATATTAAAAATACGTTGAATATGGTGGAGATACCCTAATAACCTATGTATAGGATGTTTATAATGCCATCAACCCACGTACTATGTAAACAAAAACAGAAATTGTGTAATGGTGGCACCAAAGTTGTATAGTTATTTTAGTTAACATGCGTCACCTGGAAACATAGGCATAGACGTCAATTTTATTATGTTATCATGCATATTCACTAAGCCAAATAGTCAATGAACTAAATTTCGGAGGACTTAGATTGCAGATTCTGAAAAGGTGACTGCCATGCAAGATATGCCTACATTTGGAAAGAGATAGACAGAGGCCAAGCTAAAAAAAGAAGCAATTTTTCGTACAATCAGGGGCCATAATCTAAGAAGTTACAGTCCGATATCCGTGAAAATCTACAGAAACCGAGATCTTCGGAATACAAACATTATTTTAAGTCTCCTCAAAATCAGATAAAAATTGTGACCTCTAGAGGGTCCATAACCTTGGTATATTGGCGCTTAGTCTCGAGACGATTTCTTCGGTAATCTACTTCCGGTGACATTTGCCCCAGCAATGGTGGAAAACACGATGCTTCGTAAGGCATTGAGTGTGACCCAATGAAGCGTTCGCAACACCAATTACTTTCGTTTACCAAAAGAATAATAACAGATATTTTAGTTTGTTTATCAAGGTATGTAAATCAATTACTTCAACATTTATCTTAATAGAATATTCATATTAATCTCGAAATAGTAGATCTAAGCCTTGATTTCACAGTTTAGCCTTTTGCGATATATAGCGGTCTGAGTTAGATTTGTTTACAAACAAACCCCATTACTGGTACATTATTCCTCCGCCTACACATTTAGTGCTCCGTGAAAATTTAAATTTTCAATATCTTGATGGTTAAAGAATTATTCCTAAAATATGGGTTTTAAGCCTAAGTATCAGTAATGCCAGCTTGGAAAATATGCTAAAGTACTGTGTGGTTTAAAATGATGAATAAAATACTTGACTACGTACACTCACGTGTCACGATCTCTTTTGAATTTTTACTATGTGTACTTGATGCAAAATAAATATGATGGTGTGGAAATATTCAAGGTTTTAGCACAGAGAGCATGGGCGAACAACGGACATATCACACGTGGAAGGTGTTCTGATTTTAGAATTATGTAATTTTGTCAAATAGTAAAGAAAAGAATTAATTTTACCCATTCAGTCATTCTTCAGACAGTTCAGTACAATTTTTTAGTACTTTTTACATTTTATAGTTTTGGTTTTCACCTATATTATAAGTATGATGACAAGTCGATCACACAGCATTTTCCGAAGGTTTATAAAAATAAAATAATACAAGGCTTCATGATGTAGGCCTACATATTGTCAAAAAAGTAAAATAAAGTCATAATATGTATTGCAGGCAGAATATCTCACTCCGTTTTGAACTAAAAGAACAGTGATCAACTGTTAAAAAGGGACACACAATATGCAGGATATTTAATTATATGGCAGCACATTTGTTTGATATTTATTACATTATTCCCCCAGGCCTCAGGTCAATGAAAAGGGAAACAAGTCTGTGACAGGTTATACCAGAATTAAATAGAACTTGGTGTTCTGTTAAAGATAGGCATACCCGGTTCTAAGTTAGGCATACTTAGCAACATCTACTTACATTGGCGGTAATTGAGAAAGGCCATAGATATTAATTACATGAGGACATTTTTCTATAATAAAGGGAATTGCATCTAACTTGATTGCCTATGGTTGTTCATTTAATTCAGAACAATTCTTTTTCCACTGCTGATGGTTTGATGGTTTACACTAATTGACATTGACAGTAAATAAGGCGTTCCCTCACTAGCAAGGAAATCTGTAGTTTGATTCCAATGTTCATCGACAAAATTCCCTAGATTTCCCTTTTGTTAGTGGTGCATGACAGAGAATATGGCTTAGTCCGGTGGCTGAGGGTGTGTGTGTGTGGGGGGGGGGGAATCGCCATCCGAGCTGTGAATTTATGAGACTAAGTTTTTCTAGACCAGTTTTTGGCGTAGATTCTGCATCTGTGTGGTGATAAGGCGTTTGTTGGGGCGTTTTCGACACATGGTGGGAGTGGGGGGGGGGGGTAAAGTCTATATATTAATAAAACATAAATTTCTAGGACTGTCCATCTCCAAGTAGGTGTATATGATGCCCAAGGACAACTACTTGTATTTTTGGGGTGGGGGATTGCAAGAGTTTGGGGGGGGGGGGGGTTAAAACTGGCGGGAAATGAGTTCACGTTGATATAAATGATGATGTGCTTACAGCTTGGTAAAAGCACATTTCTAAATATATGTATAAGATTCCCATTGTGTGTGTGTGGGGGGGGGGCAAAATGTATTTTTTGGGGCAGAAACCACTTGGTTCAAAATTGACATGAAAAGAGGCTTCTGGTTACCTTTTTCGTTTAGTACTAGCTTCGCCCTTCAAAATATTACATTATAATGGTACTTTTCAATAGAGATCTGGAAGTGGAAATGTAAATCAGAGACATGTTTAGATATTAGTTTATTCTTAGTCTTCATCAGAAGATTCAAAATCAAAGTTTATAAAATGAGCGGGAAAAACATCTTCTTAATGACTAATCAACAGCTCGCATATATCCTTTGGATATGCTTCAGATACCCATTCACATTGTAAATCTTCATTTCAGCCATGCATCGCACCGTCATCTTGTTCTATCATTGGTTTTGCAACTTGTCTCAATATAGTTGCAACATAATTGCTGCGTTAAATGTGCAGCAAAGACTCTCACGCAAGATGGTACTAAAGAAAGAAAAGTTTTTTATTTTTCATCACGATTAAAATTCCTCCAGAAATTCCGTAAGCTGCCCTGTTTTCCTGACAATTGTCCCCGGTAATAACCAATCACTTCATCATTATTTTTCAATCGCTTCATTTATATTTTCTCAAATAAATGGAACAATGACTAGATTGTACGAATTATAGACCTAACTAATAATAATGGATTTTCAACATACCTGTTTAAAGAACCAACCGAGGTTAATCGTACTGGCAGTCAGTCGTCGCTTTGTCGTCATTTTACAGCTTATAAATCTCCACAAGTGTTTCTCTTGCATAATTTATGACATTTTTTTTTCATATAAATAATAACTGGTAAGCGAAGATCACAACATTTTTTGGAGTAAGGCAAACAAAATCTCGTGATATCGACACATGTCACCGGAAGTTCAGTTTTTCGTGAAATCTCGCAATTTTGCGAGTTTTACTGATCGGCCCTATCACATACTTTTACAAGGAGTGGCAATTTTGCCGGACAGTTTCGTTCCGATTTTCACGAAATTCGAATCCAACAGTGATATTTATAAACGCTTTTTTTTTAAATCGGATAAAAATTGTTACCTCTAGAGGGTCCACAGGCTACAAACGTGATTTTTCGTACAATCAGGGGCCATAATTGAGGAAGGAATATCGAAAGGAACCAAGATCTTTGGCATATAACCACATATTTTAAGTTTCATCAAAATCGGATAAAAATTGTGACCTTTAGGGGGTCCACAACTTTAATATTACATACTTTAACACTATTTGCGTACAAGGAGTAGTCATTTTGTCCGACAGTTTCGATCCGATTTTCATGAAATTTGAACTCAATCATCATTTACGCAAAAGAATTGACGGAAATCACCCACATGAAGTGTGAATGACACTGGACTGAGACGTGTTCGAAGTGAAAAATTTGATATTCGAAGTGTTCATTTCTAGCACACTTCAAAAACACACTTCAAATTTTCAATGAAATAGAGAAGGCAGATATGATGTTGAAGTGAGGATGACACCTCACTTCTGAACACTTCAACAACGTGTTATCTACACTTCAACCGAGTGCTTATAGGGTGGGTTTTTTTCACTTCGATCGAGTGCTGATAAGGTGTTTTTCTCACTTCAACCCGGGGCCTATCGAGTGTTTTTTTCACTTCAATCCAGTGCTTATCGAGTCAACCGGTTCTTATCGAGTGTTCAACCCGGTGCTTAACGAGGGTTTTTCTCACTTCAAATCAGTGCTTTTGGAGTTTTTTGCTCACTTCAACCCAGTGCTTATGGAGTGTTTAGTGTTTTGTTCACTTCAACCCAGTGCTTATTGGGTGTATTTCTCATGTCAACCCAGTGCTCATCGGGTGTATTTCTCACTTTAACCCAGTGCTTATCGGTTGTTATTATCACTTCTACCCAGTAAGGTTGCCGACTTCAACAATGTGAGGTTTAGCTCACAAACCAGGTGTGGGGGGGGGGGCTGTATTTGATCTCAGTGTCGGTCATGAAAGTTACTCCACCCTCCCATGATTTTCTGCATCATTCGCCTGATACGTGGATCTAGGGCTTGGCAAAGGACGGTATTTGGATGTGATAGTGATTGGGCTGAAAAGCCAAAGTTTCATGTAGAAATTGTTGTCCACGTAAAAAAACCTGTGTAATTAAAAGAGGACAATTCAGAAAAACAACATCTGGACTAAATTTCCCCCATGCCACACTGAATTATCCCAGTTATGCTGAAAAGCAGCAAACATGAAACATAATAACACTTTGAAATTGATTATTTATTACTGTTTTCAAAATATTACAACACAATTGATACAATTAACAAGTGGTTGCCATCTAAGATACACCCACATATTGCAAAAGAGAACAGGGAATATCAATAGGGCCCACCAATTCATTGTCCCAATGTTTCGTATAGAATTAGAAACAAATCTGTTAAAAATTGTAGTCTTTATCGATTCCACATAGTTTCCGAAAAAGCGGGTTAAGTTTGGAAAAAGAGGGTTAAGTTTAGATCGCTGTATTTATAGGATTTGTCCTCTCATGGCCCCAATGCTACACACCAAATTAAAAACTGAAGCCTCATCACATTCACAAGCTTTTTGAAAAAGGAGGTTATCTTCGAATCGCTGCATATTGATGAGGTTTATGATCTCATGAACCATAAGGATATATTAAAAACTGTGACCTCTATCGAATTTACAGTTTTTTGCTAAGGGGCATAACTCCAAACTCTGAAGCCCAATCTGAAAACATTTGTTAGACAACTGTTGATTATATCATGTTTAAAAGGTCTTCAGCAACGACCCTACTCCCCATGTACAGCCGGGAATCGAAACCACGAAACTACTTGCCCGAAGAAGTTAATGTCGAGTTAGGAATGTGTCATGTTTTTTTTATTCAAGCAACAATCCCAAGGATAATAATTTACATAATGAAATTGGTTTTAATGTCTACTTTTATGCTGCGCGGTACCTTTTCCTAT
Organism: Patella vulgata; assembly: GCF_932274485.2. Taxonomy (NCBI): domain Eukaryota; kingdom Metazoa; phylum Mollusca; class Gastropoda; family Patellidae; genus Patella; species Patella vulgata. Next base: position 29,853,188 of record NC_065881.2, on the reverse strand, counting down.
AGGACATCTGGACGACTGAACCAAATTAAGGACGATTTAACTGTCGACAAGTTCGTGTTTGGACATATTAACTCTCCCCCCCCCCCCCGCCTAAAAAAAACAAAAATACTTTTGTGGTTTTTTTTTCTGTTTATAAGCTTAATGATATTAATATTCCCCAATGGGCCAAACATTATTCTTTTTTTAATAAAAATACATATCGAACCGGTAAATAAACGGAAGATAAAAGCTAGAAAGACAACTCCTATTGATATCATTGTAATTAGCCTAGATCTAATTATTCGAATGTTAATTATTTTATATATTTTTACTGTAGTTACGGTACAGGAATTCCAATTTCTCTCTGCGAATTTTTCTTATTTTGACTAATATTCATTCTTGTTGTACTCACAGTACTGCTTATTTCACAAAATAATATATATTGAATTCAATAATTTTGTAAGATTTAAAAAACAAATACGTGATTAAGTGCAGTGAAAAAATAGCCTACACGTTGTTTATGTTATCATGCCAGCCATGATGGATAATTAATGGACCTCGCTACATAGTTCAAATTAACCTGAACAAATTTCTATGACAAATAGTCAAATTATAATTGGGTGTTCTAAACAGAAAACATAAGCTATTTCATAGCAGTGTATATTATGCTTCATCAATATTCATTGAATGTTGAATCAATGAAATAGGTCCTTTCGTTTCACGTTAGGAATTTCCAATGAACTTTCTCGGCCAATGCAGGGATCGAACACGCGACCACCAGGCTATCGAGCCAGCGTCTTACCCACTTAGCCAGCGTGGCCCCCATTCTGTTATTGAAAAAGAACAAAGAAAATTTTTGCTTGATATCAGGAGACAATGTGTCTCAGTGAGTGAAACGTTGCCGCACTAACTGGGTGGTCCCGTGTTCGATCCTTGCCAGTGGTGCAGGAAATAGGGCCTGTCAAGGAGAGAGAGAAATGGAGTTTAATGTCCACTCGACACAAACTACGCCATAGCAGGACTAACACATGGTTAAATTTTATTTTAATTATTTGCCTGTATCGGTCTTTTGCAGTGGGGGGGGGGGGCTGGGGACCTGGGGAAAATAGTTGTATAGTCGTTTGGATGGCACAAAAAATACCGACATCGCACGGAGGGCCTGCAAGAAGCAAGGTATTTGAGTGCACATAAAAGAACCCTTGGCAATTGGAATTCGATATGTCAGGACAACATTTCTCTCATTGAACACGGAATGGCGTATTCTTGTCTTCCTTCGCCCAGTCAGAGAAGAACAGTAGGACGTTAAACCCAATTTCATATCAGTTGCTAATACGCAGTGGCTTAAAGAGTAAGATGCAGGTTCACTGACCAGGCTCCCAGTTGCCCCAGACAGTTCATTAGGATTTTCTGACATGGTTTCTCCTTGTCAGCGGTGTAGGGCTGTGGGCCTGTCAAGAAAGTGTCTATAGCTCTTTGGACTAGTTTGGACCGAAGGAAAAATTGAAGTGCCATGTACACATTGGTGTGCACGTAAAAGATCCCGGGGTCCTGTGTACTCATGTGTGTGCATGTAAAAGAACCCATGGCAGTTGTAATTTAATATAAAAGTAGATCATACGGTAGATGTCAATGTAAATTTTCCCTCATAGCACACTGCACATTCTGTGTTTGTATATGAGATAGTGTGAGATAGTCCGCTCAACACAAACCAGGTCACATCCAGGCTAACATTTGGTTCTATGATTGTGTCTCTTTTTTTCAATGCAGGGGTTGGATGCATGGTCTAGTGGTTAACGTGTGCACATGAAATCACAAGGTCTGTCGTTGAGTCACGTGACATGGTTTCGATTCCATGCTTAATTAAATCTGACAAGGAGTAGGGTTGCATGTCCAACCTCGTGGGTTTTCTCTAGGCACTCCGGTTTCCTTCACTGCTAAAGACCCTTAAGCACAAGAGCGAATTATTGAACAATAAACCCCATTAATCTCCCTTTTCTCTTTAGCGGTGGACACACTAGCCGAATCATTTGGCCGAATCAATCCGTGCCAAATCACAGCCAAATTAATTCAACCGAATGTGTGGTCACACTTGCCGAATCCTTCACTCGATTCACCAGTCGATTGCATCACCTTGGTCTTAAAACAATCACATGACTTTTCCATATGATTGGTGATTGGCTAATGAATTCTATAATCTTGTGATTGTTTCGGCGAAACAGACACAAGGCGAATATAATTCGGCCAAATACTCAAACGTGTGATTTGGGCGAATCATTCGGCGGAATGACAGAGGACACTGTAGGCGAATATCAGCGCCGATTGATTCGACTAGTTTGTCCACCGCTTTTTTAAAGCAAAGGAATATGCACTAACTCATTTGAACAACAATAAAATGTCAGCAGCATAATATTGTAAACATAGGATATACAAATTTATTAGCTATCATTTTCACATGCAAAATTGTTTATATATTTTACGGACAACTGGAAGTTTTATTTGACAATTTTATTTCTCAGCTATTATAAAACAATATAGCCTGCAATGTGATATAACTTACAAAATCTTACTTTGCTTTACATCAGTCCATTTGTAAAGTAATTGATATCCAATTTGACAAGGGCTTGGTTATTTTAATAAAGTTTTTCCTACAAAATCTTCTCTGACAAACTAGTTAAACATCACAGCTATTAGGCTATACTACAAAATTAAATGAGAGCAAACGCTTTTTGTTTTCAGTCAGATGTAAAACTATTGCCTATTCGTGCCTTTGGTCTTTTAAAATATCGTATTGAATGAAATATTTAAAATGTGTACCGTACTGACTATACACATCAAATCTCATCCAAGGATTACCAAATTTCCAGTAAATTTATTTTTACCGTGTAGCCTACATGGTGGTCTGTTGTTATTTTAGGTACCTGATTGGCTGAATCATTGATAGAAATTCCAAGTTTATTGAGCTTTACATAAGACTCGTTGTTCGCATTTTGAAGGCGGTAGCCTAATGAAAGAAATGCCGACCGTGTCCTTTATCTCTTTCGAGAATCCTCGCTAATCGCTATATTATATGACTCGTTAGTTACGATTACGTTTCTGCCATGACAGAGCATAATTTGAAATAATATAATGTCAAATAAGACATGCTTGTATAAGTTATCTTTCGTGTGAAGCCACATTAGGCTCTAATGAAATTCAACTATCAAAAAAACATTCAATTCTCGTCGGCCATTTCGATTATGCCAATGGTGGTTCCCTCATTTTTTTTTAAAGACCGCAAATAACCGCCAATTGGATTAATTATTATGTGTAATTACTGACTACAGGATTAAATTTCCCGCAAAAGAAAGGGGCATACCGAAATAATAAATTGTGTATTTAGTATTTGGACTCCCTGGAGAGCGAACCCCGCTAATGACCTATTTTTAGACAGACACCATTTATCTACATTCACTTCAGTTGATTCAGCGTACCGTTAAAGCAAAGAGGGGGCTAGCAAATTTTTCGGGCTCACGGATAAAGTAAAATAAATAAAAGAATATATTTCATTTTGGTCTGTATAGTTGTAGCCACTCTGCTGTGGTGCGAAAGTATTTCGGCATCGATATGCCCATTATTCGTTCCATCAATTTTGAGGGTACCGAAATTTCTTTAAATTGAGTAATAGCTATGGATTTAAAACTCCGCAACATTTTTTTTAATTTAGAGGGGTCAGGGGTTGGAGGCACTGTGTGCCACATTTTATTTCATTATTTGTTTCATCATTTTTTCAAGATTTGGAGGTGTGATGAAATAATCGTTTTTTTTTTAAATAGTCTTTCAGAACTGACGATGAAAGGATCATGTATATTCACTATCTCCCAGAAGTGTGAATGGCATGTAGTTGTATATAGAAGTATTAATGACATGCAGTTGTACATAGACTATCTTTCAGAAGTGACGATGAAATTATCATCTATAAGATCTATCTCCCAGAAGTGTGAATTGCATGCAATTGTATGTCGACTATCTTTCAGAAGTGCCGATGAAATGCTGTGAATACAGACCATCTTTTGGAAGTGACGATTAAATTAGCATTTCGGTGGAGTTTTTATAACACTTGAAAGGAAGTGTCTTTTGAAGTGCTCCTAGAAGTGTGTTAGAAATGAGCATTTCGATGGAGTTTTTTTTAAACACTTCAAGGGAAGCGTTTCTATACGGATCAACAGCTAAACACGCTTTTTTCGTACAATAAAGGGCAATAATCCAGGAAATTGTGGTCCGATATGCGCGAATATCGACAGAAACCGAGATCGTTAGGTTATAATTATGCATTTCAAGTTTCATCTACATCGGATAAACATTTTGACCTCTTAGAGTTGTCCACCAGCTAAAACCGTGATTTTTCGTACACTCAGGGGTCATAATCCATGAAGTTTCGATCCGATGCATGCCAATATCGAAAGAAACCGAGATCTCCTGGAGATAAACCTATATTTCATGTTTCGTCAAAATCGAATAAGAATTGTAACCTGTAGAGTGCCCACTGCCCACACACAAATTATGGACGGACGTCCCGGCGGACGGAATATCAGGGGCGACGACAATATACGTCCATATGAAAATGTGAGCGTATAAAAACGCTCAAGGGTGCTCGGATGGCATCGCGCTGTTTCTGGTTCTACACTTCTCAAAGATATAGAAACTGCAAAGCAAAAACCTGCATGTACGCGGCTGCAAGGTTCAACCTCAAATTGGCTTTCACATTATGATCACATTTGTTTTCTGAATTTTGGTAATGAAATGGGGTTTAGCGCCCTACATTAATGTACCGAATGGGCTAATGGAAGATGTGCATCATGGTGTGCGATCCAGCGCCTTATACTCCCGTCAGACCAGGGTCGAGTCCTTACTGCGCTGCTACGGCGATGGAAATTGGTTTTAGAACGCGTCAAGATCGCCATAAGCGTGGTAGAAACGCCAGTTATCGTGCTGTAGTATCCATGGTCGCCAATGATCGCCGAGTCACGGCGTTTGTTTTGAGCAGGAAAGCTATGAGAATGCGACTGCTTTCAAGTTTGTAATTTTGGGGACATTTTCTTTTGTTTTGTTCACGTTTGCCGGCGACCTTGTGCATTTTCTGGTCACCTTACGGTCGCAGCAGCGCAGAAGGACGCCACCCCGGTCTGACGGGGGGATTACTCACAGAAGAGCCACCGGTGCTCCCTTTTGATAATGTAATGGTATATTGCAAAATACGCAGTTTCGTTTTGCCCTAATACACCTAATTATCTTTTTGTAATAAAAGTTCCCTAATGTCACTACAGTTCACTTTAAATTATTCAGGTATTCATAGGTGATTTAGTATATTATTTAATGTACGTAGCTAAACCAGTCTGTTGAACTCATGTATGAGATTATTATTTGATTTTTAAGTGTTATTAAAGTCACCTAATGAAACTGACGAAGAAACAAATGACAAAATGAAATGAAGTTCACATTCATCGATTTATTCCAAATGATCGTTAGACTAAGTAAGGCACAGACTGACCATTATAAGGGTAAAATGATACCTGGGGTCAAACAGCAAAGTTACCACAGCATCACAACCAAGTCAGTAACGGGTAAATCCTCCTCTGTTTGCCAAACAAGCATTGATCCGACGTGGCATACTCCTAATGAGACGTCTAAGGTCATTTTGGTCCAGATTGTCCCATTCCTGTTGCAACGCAGCAGCAAGTTCTTGGACATTGGCAGGACGTTGTTGACGTTGACGTAACCTCTGTCCAAGCATGTCCCAGACATGCTCGGTGGGGGAGAGGTCGGGACTCAGTGCTGGCCAAGGTAATGTGGTGATGTTCTGTTGTTGGAGGTAACCTGTAACGATCCTGGCCCTGTGACATCTTGCGTTGTCATCCTGGAAGATGAAACGGCGGCCATGACGTCGTGCGAACGGCACAACATGGACTGCCAAGATGTTGTCCCGGTAGTACTGGCCTGTAACACGCCCTGCAACAACATGTAAAGCCGTTCTTCCAGCAACAGTGATGCCTCCCCACACCATAACAGAACCACCCCCAAATCGATCATGTCTGATGACGTTAACGTCTTGGAAGCGCTCGTTTCGACGACGCCACACCCTCCTACGTCTGTCCAAAAAATCAACAGTGAACCTTGACTCATCTTAAAACATCACATTGCTCCAGCGTCGATTATCCCAGTGTTGACGATCCCTACACCAACGACGTCTTGCCTGAATGTGATGATCTCTCAAACAAGGGATCACGCGAGGACGTCGGGCGCGAAGGTGACCCCTATGCAGTCGATTCCGAATCGTCTGGCCACTCACTCTCACACCAGTGTCTGTTTGAAGACGAGCGCAGATCTGATTTGCTGTGATGACACGATTTCTCAAGTCCAAGGTACGGATAAATCGATCCTGGGCTTGAGTTGTCGCCCTTGGTCGACCTGAGCGTGGTCTGTCCTGTACAGATTGTGTATCACGGTATCTGGACCATAGCCTGCTTATGACAGACTGAGAAACATTCATCGTCCGCGCCACAACCGCCTGTGTTGTGCCGATCTGTAGCATGCCAAGGGCACGTAACCTTTCATTTTGGGTAAGCCGACGCATATCAAAATTTGTTTTCTGGTCACTAAAACAATTAAACTGATGTTTCCACCCTGGAATTCAATGCCACAATGACTGTAACATTCAAAGTCAGAGTCGTGCAAATCTTGGGTTGGACCCCCATGATGATCCCAAGCATCACCTGCATTCCATGCGGTAGCTATTGGTGCGTGTGGGCGTCACATGTAACTGGAAATGTTTCTTCTGTTAGGTTCTATAGTGACTTTTTTCGTAGTCATTTGCATATTTTAGTATTATGCCCCCAAAATCAAATATCCCCTACTTTTTTTGAATAGTATATTATAGGTTTTAAACTAAATACAATCAATTAATAGATAATAGATTTTATTGAACAATCTAGTGTTTACTAGTGATAATAGAATACACCAATCAGCTACAGTATTCTCTATTCAATATTGTTATTCTATACCACCCATACCAATATCACAGGAAATGAAGAAGACAACTTGGAAAAATATAAAATGATGGCGTATTTGACTTCGTGTTAGAAAAAAGTTCCAGTAATCTATGATCAACCTATAGAGGCTCCATGGATTTATTGATGAATCTTTTACTGTATGTTAAAGGCAACATTGTCGATTGTTTTATATTTCCAGAACAACTGATTCCACTTAAGTAGAAGACGTGTGCGTAGCACAATGGCCTCAGAGCTAGAGTATGCAGAAAACCAATTCGGTAATGGGCCAAAAAAGGACCGCCCTTTTCACTCTGCTCATAAATGTCAGCTAACTTTCAGCGGCAATACTATATACCAGAAAACAACCGGAAAACACCATTTTATACTGAATACCGGAAAACACCGGAAAAACACTAAATACCGGAAAACACACTAAATACCGGAAAATACCCTAAATAGGTAACCCGGAGACTGGCACCCTAAATAGGTAACCCGGAGATTGGGTGCCTGGGTTAGGTTTAAGAATTTGGGGGAGAGGTTAAGTCTCCACATAAGCACTGACCTAGGATGATGAAAAATTAGTTCGTGATATTTTCTAGTTTTATTAAAAATTCATACAATACATTAGATTTATATACAAAGGCGATTTCACTGTTTTTTGGTGTTGGTGGCGCTGATGGTCTTCCTTTGATGGTGCTTCTGGTATTCTGGTATTATTGTTTCTGAAGAAAAAAGAAAATAAATTTGAGGCTCTCGGGAGAGAGCCACATTAATGTGTTTCCTACTACGGATTGGAAATCTAAAAAATTGTGTTTGTTCCACATCACCGGGTTAGGGCTAGGGATCCTTATATCTAGTTGGTTTTATTTACTAACGGTTAGGGATAGGATTTGATATATGGTTTGTTTTGGGTTAGGGTGGAGACTGGTCTTATTTAATCTAATTTACTGTGCACTAGGATGTCGTTCAGATTTTTATTTTTAGAATATGCAATTATAAGTTTCTGTGTGAATATTTTCGTGCGATTTTCTTGGAGATCAGTATAGTGTTTTCTGATGATTTTGGATGCACTTGCTGCTGTTGCACTAAATGGAACTACAAAAGGAGCTATTGCGCTAGCCGTATGAATATTCAAACCTAGGGGGACTGTTGTTTTCAATTTGTCAATCCAGAATATGCAAAAAAAAAAAAGATGTTACCCATAATATCTGATGTTCTAGAAAGAAGACACAAAACATGAGGAAGATACTCTTTGTCACTACATTCATTGCAGCTAAAAGTTGGGCTATACTATATACCGGAAAACACCGGAAACCACCATGTTATACTGAATACCGGAAAACACTAAATACCGGAAAACACACTAAATACCGGAAAACACACTAAATACCGGAAAACACCCTAAATAGGTAACCCGGAGAAGGACTATACTATAAACCGGAAACTAACCCTAACCCTAACACACAGAGGACCAGGCTCCCAGTTACCTATTTAAGGTGCTAGTCTCAGGGTTAATTATTTAGGGTATTTTCCGGTATTTTGTGTTTTTTCCGGTATTTAGTGTTTTCCGGTGTTTTCCGATTGTTTCCGGTGTTTTCCTGTGTTTTCAGGTTTATAGTATTGCCGTGCTCTAGAACTCCTACAATTAGACGGAGTGACAGCGTACTTAAAATGAAATGGACGTACTACAAACGGAATTGTCGTGCTTCGAACGGAATTGCCTTAATTCGATCCTACTAGGGACGTGTTACAATGTAACGTGGTCGAGCATCAATTAGCAGTACGACCGGGTCAGTTTGCTCAGGAGGATCAGCGACTGAGCTGATCTGGCTGGCCTATTGAAGAGCTCGTTGCTTTCCCACGGACAGCCCTTCTAGCATTTTGGGGGCATTATGAAACACAGGCGACAACTGTAGTACTATACATGTATTTCAATCTCTTAATCTGCACAGCTTGAAGCGTTGAACAGGAATGTGGAATGGCAAGAACTCGCTAGGTTTTTAAAGCCCTCGAGCCAGGACGGGGTTGGACACGCAATAGGAGCACATTCGAGTTGAATTGTAATGGGAACGAGGTAAAACTAGTTACGTACGGGTTTAAACTGAATACGGACGGGCCTGGAAATGGCCAGTTTACCCGATCTGAACTTGATATGAACTGACTGTGAACGGGGTACAGACGAGATGAACGCATTGGGGACTGTTCATGAACGAACAAGGATCGTATTATAGACATTATTTACACATTCCACCTAGACCACAACCCGTTTTACGTTTTTGAGAACTTTTTTTGGTCTAATGGGGGCTTAAGCGGACTTTGGCGTAGGCAAATCGAAGCGTGGGATTGCAGGTGGGGTTTATCGTCCACTCGAGGCAAACTAGGTTATTTCGGGACTAACAAATGGTTCAATTTTATTTCCATAATTTGATTAGCAGCGGGAGGAAACCATTCATCCAAACCCCCTTCCACAATTGGAAGGCAATACTTGTTACTATCAATTTTAAGACTCTGAACATAAATCCAGTTGGTACTACACAAGACCCATTCTTTACTTCTAGCAGCGCACCAGTGTTTGCATTTGTCCTGTCGTAAAACTTGGACATGGGATTAACATGGGATTAACTAACTTTACGGCGTTCAAAAATGTGTACTTACATCATGTAAAATTTACACTGGACACAATTATCTGGAACACAATTACTATTTATTATTGGTTGCTCTATTCTTCATGAAGCAATGATGTGTTGTACAAAAAATGATATATCACTTATTGTGCTGAAGGTATCACAATTTATTAATCCCGTGTACACATTGGCTTGAACGTAATCGACCCCTTGGTAGTTGGATTTCTTAGGTTGTAGTGCCTACCGCCAGTTTCTGATACCCTTACATTTTTGTGTTGTCCATGCCCCATTGTTGGTTTTCATGGAATCCAGGTTTTTTTCTAGTAATATTTAAGTCTGTACTCTCTTTATATGCAAATATCATATTTGAAATTTTATGCAGGTTTATGCAGAATTAATATAACACAACATACAAAGATGGTAATTGTCTAATAGAATGAGACGGTGCTCGGTAAGAGGGCGGAAACGGAACCATTGGGCTTGATTCTAGGACATATAGCATGGACCTACTAGATTCGACTGATTTAATACAAGTAGCCCTAGTAGCTCTACATGTATTGCATAGTTGTGTCAATTGGACTTTAAACCCCATTTCTCTCTACATATATTGGATATAATTATCTCATATATACTGATAGTTGGCAGTGATACAAAGAAATTACCAATTTTCTATGTTCTTGGTCTGAAGAAATAAAATAATAAAAGTCATGTTTTTATTATTATGCAATTGGATAAATACAATTCTCGGTGGTATGGTTTGAATAAATACAACATATCATGAGAATAAATGCTTGGAAGTTTGAACCATTATTTCTCTAAGCAACTGTTACTGGGCATTTACAAATAGCTACTCTTCATAAAGATAGTACATGAATAATATTCCATATTCACATGGATTTTATTGTCGGCCTTTGTCCGAATTCAGGTTTCCTTTTAATGCAATTAGACTGCACTATCGCTGCATTATATTGCTAAAAACTACTGCAATCTGAACATGGAACACAATCAGTTGTTATCAACTATCTACATGTATGTAGGTCATGTCTGTTTTTGAAAATAGCGTGTAGAAAACAACAGAACGCAAAATAAACATTGCAATTCAGGACTGGCTGGAGTCAAGGGTGCATCCTAAGAATGATTATCTGAATAATTAATCACAAAGAAACACAATTATGAACATTAGAATATGATAGAATATTGAATTAGCCTACCTCAAATACCTCGAAATTTATTGTTTGATCATCAGTTTCCTCATACGTCCCTCGGCAAATAAACAAATTGGTGTATAGTTGTTTGGGATTTTAACCCAAACGAAAAATAGTAATTCTAAATTTGCATTACAAATACATTGCATTAAAAATATCACAGACCTGATATTCTTGTTTTCTTTGCATATTTTGTTCAAAAATATATCACTGTTGGGGTTGGTTCTAACAATGCCGCTCGACTATGTAATTAATCGATACTAATCCAGGAAGAAATTATCACAAAGCTTAAGAACACGGTTGACTTGTCAGCTCGATTCCACGGTCAAATCGCCAAATACTGTAATAAATATTTCTTACTTATTTTATATAGAGTAATTTATTTTGATTGGTTCGTTTACAGGTAAGCAATAAATTTTCAATTTCGATTAATGGACCATAGAATTTGTCCACGATTATTCAGATATTTTTTCAAACCTAAATATCGCACTATTGTTTTAATTTCCATTTTCTCCGAGAATTTTCTTTGATGTATCAAGTTTATTGGGTCTATATAATCAAGCTCTAATAAGTGCAGACATTGTAATAACCTAACTGTGTCTGTATATTATCTGAGACAAGATGTGAAAATAAACAAAGGATATAATCAGAATAATCTTTCATGTCTAGTTAAATAACAATGCGATCTCTACTTAACGTGTGTAATAATTAATATAAGGTTTTAGAGAAATACAAATATTATAGAAAGCAAGTTAAAATTAGAATGCATTCCTCAACATTCAAATTCGGGAAGATGGGTTTGACATAGGCTAAGCCAGTTCCGCAATCCCATTCCGATTTTCTCAATATTGTTTGTTTTGTTTGTTTGATTTTTTTAAAAAAAAGAAAAAAAGAATCATATTATTACAGATAATAAAGTAACACAATAAATGTTATCTTAAAATTAGACACAATTAATTATATGAAAAAAAAACCCCTACAAGATTTTGTAAATCTACGCAAGTTTGTGTTAAGACATTGAAAAGAACACAAACTTGTGTTAATGCAATGTAAAAACAACACAGGCTTGTGTAGAATATTTTTAACACAGGTCCTTGTGTTGATTTCCAACAGTGCACTAACACTGTTTTCAAAATATTATTAGACCAACGTTTCGAAGAGGTACCCACTTCTTCTTCAAGGTAATAAATAAAACATTTAACAATAATTTCTCAGGCAACAGAAATGACACCATAGAAAAAGCGTGATGGGGCTAAGAGTGCGTGGAAAAGGGTAAAGTACCGAAAATGTTTTTTAAAAAAGCTAAAACGTATTGATGGGAAAGGTGGTTTGAGGATTATTATTAATACCAAGAGGTTCAAGAGATTTACGAGTTCTATGTAACAAAGGGTGAAGTCTCTGCTGTCCTTTTTGACCTTACCGCTGTTACCAACATAAATATGATTATTGTTAAGATAAGCTACTGCCATATTGAAATGGTCATGTCGGAGAACCCGCCGACCTTTAATTTATTTATTTATTAGTATTCAGCTGTCATCATAATTATTGTCTGCGATATCACCTCGGTGGAAGCGTACGTAAAATACAACTAACAAACAACCTCATCATAATTCTTTTTATTCAATATCAATAATATGTAACTTCATACCTCACCTTATAAATTGGTTTAGGTTTCTGATGAAGTCATGGAGGCAGACGTGAATTAAGACGATGGCCGTAAAGATTACAATATTATAATATGTATTGGTTGTTATAGATGTAGTGTAGTTTAATGTTTGTTACCGTCTTACTGAATTAAAGAAGTCCAATCCACAGTTATTAGATGATGTGATCATGTTACAACTTAATCATTTGGTGTCCGTGACTGAAGAACCTGTTGTTCGATGTTGAGAAGAAGACAGAATTCGTTTCCATCAACAGTTAAAAAGAGAACACAACGTCAAAGCCGTTATAAACACGAAAACAAGTTATGCCGAAACAGAAGTTACGGTACAACAAATACCAGAATAAAGAAAACTCTAAAAGACTGAGACTTTAACATAAAAGAAGAAAAACTGTGGAATATGAACTCTTTGTTTAAAAGATTTTTGTAGAAGGTGAGTCATTTTGTTTTAAAAGAATATAACCGATTTTTGTTTAATTTTGAACACATCTTTTGGCATAATATGAGAAATATTTGGTTAAGAGAAATAGAATAAGTATGTTTTCTTAAAAGAATTGAAATGTTTTGTGGTTGCCTCAAAGATTTTTGTAAAATGCTTAAGACGTCTTCCGTTAATTTTCGGTTTTTGATTAGAGAGGTAATCCCAAAATTAATGCTTTATCTTCCTATAAATATGTTTAATGTATATATTTTTCCTGACGATTAATGGGACGTATTTTATGTTGAATTCCTAAAAGAGAGGAATATGTTACCCCAGCGGAAAGGTTATGGGCTCACGTTAAGAGCATTATGGAAGCTTTTTAATATGTATTACCCTCAGTCAGAGGTAGGGTTAGCTCAAGTAAGAGCATTGTGGTAGATTTTTAATGTGTATTTCCCCGAGAGGTTGGGTTGGCTCAGATTAAGAGCAATATGGTAGATTTTGTGTTGTTTGTTTTGTATAGGAAGATAAATCAATTACAAATTTGATGCGTTATAAAACAGAAAATATCTTATTGAAGATAATTATATGTGTTCAAAATATTGATAATCGCTTATCTTGAGTAAAAGCAATTTGACAAGATCCTTAGTCCTGTTGTTGCTGTGATGCGTATTTATTATTTCGTATTGTATTCCGTAGATGAATAGTTTGTAATGACAATTTTATAGAAGAACTTTTCAAATACGTTTTTTTCTATTTGAAGATTGGGTGATTATATTTTTGTTTGTTTGTTTCACAAACTTGTTGGCATTGGAGGAAAATGTAACAAAGGGTGAAGTCTCTGCTGTCCTTTTTGACCTAACCGCTGTAACCAACATCAATATGATTATTGTTAAGATACGATACTGCCATATTGAAATGGTCATGTCGGAGAACTCGCCGACCTTTAATTTATTTATTTATTAGTATTCAGCTGTCATCATAATTACTGTCTGCGATATCACCTCGGTGGAAGCGTACGTAAAATACAACTAACAAACAACATCATCATAATTCTTTTTATTCAATATCAATAATATGTAACTTCATACCTCACCTATAAATTGGTTTAGGTTTCTGATGAAGTCATGGAGGCAGACGTGAATTAAGACAATGGCCGTAAAGATTACAATATTATAATATGTATTGGTTGTTATACATGTAGTGTAGTTTAATGTTTGTTACCGTCTTGCTGAATTAAAGAAGTCCAATCCACAATAAACCTAGGTCTCATATACACATTGCCATGCATTTTAGAGAGAGAGCGAGAAATGAAGTTTAGAGTCCACTCGACACAAGCTGGGTCAAAACCACCCCCACTGCATTCACTTTAAAGAACCTGTGACAATTGAATTACTTGACTCAATGACAGACCTTCTGATCTAATGTATGCATGTTAACCATTCGCCCCCCCCCCCCCTGGGTTCAGTTAAAAGAACCCTTGACATTTGAAATATTTGATATTTAAAATAAGAGTAGGTTGTAGGGGAGAATTAATAACACAGAAAACTAGGATATTAAAACCTATTTGATCTCATAAGCAATGTAAAGGGTTTTTTTTGTAATTCTGTAATATTTGATCTACATTTTGTTTTCAGAAATGCCTATTAGATGCTTTATTATTTCCGAACAAATTCTACCTTCTATATTATACACAAATTTCTGGAGAGAATTAAAATATAATTGTGTTCGGATATATTTAACATTAAACACAAAAAAATGAAACAAAAATGGGTCAAATGCATTCTTTTCCAGAATTAAATTGATGGTGTAATATTCAAAAGGTGTGGTTGGGTTCTCTCGTTGTTATCATACATCATATACTCTTCCAAGATTCTGAAACATAAGGAATGAATTCCATCATTTTATAACTTATGCAGGGGTTGTCAATATGTAACACAATTTTATTAGTATTGGAATTAACTTTGTCTATCAACATTCCAAATGTCACAATGTATAAATAAACAATTTATTTTGTCACATCGAGACAGTTACAGACCCAGGCAGATTATTATGCTCAAATGGGTCAGAAGTTTGGGATTAAAGTCAAATAATAGGGCAGCTATTCACCCAGATTAAACATGTATTGCAATTGTGTCTCCAAATCTAGATTCCCTACACTTGAAATAGCAGAATACTAGGCATTGCCATAAGGAGAAAAAGAAGCCAATAGGGAGGCTATGTCCCCCGCCAAAATCCCAAAATAAATAGATGACACATTAATTAATCCCACATTTATTTTTTTTCAATAGTATAGAGCAATCAAACTATGCATTAAGTTTCATCACTTAATGTTCATGTAGAATCAAGATTATCTTGTCCCAAAGCATCGACCAATGAAATTGATTAGCCCTGCTGAGCTTTAGCTCGAAATGTTAATTATTGAACTCGGACAAGACATTCACCTAATGAACATCTACATCAAGTTTTAACATTCTACCTCAATTAAAAGCAGAGTTGTTATGTTCAGCAGTCTTGACCAATCAAATTGCTTATCCCTCCTAAGCTTAAGCAGAAAATTCTCACCATCAAATTTAGTCAAGGTAATGGTATAATGAATCTATATTCTGAGTTTCACCACTCTCACTTAAATTAGAACTAAAGTTATCGTATCCCAAAGCATCAACCAATCAAATTACTTATCTCTGCTTACCATAAGCATCTTCGACCTCCGTCAAGGCATTGGCCTAATAAACACCTACACCAAGTTTGAACATTTTAACTCAATTAGAAGGAGAGTTATTGTGTTCCAAATCTCGGCCAATCAAATTGCTTATCACTCTGCTTACCCTAAACAGAAAGTGTTTATTATCGAACTTAGTCAAGGTATTGATGTAATGAAACTATACACCAAGTTTCATCACTCTCACTTAATTATAACTAATATTATCGTGTCCCAAAGCATCAACCAATCAAATTGCTAATCTCTGCTTACCCTCAGCAGAAAATGCTCATCTTTGAACTCCATCAAGGTATTGACCTAAAAAACACCTACACCAAGTTTGAACATTCTAGCTCAATTAGATAGACAGGCGAACCCATTTTAATAGTCCCCTGATTTTTTTGAAAGGCGGGGGACAACTAGATTACCAAGTGTATAGAGCCAGTTCCTGTATGGTACTTACATTTTGCCTGATTATCAAGGTCTGCGAGAAAAAGTTTCAACGAGAATATCTATTTCCATCTGTCTGGATCCTTCCAAAGTGGTTAACTGAAAAAAAAACATACCATGTATTAGTTGACTTAAATTGACTAGACAGTTAAAAAATGAAAGTGTTAATTTGATTACATTGTAGGTCTATGTGTGATGTGTTGGTTTGCTTTGTCAAAGATGAGATGAAAAAATGAAATGAAATGAAATGGGGGTTTAACGTCCTGCATCTCTGTTCCGAATTGGCTAATGAAAATGGGTATATGTCATACAGTGTGCTTTAAGGGAAATTTTGCCCGGTACCGTGGCGCTAAGGCCTACTCTTATATCGAATTCCAACTGCCGGGGGTCTTTTACGTGCACAGCAATGTGTACATGGAACCTTAGTTTTTTGTTGAATTCAAACAACTGGACATATGTCGCCCTGCACCACTGACAGGGAGATACCATGTCTTTCTCGGCCAAGATCGGGAGCAAACCCACCATCATCGAGCACATACATGTGCATGTACGTGCAGAGTTTTACTATACTAAACTGAAATGGAATTGAGTTTTATGTCACATCAGCTCAACCGGGATATATTATGCCAATGATGGGATTCTAAAATACCATAATGATAATCTTTTCTATTAGAATTGAACACTTACCCCTCCAAAACACCGAGCAGAAGTCATTATGTGCTCTAATTTTCATTTCAGCTCTTACTTCTTCCATTTTTTTTGTGTTTTTTGACTTATTTTATTATACACATGTATGATCTTTTCCTGGGTGATTTGCTATGTCATCTAATATTGAAACTGAAAAAAAAATACATGACATGTAAGTAATTGCTAATAATATACTAACTGTGTGATAGGAAATGAAAATGAAATGAAATGGGGTTTAACGTCCTACTATTCTGCTCCTATAGCCTACTGGGCTAATGAGGACGGGCATACGCCATACAGTGTGCTATGAGGGAAATTTTGCTCGGGCAGCGGCACTATCGCCTACTCTTAAATCGAATTCCAACTGCCAAGGGATGTTTTATGTGGATTCCAATGTATACACGGGACCTCGGTTTTTTTCGTCTCATCCGATGTACTAGACAGCTGTCCTTGGCAGGCCCTCCGTTCTGCACCACTGACAAGGGGAAACCACATCGGCAAATCTGGATGATCTTTCTCGGCCAATGCAGGGATCGAATATCCGACCTACAGGCTAGCGAGCCAGCGTCTTAACCACCTAGCCACCGTGGCTCGAAACTTAAACTAAATATCTATCAAAAGTTTGTTTCAAACAAATCCTCTAAAAACATTTGAATCCTGAGGAACTATCTAAGCCGTAAAAATCCATTTTATCAACCCTTGTTTGTCATGTGACTGGACTGTCACAGTAATTAGAAAAGAGAGCCATTGTGGCTGATTGATTAACGTGCTGGCTCGCTAGCCAGTGTCAACCGAGAAAGCTCATCTAGACTTTCTGGCGTGGTTTCCTGTTGTCAGAGGTGCAGGGTGGAGGGCCTGACAAGGACAGCTGCCTAGTTGTTTCGAGCGAGATCCCGTGTACACATTGGCTTGCACGTAAATGTAAATTGTAATCGATCCCTTGGTAGTTGGAATTCGTAGGCTGTAGCACCCCTGTCACAGTTCGACAGCCAATTTGTGATACTCTTAATTTAAATTTTTGTTCTGTGCATGCCCATTTTTGGTTTAAGGGAATCCAATTTTTTTTTCTAGTGATATTTAAGTCTGTATTCAAATGAAATTGAACCTTAAATGTTAGTCCCGAAATTACCTAGCACCCGTAATAGATATATTACCTATCCAACAAACACCAACAACAAATCTAGGTTTATGCAGAATTAATATAACACAACACACAAAGATGGTAATAATAGAATGAGAATCCTCGGAACGAGGGCGGAAACGGAACCGTCGGACTTGATTCTAGGAGTAGGACATGTTAATATTAGCATGTACCTACTTGATTCGACCAATTTAATACATGTATGGCATAGTTTGTGTCAAGTGAACTTTAAACCCTAGTTCTCATCCTATTATTGGATATAACTACCTCGTATGCAGTGATACAAGGTCATTACCAATTATCAATGTTCTTGACGTGAAGAAATAAAATAATAAAAGTCATGTTTTTATTATTCAATTGGATAAATACAATTCTCGGTGGTATGAGTTGAATAAATACAACATATCATGAGTAATACTGATTTGAAGTTTAAATTATTATTTCTCGTAGCCTACTTTGGCAATAGACGACTGGGCATTTGAAATAGATAACGTACTCTTCATAAAGAAAATACATGAATAATTTCAATAATAATCACCTTGATTTAATTGTTGGATTTTGTCCGAATTCAGATTTCTTTTTAAAGCAATTAGATTGCACTATCGCTGCATTATATTGCTAAAATCTACTGCAATCGGAAAAATAGATAACAATCAGTTATATATTTTGGTCATGTCTGTATTTCAAAATGGCGTCCAGTGAACAACAGGGCGCAAAACAATCATTGCAATTCAGGACTGGCTAAGAGTCGATAGTGCATCCCAATATTGATTATTTGAATAATTAATAACATAGAAAATCAATTATGAACATTAGGATATGATAGAATATTGAATTAGCCTACCTCAAATACCTCGAAATTTATTGTTTGATCTCCAGTTTGCCCGCCAAAACCATACGTCCTTCGGCAAATAAAAAAATAGTGTATAGTTGTTTAGGTTTTAACCGAAACGAAAAATATTAATTCTAAATTTGCATTAAAAATAGGCAACATTGGATTAAAAAATATAACAAACCTCATATTCTTGTTTTCTCTGCATACTTTGTTGTAAAAAATTTTCCCTGCGGTTGGTTCTAACAATGGCGCTCGACTATGTAGCCTAATTAATCGATACACCACAACGCTTAAGAACACGGTTAACATATTATCAGCTCGATTCCACGGTGAAATCGCCAAATCCTGTCATAAATTGTTGTTGTTGTTTGTTAGTTGTATTTTACGTCCGTTTCCACCGAGGTGATATCGCAGACAAAACCTGTCATAAATATTTCTAACTTTTTTTTATAGAGTAATGTATTTTGATTGGTTCTTTTACAGGTAAGCAATAAATTTGCAAGTTCGATTAATAAACCAATAGAATTAAATAAAAAGATTAACTCAGCTTTTTCCACGCCCATTCCGACATTTTCTAAAACCAAAATATCAGACTATTGTTTTAGTTTTCACATATTCCGAGAATTGTCTTTGATGTATCAAGTTTATTGGGCCAATATAATCAACCTCTAATAAGTGCAGACTTTGTAATAACCCAACTGTGTCTGTGTATTGTCTAGGACAAGATTTGAAAATAAACAAAGGATATAATCAGAATAATCTAATTAACATTGCGGACACCCAACATTGCGATATCTACTTAACGTGTGTGATAATCAATATAAGGTTTTAGACAAATCCAAATATTCTAGAAATCAAGTTAAAATTGGAATGAATTCCTGAACATTCAAATTCGGCAAAAAGTGTTTTACATAGGCTAAGCCAGTTACCAGATTCCATTCAGATTTTCTCAATAACAATATTGATTGTTTAAAAAAAAAATAACATTATTACAGATAATAAAGTTACATAATAAATGTTATCTTAAGATTTGACGTAATTAATTATATGAAAAACAAAAAACACACAAGATTTTGTAAATCTAAACAAGTTTGTGTTAAGACATTGAAAAGAACACAAACTGTCTGGCAATTGTCTGATTAATTGGTACTCACACCCTTTTAGTAATGAACAGCATGTTATTTTCGGGATGTGAATAAAGCCCTTTATTACTTTTCTTAAACTTGTCGACTCCCGAATTCAGACTTTATAAATCGACACATGTTTGTGTTAATGCAATGCAAAACAACACATAACTTGTGTAGATTAGTTTTAACACTAGTACTTGTGTTGAGATCCAACACAAGTGTTTTTTCAGTGTAGGGTATAAAAAACCTCGCAACTTGGGCGATAAATTGGTCAGGTCTAAACTACCTAAAGCTTCAGAGACACCAGGATTTTAGACATGCAGTAAGAAATGCATTACATGTACTCGGCTATTATGAATAACTATTATGAATAACTGAACCAAGAAACAATTCGTGATTCGCAAATATCTTGAATGCATTTCAAGTAATATTATTTAACTGATTACCTATACCAAATTCAACCGACAATAAGTCAGAGAAACTGAGCCAAACTAGGTCATTTCGGGACTAACAAATGGTTCAATTTTATTTCCATAATTTGCTTAGCAGCGAGAGGAAACCATCCATCTAAACCCCCTTCCACAATTGGAAGGCAATACTTGTTACTATCAATTTAAAGACTCTGAACATAAATTCAGTTGATACTACACAAGACCCAGCGCACCAGTGTTTGAATTGGTCCTGTCTTAAAACTTGGACATGGGATTAATTTTATTTCCATAATTTGCTTAGCAGCGGGAGGAAACCATCCATCTAAACCCCCTTCCACAATTGGAAGGCAATACTTGTTACTATCAATTTAAAGACTCTGAACAAAAATTCAGTTGATACTACACAAGACCCAGCGCACCAGTGTTTGAATTGGTCCTGTCTTAAAACTTGGACATGGGATTAACTAGCTTGACGGCGTTCAAAAATGTGTACTAACATCATGTAAAATTTACACTGGACACAATTATCTGGAACACAATTACTATTTATTATTGAGTGACGCTTCTATTAGGTTGCTCTATTTTTCATCAAGCAATGATGTGTTGCACAAAAAATGATATATCACTAATTGTGCTGAAGGTATCACAATTTATTAATCCCGTGTACACATTGGCTTGAACGTAATCGACCCCTTGGTAGTTGGATTTCTTAGGTTGTAGTGCCTACCTCCAGTTTCTGATACCCTTACATTTTTGTGTTGTCCATGCCCCATTGCTGGTTTTCATGGAATCCAGTTTTTTTCTAGTAATATTTAAGTCTGTACTCTCTTTATATGCAAATATCATATTTGAAATTTTATGCAGGTTTATGCAGAATTAATATAACACAACATACAAAGATGGTAATTGTCTAATAGAATGAGACGGTGATCGGTAAGAGGGCGGAAACAGAACCATTGGGCTTGATTCTAGGACATATAGCATGGACCTACTTGATTCGACTGATTTAATACAAGTAGCCCTAGTAGCTCTACATGTATGGCATAGTTGTGTCAATTGGACTTTAACCCCCATTTCTCTCTACATATATTGGATATAACTACCTTATATATACTTATAGTTGGCAGTGATACAAAGCAATTACCAATTTTACATGTTCTTGGTCTGAAGAAATAAAATAATAACTCAAAGAGCGGATATATGGACATAGATCAGATATTAACCATCATACAGACTCCCCGATCATCAGACATTTCAACTCCTCTAATCATGGTATAGACCATCTCCGAGTCACTGCCTTTGACCAGCTTCATAATGTCACCACTCAATCACTTTCAAATAAAGAAACATTTTGGATTAGAACTCTTAAAACTCTTGAACCTCTTGGTATTAATAATAATCCTCAAACCATCTTTTCCGACAGTACCTTTTAGACCTTTTTAAAACATTTTTCGGTACTTTCCCCTTTTTCACGGGCTCTTGGTTCCAGTACTCCTCTCTATGACGTCATTTCTGTGTCCCTAGAGATTATGTTTAAATGTTTTATTTATTACCTTCAAGAAGAAGCGGGGACCTCTTCGAAACGGTGGTCTAATAATATGTGACGATGAAAACAGTGTTAGTGTCGCTTTTGTTTATCAACTCTATGTCTATAAAATCAAAAGCCTTACTAAGATCGAGATAAACAACCCCGGTCATATTTTTTTCAGTCAGATATCTCTAATTCTCAATAAGGCTGTTGAACATGAATGTTTTTTCTAAAACCAGATGGAAATTAATAAAATTGTTCGTATTTTTCAAAATGTTCTTTAATTTGAGAACTAATGTGTTTTTCAAATATTTTTTATATTGTGGGTAAGACAGATATGGGTCTATAATTGGTAGATCCTTGTCTTCCTTCTTGTGGATTGGGATAAGTTCAGCAAATTTTAATTGTTCAGAGAAATTCTTTTTTGAGCTGCATAAATTTATTTTATAAGTTAATGATTTAAATATATAGTCTGTCGACATCCTTAGAGTTAATACCAGTAGCCTTATGGATCGAGCATATTTAGATGCATTAAATAATTTATATCATACTGCCAATGCCATATTTGGATTATCTATAGTTTCACTATCTGAAAAGCTTTGAAGGAAAAGGCCATTTATTAAAGCATATTTATAGATATGTTTGAAATTTCTATATTCGATTTCAAGATGACAATGTCGCTTGATGTTTTTTCATCATTTCCTATGATAAACATAGGCCATAATCTTGAATACTTAATTTTATAACCGTATCGGGAGAGTTTGTATATAGAGAGCTGTTATTGTTTGACTATTCTGAGTACACCTTGTGGGAGAATTAACAAGTTGGTGTAAATTGTTTATCGTTAAAATTTCAGACCATTGCTTAGGAATGTTCAGCTTAAAATCTATATTAATATCACCCATAATATATAATGGCGAATTTGAACTATTAACGATATTTAACTGGCTTTCAAAAATATTATACCAGTTTCGATTGGAGGCAGGCGGTGGTCGGTAAATCCAGGATGATAAAATAATTTTTTATATTTGGGTGTAATTTCTATCCATATTGTTTCAATTTCCCCAATCTCTAGATCTAGCCGTCTCTTAAATATGATGTTAGGCTTTATATACATCATTAATCCTCCACCAATTATTTTGCATCTATCCTTTCAAATTATTTCAAAATTAGAAATATTTATATATGCGTCATTAATCTTTGAGTGTAAAAATCCATCAGATATTATTATTATTATTATCATTACATCATATTTATAGTGCGCCCTTTTATGTAAAATTATCAGGGTCACTTTACAATGTGACAATGCAATCATAAAGAAACAACAAGATTATGTAACAGTTGTATACAGAGTCAGTTAAAAGCCTGATTAAATAAACGTGTTTTAGTGGGGGGGGGGTTTCCAACGAATAAAGATATGTACAAAAATTTTAAACTAAATCGTAGATTATTCCATAAAACAGGTGCTTTAAAACTAAAAGAGCTCTGACCATAAGAGACTAGTTGAGCAGTTTTGGGCTTTAAAAGTAGTTTTTCTGATGTACGTAATGTTCGGCTAGGTGTATAAACTTCCAAAAGATAGGAGAGGTAAACAAGTGCTAAATTAACATAAGGTACAATTTTATGGATACACAATTACTGAGTTTAATACTGAGTTGAATTAATATATTTATGGCTTATCCCGTCCAATTTACAGTCTAATAATAAGTTTTAGTGTTAATACATTGATCTTTATAAATAATAGGATTTCCTTTTTTTTAATCCCTTAGTATTAAACTCAGTAATTGTGTATCCATTGTACCTTGTGTTTATATGTTAAATTACTAAATGCCAATCAAAGAAGAAGAGCTAAATTATTTAAACATTTAAAAGTAAGTAATAAAATCTTTTCGATATTTAAGAGGTGACCAGTGAAAATTACATAAAACAGTTAAAATAACAAGTCTAGCTGCAGTATTCTGTACTTGTTGTAATTTATCTATAAGCTTTGAAGGTAAACCAGCTAAAAGTGAATTAAAGTTATCTAATCTAGAAATGAACAGAGCATTAACAAGTGGCCTCTACAGTTACAAATTTACGTATTTTACCTATATTTCTGATATTAAATAGCACAATTTACAAATATTATTTACTTGAGCCCACATAAGCATAAAACTATCAAAGATTGCGTCAATATTACAGGCAGAATAAGACGAACAATTACAAGGAGTGGGGAGGAGGGGGTCATGTGCAAATGTACTTAATTGGTGTTTTGGGCCTAATAATATATATTCGGTTTTATCATTATTCATTATTCAAGTTCTTTGATTTCCATTTTCTAATTTCACTAATATAGTACTCAAGTTGGAGTTTTGATAAATTGAAAGAAGATGGACAATTAGGTGTAAATGAAATATATAATTGAGTATCGTCGGCATATAAATGAAAGCCGAGGCCATTCTTTCTGACAATACCACCTAATGGTGACGTATAAAGGATAAATAAAATCGGAACAAGAACAGAACCTTGAGGAATCCCAGATGACAAAAAAGATTCAGACGACGATTTACATTAACTAAAATACACTGTTTTCTACCCACAAGATAGATTTCTAAAAGATTTAATGCAGAGCCACAAATACCGAATTTAAAATAAAGTCTACGTAAAAGAATATGAGAGTCCATCGTGTCGAAAGCAGCAGACAAATCTAATAAAATTAAAAATGTACATTTTCTATTATCAATTTCCATTAAAACATCATTTAAAACCCGGGTTAAAGCTGTTTATAAGCACTTCGAAATGGTTCATACAAACATTTATCATCTAGATGAGAAGCAATACATTTCTCCAGTATTTTAGAAATAAAACTTAAGTTAGAGACAGGTCTGTAATTTTTTAAAAAAAAACATTAGGACCCTGTGTAGACTTTTAAATTAAAGGGGAAACATAAGCTTGTTTGAAAACGTTGGGAATAGTAGACGATGATATACAAGAATTAATAATATTGGTAAAACCTCGAATAACTTCGTCTAGACAGTCCTTAACAGGAGTCACAACTTGATCTAATAAACAAGATTTAGGAGGAGATGATTTAATTAGCTTTAAAACTAAAGATTCCTTAACCAAGTTAAAATTATGAGTGTTAAAGTCAAAAGTTTTATTTAAATCATCAAGTTCAGTTCATATTTTCTGTATTTTTATTTGCAAGAAATCTGAGAATACATTCGCGAGTTCAGTGTAATTATCATTGTTCGGGAGAATGGTCCGTTCAGCATTATGATCCAAAAGGGAGTTCACAACTTTATACGCACCTCTTTTCTAATGCCCCTAATGTGGGAAATCTGAATGAACAGAGTCAATGCAGATGTATAGGTCCTCGGAGATTTGTAAAATCAGCTAGTGGAAAACGTTGGGGAACGTTCATCCTATTTACCGTGTAAGGTAGTCAAATGTAGAGAGTCGGTCTGATGCCATTTATGTCACTCTTATATATTTAATTAAAGTTAAAAGAGTAAGTATGTATATTTTACTGATAGGCACAGCTACGATTCTTGACATGGGTTCTGGATTTATGGGGTCTTTTCAGGAAGAAACTCTACTCGGACATAGCGAATGTTTAACTCCCTGTTTTGGTTGACTGGTAGTTTAGTTCACCTTTAAGACAGGCCGGTAGATATTTCAAATAGTCCTTAAAAGTTTTACACTGGATTTTAAACCATTTCTACAAACCATGTAACATTTGAAATGTTAACTAAAAATGTAATCAATATTTGCGTGCATAAAGAACATTAATTTCTTCACCGGATGTACTCAATTAATTAAAATGGATCTATAATAGTTTTTAGTAATTGCTCTGAGTTTCAATAGTTAGTTAGTCTGTATGCTTTATTAACAAAAAAACCCACATTATTTTAACCACAGTAGAAATATGTGTAACGTGGAATTTCCTTTCTGTTTTGAAGTCCAAGGAGCGTGGGGGTTTTGTTCACTATGAAAAAGACATTTTGGAGAAACTAACAGTTCTAAACCTTTTTGATTTATCTGGAAATAAAGCATTGCATTTCGTTGATCTTATTTGTTATTTTTATTAGTAATGTTTCAAGGTCTGTATGGTTAAGGTTTTATTTCATAATTCTAAGCGAAAGTCGACTCTTTTTGGCAAGTTTTAGAATCATTCTTGAATCATGGTTTCGTCAGCAGAATACACAATTGGTTGAATCTCAAAACTGGCTATGTAAACTTTTCAATGAAGAAAGACTGTCCATGTCATCGAATAAAACAACGCAAGTCAAGAATGAATCTAAAACTACAAGACTACTCAAATACAACTTTATTTCGGTTTAAAAACAAAATATCAATGTATATATATACATTTTGGTTTTAAACCAAATTCGTACCACGGCGACCCCTTGAAGAACTCCGTGGCTAACTAACCAGGAAGTCCGGAGTTCGATCCCAGTGATGCCCGAAAATGTTCCATGGGGGTGTCCAGTGTGGTTTTCCCGTCGTTAGAACTCACCAATAAACCCGAGGCCCCGTGTACACGTCGGCGTGCATGTAGAAAGAACCCTTGATAGATGGAATTCGATGAATTCTGCCCAAACAAATTCTCCCCCATAGCTCACTGCATGGCGTATGTCTGTCTCTATTAGCCGGGTTGGTGCAAAAAAGTGGGATGCTAAAACGCCATTTTATTTCATTTGAACTATTAAAGATTTAAATTTTGTAATAAGAATAACAATATAATTACAAAATCTGTACTAGTCGTGTCTTCCCTATTGATCATGGCAATGAATCGTAATGACATGTTGATTAATTAGTACTAAGAGAATGTAAGATTATTTCGTTTCTATTATATATTATGTAGAACTGCCCTTTGACTATCGTTAACTATATAAAACAATGATTGTGCGACAAAACTTGATTTCTCCTCTCGTATTATCAAGTTGTCATATAGATTGATTGGCTGTTTAGACAAACAAGGTTATTTTAAGATTTATTGATGTTCTTGCCGTGTACGCGGAGGAAAACACAGATAATTATCACAACACTTTTTAATAATGGCAGTTTGCAGTTGACGACCTAATTTCATAAATTCCCCGGACTTCCTTACTATTGACGATGCATGATTAGTATGGAATCTGAATGTCATTAAAGATGCATTCTCTATAAAACATTTATATGGCAGATATTTCCAATAAAAGTATGACAAATTTGATATAGATCGAAAGTAGAGACACCCAATATTACTAGAAAAATAATGGATTCCCCGATAAACACACATGGGACACCCACAGAACAAAAATGTAAGGGTTTCACAAACTGACAACATGTCCGATTGTTATCTGCTAGAGTGACGTGTGGTTTGGTATGGCCAACGGTTTTGAGAACAACGGATTAAACGGTGGAAACAGAAGTTGGCAGAGGATAATTCTAGCAATTTATCTAGGCTTCGTTTTAGTCCAATATAATATCAAATCACACCATGGGAAAGTATTTATAAAAAAAGGTATCAATAATTTTGCCAATAAGGTTTCTGGTGGCACTTTATTCTATTTTTTTTTTGTTCTGCACAAATGAATTAATACAGTGGACAAATGTACTGTTACTAAGGTACATGGATATAAAGAAATGAAATGAAATGGAGTTTAACGTCCTACTGTTCTGCTCCTAACCTGGGCTAATGAAGACGGGCATACGCCATACCGTGTGCTATGAGGGAAATTCTGCCCGGACAGCGGCACTACGGCCTACTCTTATATCGAATTCCAACTGCCAAGGGATCTTTTACGTGCACGCCAATGTGTACACGGGACCTCGGTTTTTCGTCCCATCCGAACGACTAGACAGTTTTCCTTGTCAGCCCCTCCGTCCTGCATCACTGACAAGGGAGAACCACGCCGGAAAATCTGGATGAACTTTCTCGGCCAATGCAGGAATCGAACACCCGACCTCCAGGCTAGCGAGCTAGCGTCTTACCCACTTAGCCACGTGATCCCCTGGATATAAAGACATATTCATCTTAATATATAATAAGTAAATTTATAGTATAAATATTTATAAACAGTTTGATAAACATTTCAATTTACATTCCAACAAAATTCATAACAGTGTTTTTGCACCAGTGATTACTACGATCATCAAGGCGGCGGTACTTTCTTCTTTTGGGAGCAAGCCTGCTTCCATATTCCGGTTGTCTGATGGTTAGTTCCATGCCTCCCGGGTCGGTCTTAATCAAGTCTAGGAACTTGTATATATTTGGATCGCCTGGACCAAGCTTATTCGGTTTACAGTGCCAACCTGCCAAATGGTTAGTTGTGCTTGGCCCCACAGAGGAGAAATGGTTCCAGATTTCTCTGTCGCCATTTTCGATGCAGAGGGGCTATATTTGTCAACTGATAAGCTGTAATTAAATATCAGTGTTTATTTGTTTATATTTCAAATCAATTATTACATCAATTTAAATTTATAAGTAAATTGATTTCACCAATTTGCCCTTCTACTGATAGTACAAAGTGTTCACCAGTGACACTAATTAGAGTGAGAATTTTACACCAGTGACACTAATTAGAGTGAGAGTTTTACACCAGTGACACTAATTAATTAACAGACTATAGTCCTACACCCACAGTCCAGTAACCTCCTAATCCTAAATCCCTTATCAAAACTAACAGATGTGGCGATGTGTGTAAATTTTTGAAGAGAGTGGACGTGTTTAAGACGAGCTGTGAAGATTAGCCAACCGTGAAAGGTGATTTGTAATAAGTGTCAAATGGCCCTGTCTTGTGATGGTGTTTTAAATGTTAAGCTAAATAAAATTTTGAATTTAGTGACAAACTTGCGGCAATACTATATACCGGAAAATACCGGAAAACACCATTTTATACTGAATACCGGAAAACACCGGAAAAACATTAAATACCGGAAAATACCCTAAATAGCGACGGCCAGCAATTAATTATGCAGAAAATAGAGGTTTTGACAGAAAAGCAGGAAGAGCTGGGTGCAGTGTCGGTCAATGAAACAGAATTTAATTTTCCGTGGATTACGTGAAGAAGATAACGAGGATACAGAGAGTAAATTAAGAGACTTTATTCACAATGATTTAAATATAAAACATAGAATAGAAGTCGGCAATGTACATCGATTTGGCAGACATCGTGATGGTAGATATCGACCTATAGTCGAACGTTTTCTTTACTATTCAGAATTGTCATTAGTTAAAAGTAATTCATGTATGCTTAAAAGTAAGCCTTATGTGATTAATGAGCAATATCCACAAGCCATTGAATAAATTCGCAGAAAACTACACCCAATTATGAAAAATTTGACGGCCAGTGGTAACAAAGTAATAATGGTACGTGAAAAGCTCTATGTAAATGATAGTCTATATACAGGCCCAACAGAACAAATAAATGTACCCAGTAACATACAAGGCCAACACATTCGAGATGACTCTAATAAACCCCTACCTGTCAGTACACCATGGGAAGCCAGGGATCACCGCAGACCCCCAGCAAAGAGACAGGCCCTTTTTAGTTCGGAATTCGAGGGCACTCCACCGAATAGCCAGACAACAGTATAGGACGAATCCGATAGTGGTACAGGTATAATTTCTTGGAATGTCGGTAAGGGTCTCTGCTCAAAACTCAAGAACAAAGACTTTGTGAATAATTTATGTGATTTTGATATAGTGTGTTTATATGAATGTTGGATGAACAATAATGATCAAATAGAATTAGATAACTATACGTCTTATAGTTTTCCAAGGATTCAAGTGAAGGGAGGGGGATCAGTTCTCTTTATTAAGAATAAAATTGTAAATATGAAATGAAATGAAATGGGGTTTAACGTCCTATTGTTCTGCACCTAAACTGGGCTAATGAAGATGGGCATACGTCATACAGTGTGCTATGAGGGAAATTTTGCCCGGGCAGCGGTGCTACGGTCTACTCTGATATCTAATTCCAACTGCCAAGGGATCTTTTACGTGCACGCCAATATGTACACGGGACCTCGGTTTTTCGTCCCATCCGAACGACTAGACAGCTGTCCTTGTCAGGCCCTCCGTCCTGCATCACTGACAAGGGGAAACCACGCTGGAAAATCTGGATGAACTTTCTCGGCCAATGCAGGGATCGAACATCCGACCTCCAGGCTAGCAAAATTGTAAATAGATGTAGCTTAGTGTATAATATTTCTGATTGTATAATAGTTATCAAAATCACTCCATCAGATCAAAATACTCAAGTTATATATATAATCGCTTGTTATTTCCCCCCACACAATCGTGTTTATTATTCGTCAGTACTTGATTTTTACCCTTTTGTTGAACTCCAAAACCTAATACTTAAATACTCCATCGATGAAAATGTATTGGTATTAACTGGAGATTTTAATAGCAGAACATCGACTAATCGTGATTTCATTAGATATGATAAATTAAATCCTGATATTGAGTCGAATTTATTATCTCTGTCCCATTACTTATATGATAATTGTGAAAACCTACAAACTAGAAATAATATGGATGAAGCGGTGAACTGTTATGGGAGACAACTTCTATACTTATGTGTTATGACTGGTTTTCGAATTGTAAACGGTAGATTTTGGGAGGATGAAGAGGGAAATCTTACTTTCACTAGTTCAAAAGGCTCCAGTTTAATAGATTATCTCCTACTACGCAGAGACAATTTCGATCTCTTGAGTTATTTCTGTTCTGGAATATTTACCGAGTTCTCTGACCATGCACCATTGTGCTTTAACATTAATGTAGCAATACATAGAAATCAAGAGGAAAATGAAGCGAAGGATCAAAATTGTGTAAATTTTCAGTGGGACGATATGATGAATGACAAAATCCAGAATGACCTTGAAGCCTCCTTGAACCATATTTCGTCTATGTGTCATGTCACTGAGCAAACTCAAAATGGCATTGACCATTGATAACTTTTCAAAATCCCTTAATTAGATAATTTCACCGTATTACAAGAAATCAATTTATACACGTAAGGTGAATCCCAATCGCGTTAAGAGCCCAGATAAACCATGGTTCAATGATCTTTGTAAAGATAAATATAAATCATATAAATTAGCCTTAAAATCATTTAACAGGAATAAATCAGTTACGAATCGAATAAATCTTTCACAATGTCGACGTGATTATAAAAAATATGAAATTAAAGTAAATAATATTTACAAAACTCATCAAGGAAATATGATGGATCTTTTGAGTAAAAATAACCCAAAGAGATTTCATAAACTGTTTAACAAGAAAAAGACCGAAACCTTAAGTAATATTGAATTAAAAGAATTTTTTGAGCATTT
Organism: Patella vulgata; assembly: GCF_932274485.2. Taxonomy (NCBI): domain Eukaryota; kingdom Metazoa; phylum Mollusca; class Gastropoda; family Patellidae; genus Patella; species Patella vulgata. The sequence continues at coordinate 29,822,065 of NC_065881.2, read as the reverse complement.
TTGTAAATTATCGTCACATGAATCGAAACATAATGAGGAAATTGACGAATTTATAAATACTTATGATATTTATTTCCCTCATCACTATAATGAGGATTTAGATTTTCCAATCAATACTGATGAAATTTTTAAGGCTATAAGAAATTTGAAAACGAAAAGGCTTGCGGTTTTGACCAGATATTTAATTAGGTGTTTATACTTTATTCAACGAAACTAATTCCATGAATGCTAATATTATTTAATAATATTCTAGAGTCTAGTATATACCCAACGTCATGGTGTATAGGAAATATTTAAACGTGGAAATGTCAATAACTCAGATTGCTACAAGGGGATTACTTTAGTTAGCTGTATGGGGAAGCTCTTCACTACAATTTTAAATAATAGACTTGTAGCTTTTGACAAGATAAATAACCTCATACCACATTCACAATTTGGCTTTAGAAAAGGTTTGAGTACGACTGATGCTATATTTATCTTTCAATCCTTAATAAATAGAACACTAAAAAACAAAAAACGGTTGTATTGCTGCTTTATCGACTATAGTAAAGCTTTTGACTCGATCAATCGGTCATATTTATGTTACAAATTTACTTATTCAGGTATTGATGGCAAGCTTTTGAAAGTGGTTCGCTATCTATACAGTAAAGTGAAATGTTCTGTAAAATTAAATGGTAGTTTATCCGAACTATTTTTATGTAGTGCTGGGTTATTTCAAGGTGAAATATTATCACCTTTATTGTTTTCATTATATATTAGTGATGTTGAATCTCATCTTAAATCTAGTAATTGTCAACCACTTACCTTATCTTACATCAATCTATTTTTGATAATGTATGCCGATGATAAAGTTTTATTTTCTGAAACGCCAAAGGGATTGCAGGAGTTGTTAGATTCACTTGCTGTATATACTAATAAATGGGATTTAACGGTAAATACTAGTAAACGGTACTGAATTAGAGGTTGTGAATGAATTATCTAGGCATCTTACTTAATTTTAACTGTAAATTCTTGACTACACAGAAAAATTTAGCATTACACGGAAGAAAGGCAATGTTCTCAGTTATTAAAACTTGTAGGGAGAATTATTTCAATGTCAAAACTTCATTGTATGCCGTTGATACTTATGTTAGTAGTATACTAATTATGGTGCTGAAATCTGGGGGTTTCATAAAGCACCTGAAATTGATAAGCTACATTTTTATTACCCAAAATTAATCTAGGTGTTAAACAATCCACGAATCATGACATGCTATTATTTGAATTGGGTAGATAACCTTTAAATATTATATTAAACTTTTTTCTACTGAAAACGACTTACTTCGATGTTGTTTAACTGACATGTTTAATACTAATGATAACTGGATTTGTAACCTTAAAAATGAATTAGATTGCTTAGGTTTGGGGTATATGTGGCAAAATGTTGACAAACATTCAGTGTTAATTTTTAAACAGGCAATATTTGATATCTTTAAACAGTCTTGTTATAGCAATATCTGCCATTCTCCTAAAGGAATCTATTATCAACGTGTTGTTTTAAATTTTACTCTTCAACCCTATCTTTTAAAACCTATAAAGCCTATATTATTTAAAACTTAACTCGTCTACGCTTATCAGGCCATAAATTATATATAGAAACTGGTCGATATACTAAAGTGCCACATGATCAACGATTATGTACATTTTGTCAGCTTGGGGAAATAGAAGATGAATTTCACCACGTCCTAATTTGCCCGTCATTTGAGGATAGAAAGCCTAAATGATTATAACTTAAATGATGTTTAGTATAATTAACCGTAATATCAAATTACTATTTTTGATGACATTATAGTAGATATATAATTTAAATTTCCACTCTCATCTTATTTACTTTGTTATGTTGTACATACTGTAGATTATGGAAATATTGTAATTATATGTATACTGATGAGTTTTATACTCAAAATAAATAAAGAACTGAACTAAACTGAACTGAGGTTACACACACCAGTTATATGGTTATAGGACAGTTAACTAGATGAATATCACAGGGTCATTCTCTGAACTAAATTAAACTCTTTATTGATCTTTAGCGATAAAAATTAACATTAACTTTTATAGCGTACAGTCTGTGTCACAATCCAAGACGCAAATATGATACAGAAACAATAACATTTGACAGATAAAGCAACCCATATAATTTAACACACCGATCAGTCAATACATCATAACATGTACCCTTCTTTATTTAAACAAGCTAAAGTTATTCTACTTCATAAAGGAGGTAGCAAAAATGACCCCAATAATTATAGGCAGACATCAATTCTTCGTAATATATCAAAAATTCTCGAAAGACATGTTTAAAAACATCTTAACAATTATTTAAATAATATAGTAATCAATCAGGTTTCCGTTCATCTAGCTCTTGTCAAACAGCCATAACACATATTACTGAAAACATGTATGATTATATTAACTACAATTTCCTTAAAAAAGCGTTCATGATATTCTTATTGACACATGTAAACATTTTAAATTTTCTAGAAAACCAATTCTCTTTCTAGAATCATACTTAAAAAAGCAGAAGTCGGTGCACGTCTGTTAATGGCATATTATCTAAGAATAAACCTATTTATCACGGTGTACCCCAAGGATAAATATTAGGACCCATATTATTTAATATTTTTTATAAATCATTTACCAATATATAGTATTAGTCTGGTGTGATAAAAACATATGAGATTAAATATATCGAAAACAAAAACTATGCTAATTACGACGAAACAAAAAAGATATATCCGCCCTACTACTTTGAATGTTAATAATGAACCGTTAGAAGTCATCTCCTCGGTAAAAATATTGGGTGTTTTTCTCAATCATAATCTAACTTGGAAAGTTCATATCGAGTATATCACTAAAAAATTTAGAAAGAAAGTTTTTCAACTCCGTCAAATTAAAAAATATCTCCCAATTCCGTTCCGAATCCTTTTCTATAATGTCCACTTTCAACCACATATAGATTATTGTTCCTCGGTATGGGACCGTTGTGACACTAAATAATGGCCTTAAAATTAATCTTAGATGTAAAACATAATGCCGACATTTACCCTCGACTAGACAAATTGAAAATTCTGACAATAGTAAATCGACATATCTCTAATAGATGTATATTTATCTATAGAATTCTGCTAAAACAATGCCCTGATTACTTATTTGACATCTTAACAATAAACTTACTACTCTCAAGCCAAACATTAATATAGTTAAAACAGTATACGCTTTAAAGGACCCAAACTATGGAATTCGTTGCCGCCCTCTTTAAAAACTTTAAATAACTAGAATTTTTTCAGGAAACAAATCCTCCTTTACCTCAAATCTACTCCAAATGTATTATACTAAAATAGCCCCCCCCCCCACTCTTTATATTTCTTATTACATGTATTTGTACATGTATTCTGTATATCTCCATATTATAAACATGTACATATTGTACATTTGTTAATACATGTTATATCTATGTATTCAAACTTTCTGTTTTATGAACTCGCATATATACATAAATCAATCTTTTAAGTGATTTGTATATGTATTTTCTCTATTGTACATTATTGTGGTGTGTTATTTAATGCATCAGTCTATATCTACTGTAATATATTTTCTATGAAGGGCAGGATGTTAGAAAGGATATTATAACCTAATCTTCAACCCTTCTTAAATAAAGTCATTAATATTATTATTATTTAAAAAAACTTAATTTCGTTTCTATTTTTATACGTTCGGTGGCACCCACCCTATAGATATGACATAGTTACGTGTGGGGTCTATTTAGGGATCATAGGTGAAGATGGACTGAATGCCGATAACTATTAATATTTAACTTTTTGGTTTTATTTTGTTGTCTACTGCTCTATAGGCGTCTCCCATAATCCAGTGCACTGCTCCCGTAAATCTCGACAAAATAAAACTTTTCATTGGCTTAAAAAAAGAATCGAAACGGGATCTTTGTTTTATTCAGTTTATGCTCATTGTTATCGATATCCTATAAAGTCGTCTGAAGCATTAGTATTTCTTTCGATATGGTAGTAATAAAATCCATATAGTTGTATGTATTTTTCAAGGAATTTTACCTTTCAAACCCTGTAAAATACTATGTTAATAGTATATATCCAGTCGTCAAACTTTTCAATGATCGTTGTCTATGGAGTCTTGTTATTGTATCCATATATAGTATGTGAATATCATTGTCTCATTCAGTAATACAATATTGTTTAAATCATGTGGAACAAACTTCCTGGCGTTATATTTGCTTGATGAAGACGATAGATCTAGTTATAACAGAAATGCTTTTTGTAATATACGTGTCATCTAGTAAATATCTGAATATGTCTATCAATAACGCCTAAACAAATATAAAATCTATTCCCCGCTCCCAATTAAAATTAAATACAGAAAATACTATACATTTTACTCACATGATCTTTGGGCGGATATCATCTCTATGTGTATTGTTATGTACGGTCATGGGTAGAAGAACACAGATGTGCCAGTTTAAACAACCATCGGAAAATCTTTTTTCTTTTTTTTTACAAGAATGAAATTTCCTACAGCAAAGACCAGTAGTTAAGTATGCAGTGAACAAATATATAACTTTTGAGATTAGAAAAACTGTTTTATGACAGCCACGCACCTGATACTACATGATTTATCATTTGTTGTAGTAGTGCTTTATAGGTCCCTTTAGTTGTTTAGGTGTGGGTGGGTGTAGAGGGATAGGCCATTCTATTCAAACATTGTTTTAATTTTTAAAAAAATAAACATAATTACCTTGTGTACATGTTTAGAGAGATAGAAATGTTTGATTAACATTATTTTAAATAATGCACATTATAGGTCATCTTTTAGTGTAAAAAATATATTCTGTTTACTCGAAATGGAATAATTTTTAATCTAACATCATCAATCTTTTTTATTCTCAATAAAAGGTTGATCTTGCAGAACATCTTGTTTATGCAACAATGAACAATTAAACGATTTTCCCACCGTTTCTCTGTGTTAAATAAATAACGTGACATCGAATCAATCTCTTGAAAAGTGTAATTGCATCTTTTACCATTGTTTCTTTTAACGGGAAAATAGATTTTGGAAGCTAGGCATTAGTTAGAAATGTTATACAAAGACATGGCAGAAATATAAAACATAGTAAGAATATGATGAACATGAAAACTATAAAATACTGATTGACTAGTTTATTGCTATTCATTGATTTCTTTTTTTTTTCTTTCCTGTGTATCGATCCGTTTTGTTTAATATTTTTTGTATTACATGTTAACATTTTGGTTATTTAAAGGGCTCCTTCCTATATTTCTTTTATCGTATCAATATGTTTTCATTGGTGTGAATTATAGTTGTTAATGAATGTAGGTGGTTTAAATTGGATATCAATCAGTGTCTTACTTACAAAGACACTGACTAAATTATACACTTATAAGTTTGGATATGTATGTACATGACATCGAGACGAATTAATGTATAGATAGTTTAAGAAGTCAAAAGTAATATAATTCTAACATGTTCGCCCTTGCTACATTAGATGTTCCTTGCACTCTTCTATAGGGATACAGTGTCTTATTTGGGGATATAAATATTCCGACACCCAGCTAGAGTGATAATCGAAAATGCAATCAAACTTAATAACCATTACATTTCAATTTATGCCTGTGTAAAATCAATTATTTTTTTATTGGGATACACGAATCCCTAAGGGCGGGTTCATATAAAGGATTATTGTGAAGCAATTGTACATTCCGATAAACCATCAACATATGGGCCTCAGATGAAGTCAGGGCCATCTGTTCAGTTGATTTTGTCTTAAACTATTATTGTAATGTATTTTATATTAATATAAACAGCGCGCTTTATAACCAAAATTGTATTGTCTTGATGTAATAACTCTTATTATTGACACGTTTGCATACAAGTTTATGCCATATATTTGACTACTTTCTAAAAAACGTAAAAAAAGCGATTTGAATTGTGTTTTGTCGTAAAGTGTTTCGTTTTCATGACTAACGTGCACTTAACGTCAAATAAAGTTTCGTGGTAAAATTCAGAAAAGCATCAGTCTCAAAGCAATTAAAGATGGCCGACTAAAAGATTGGAACAGATAAGATGATGGTTTGAAGTAGAGATCTAGACGCGCTTCCAGAATGCACACACAATAGCGTTTGGACGTTTTAAAAGTTTTAAATGGGATTGATTTATTTATATTCGATGTCGTATTTGACAAGCTAACAACAACCCCTTCCAAATCCTCATTACAAAGGGCATCTAAAAAATCGACACTATCATTACATTTGAATTCTCAGCAAGGCCTTATACAATTCGACAAGCATGTTAAACGAATGAAAGAAAGACGTTCAGTTTAATCATTGATTGGCTAATGTGCAACACGAATGGGGCTCTGGCGAGCCACAGGGTGGGAATATCTTGATTTGTCTTAAAATAGAAACGTGTCAAATACTAATATCCCATTTTATTGGCAGTAAAAGCTGGAAAAGGGAAGAACAGACAACTCAGATCTTACTTGTTTTATAAGATTAGTTGTACAATTCACTATCCTAGTCTGACTGTCTTCTGTGTGTTTGATAATGGTATTTATTGTTTTAATCGATTGGCGGTGATGTTCGTCATAAAATTGATTACATCATCAAAATTTTAACAGTTGTAGGGGCGTAGGCCGCACTCATTTCCTTTCCACACTCTAATACTGAAAGAATAAAACAAAGTATTTATTTGGTGCACTTGGTAACGAGTATATTACTAATTGTATATCTATATACATATAAGGTTAACTAGTTCACATTGCTACCATTAAATAAACAGCTATAAAAAAAATGTTTTAATGTTATACTTCGTGGATAAAAATAACTAGTTATAAAATCGAGCACAAAATAAGTACGTTATGTAAGGAAAATATTTTAGAAGCATGAACTTTTCTTGATTTGGACATATGTAATATTTAAGTGACATAATTAAGATACGTGTAGATGACGAACAGATTACCAAACACAATACTGTGAATGCGATTTAAGTGAAATATTAAGGACGGATATGATCGTTTTTGCATACGATCACGTGTTAATGTGGTCGGATATTGTCGTCACGCCTATTCGATCGTCGGTCTGATCGGTCCGTCCATCCACCTTCCCTGTTTGAAGTTTGGGGATTTATTTTTCGAAACTTCTTTAACGGCAATACTATATACCGGAAACAACCGGAAAATACCGGAAACACCGGGAAAATACCGGAAAACGTCATGTTATACTGAATACCGGAAAACCACTAAATATGGTGTTTTCCGGTATATGGTATGGCCCGCTCCCCGTTACCTATTTAGGGTGCCAGTCTCCGGGTTACCTATTTAGTGTATTTTCCGGTATTTAGTGTGTTTTCTGGTATTTACTGTTTTTCCGGTGTTTTCCGGTATTCAGTATAAAATGGTGTTTTCCGGTTGTTTTCCGGTGTTTTCCGGGATATAGTATTGCCGAGTTAAGCGGCTTTTACACCATACAATCAATCCATACAACCGTCGGATGCAACCGTCGCATCCGACCAACTGATCAGACAAATGGTCGGATGGACGGCTTATTGCATGGATGGAATCAGTTCTATTCTCATCCGACCAACTCATGCAATAGCCAATCAAAGTGCGTTGTATCAGACGTCATATCAGACTTGGCAACCAGAATTCCTGTTTAAAAATGTCTTCTTCTGTCGCTTTGAAGTCTTTGATCTCCTCTAAAATGGATCTAAACCTATCCCGGACTGAATTCGAATATATAATAACTCTGTATGGGAAGCAAAGTCTTTGTAAACAGTCGTCCAATATGTTGCATCCGACGGTTGTATGGATTGCTTGTATCGTGTAAACGCCGCTTTAGGGTTATTGTTAGGGCTAGGGTTAGGTTTTTCCGGTGTTTTCCAGAGGACCAGCGGTGGGTTAGGGTTAGGTTTTTCGGGTATTTTTCAGAGTACCAGGCTCCGAGTTACCTATTTAGGATGTTTTCCGGTATTTAGTGTGTTTTCCGGTATTCAGTACAACATGGTGTTTTCCCGTAGTTTTCCGGTGTTTTTCGGTGTTTTCCGGTATATAGTATAGCCCCTTGTTTAACTAGACATAAATGATAAGTGTATTAAAATTTAGACTTATCTGCTAGTAAATTACGTAGATCACGTGACTTGTACAAAACAGCGAATCGCCGAAAACGAAAGATTGTTGTGGCAGCTGCTATTCATTTGTTTCCAAAAATCTGGAATCATGGCGTCAAACAGGCAAGGTCTTTCTGACCAAAGAATCACCAATTCTTCTTCTTTCGTCAAACTCCACGCTTCAGCAGTGGGGGCAGCCATTTTGAGATCATGTGATATCAATGATGTCTCCGATTGGCGTATGAAAATGATTCGTTGGACACGGACAGACGAGCGGATTCGCCGGAAATATCTAACATGCTAGATACGGGCGATTGGTCGGGCGAATGGTTCGCCGAGCAGAATCGCCGAGCAGAATCGTCGTTGCCGTTAATGGGCACACGGGCGATTTTTTTTCGAACGATTTTAAAAATCGGCGCGATCGGGCTACTCTAGGTATTATCAAATGATTGCATGTTCACACATATATACCAACTTTTTTATAAATAACCAGTTGCAGACACAGCCGCATTTTCAGTGCACATCTTTTAAAATGCAAATCATATTACATAGACAACTTTCCTGAAGGAGAATCTATGAACGATGTACTGAATAAATCAAGCTGAGTTTGACTTTAAAACTAGTAACGATTGCACTAATAGAAGCTATAGATCTTGTGTCTAATAACAACGTGTCTTCATTTAGTCTCTTCTTTTATAAATATACATAGGTCAATATTGTATATTTGTTTTCGTATAACTACTACAAGCTACATGCCTACCTCTCTTGGAACAACTGATAACATCTCTGGAGAGCGGTTTTGGTACATAATATAGTGTCAGCACTAATCACCCTCTGTAACCCTATTGTAATATAACTTTAAAAGGAAATGAAATGGAAATATCTCTGTTATATATCAGGGGATCACGTGGATAAGTGGGTAAGACGCTGGCTCGCTAGCCTGAAGGTCGGTTGTTTGATCCCTGCATTGGCCGAGAAAGTTCATCCAGATTTTCCGGCGTGGTTCCCCCTTGTCAGTGATGCAGGACGGAGGGCCTGACAAGGACAGCTGTCTAGTCCTTCGGATGAGACGAAAAACCGAGGTCCCGTGTATACATTGGAATGCACGTAAAAAGATCCCTTGGCAGTTGGAATTCGATATAAGAGTAGGCTATAGTACCGCTGCCCGGGCAAAATTTCCCGCATAGCACACTGTATGGCGTATGCCCGTCTTCATTAGCCCAGCATAGGACCAGAACAGTAGGACTTTAAACCCCATTTCATTTCATTTTCTTGTTATATATCAGAATTAACCAATATAACAATTGTTGTATTTATAACGCTTACAGATCTGATTGGGTGATTTAAAACATGATGCATTGCTTCTCACTACAATAGCGATACAGTGTTAATTCTGTTTGGTTCCATTTAAACGTGTTTGAACACCATGTTGTATAATCGACCGGAGATAGATGGTATGGTTTTTCTTGGTCTTAACATGATTTTAACCCGGGTTTTGATTGAACCTCGGTGGGGCATAACCTTTGAAACCGCGTTTAATCCCTGATATTCTAAAGTGGGCAATATATAGTTATTATATTAATTTTCATTTTGTCATAACCAAAAGCAATATGATTTATTTTATTAGTCATAGCGGTATTTTTTATTATGTTAAACAACCTCTGAACACAGAACAAATATCCCAAATATTGCTAAAACTGTGCTGCTACAATATTATTGTGAAAAAAGAACATTCGGATATTTGAAAACATATCCCTTTTTTCAACACATACGAAATATTTAGCAGGTCAGACTTAACAACAAACACGCCCATATTACAATGAATGAAGCAGGGTTCAGCTTCTTTACATAGGTCATTTTAAGAGTAATATTCGTTAATTCCTAGGGGATCCTTTATACGAACTACCCAGGGCTATACTATATACCGGAAAACATCGAAAAACACCGGAGAACAACCGGAAAACTACCGGAAAACACAATGTTATACTGAATACCGGAAAACACACTAAATAGCGGAAAACAGCCTAAATAGGTAACTCGAAGTCTGGTCCTCTGGAAAACACCGGAAAAACCTAACCCTAACCCTAACTCCCCGCAAACAGAGGACCAGGCTCGGGGTTACCTATTTAGGGTGTTTTCCTCTATTTAGTGTGTTTTCCGGTATTTAGTGTTTTTCCGGTGTTTTCCGGTATTCAATATAACATGGTGTTTTCCGGGAGTTTCCCGGTGTTTTCCAGTAGTGTTCCGGTGTTTTTCGGTTGTTTTTCGGTATATAGTATTGTCGAACTACCCATTTAAACATTGGGCTCTGGTTTTTCGTCACATTCAGACGAATATTCATTTTCAATACCAGCTCAGCCGGCACCATTGCTGACAAGCAAATTGCTGACAAATATTATTTGCGGTTTAGATTTGTTTAATTACAAACACAGTTTAAACCAATGAGAAATGACTGTGTCATTTAAAGGAAATATAATTGAATTAGATAATATGTTATAATTATTCTGCACGAGTTCACTTGGAACTAGTATTTGATTTACTATCCATATTAGAAAGAAACATAATGTTTATCCCAAATAACTGTTTTCTCATGATTGCATTAGCTTAGTTAGGAATTGGTTTATATATTAAAAAAATATTCCCGTATCAGTGAAGTTCCTTTAACAAACGGAAATAGCAAATTGTTAAAGTCGTTCTTAATTGGTATAATCAATTCTAATGAAGGAATATACTTCATATAGCATATCCTGACATTCATCGTTTCTACACGACATGGTATGTATATTAAAAAAGCTGTCCTTTATGCGCTTTATCAGAGGTATAAACAATATTATATGTTGACAAGTCGTCGCTGAAACTACCATTGGTAGTCTTACATTCAAGATCTGAACACACACCTCTTCTCTTGATGTTCTATTAACCTTCCAATCTTTATTTTATTGCCATGGATAGTTATTGAATATGAACAGTTCTTATCATCTTAAATAATTCCTCCATAATCAAAAAAGGAAAGAAAAACATTGGATAGTGGTTCCTTGTAAGGATATGGTATTCAAACCCAACAGAAGGCCATTGCCGCGGTATCGATCGCCAAGAAACATATCTGACCAATTTATTACCACTGATAACGATAAAATCTTGAATTTTCGGCCGACGAAATTACATTTTCCAACAATAAGACTAATGTCTGAGAAAGATGAAGGGTGCTTATACTTGATACATGTGACTATAGAGTTATATTATGTTATACGATTGGCTATCTTTAAATGCATTTCTCATCTCATCTGAAACTGTCCATGGTGTGTCGTCAGAAGAATATCGGTGGTAATTACTGACTATCCACATACGCGTCGTGTAAGATTAAATACTCAACGCTTCATGGTTTATTTAAGCGATTATTTCAAGTTTAATCTTTAGATTTATGACACCGTGTTGACAGTTTAAGTTTACCCCATGTATTGTAATGATTAGCTTTATGAGCCGTAAATTACAGTAAAGATGGTTGGGTAGAATAAAGCTGTTATCTACCCCAGATGACCCACTAGACTACAAGCTTTTTCTGAAACTGTTTCAATGATCGATTGATCTTTTAAATATTTATTTCTTCGTTGATAATTACAAGCAGCTGTTTTATTTTGGTTATACTGTTTAAAACAATAACTTCATTAATTTGGGTTAAGCTACGTGTATCTATATAAATTAAATACAGACTCAATGGAATAGTAAAATTAACAAGGACAGAACTGTGCTTTTAAATAATAGAATTTGTCGTGGTAACCCTGTGAATTATATGGAACAACACACACATAGACACAGGCTAGATAATTACAAGTAAAGCATAATGGAGAAGGAAATGTGTAAAAAGAAGTCTTCACAGATTACTAAAGTATTATTTGATGTCAGAGTAAGGAAAAATGCTATCAATCATATAACCAGCGATATGAAGAAAGTGACTTATTTGACAGTATAATGATGCAGTAGCTGTCTTCGGGATAACATCCAGTACTAACTGCCCTCATATATGCAGGCTATCAAAAATCACACAATTTGACCTATAAGTTAATCTTATGGCTACATTCATCCAATTAAGGTTCTCTAAACACTTTTGTGTGGACCCATAAAATAGTCATTTACTTCGTATGAAAGATGTAACAAAATAACCATTATGTCTAATAGCCTTTAGAACCCGAATCGATAACTTGTACTGTTTTATTGTTAAGTCTGACTTGGCGTGGATTTTTATTAATAGGCAACCAGATTTTACATCACAAGTTAAAAATCAAATTATTGGCTGCAAAGAGAAAATAATCCTTGTTTATCTTTATTGATGAAAACTGGGAATAAATAGAAAACAAGGTAGTTAGCTACCATATTTCTCCATAAATGAAATCACAGCAGATTAAACATCTCGTGTGTGTATTTAATTTTAATATTGTTATCATTTGATACTGAGCAGAGCACTACAAACTATGTTCCATTTAAAATTGTACAAATCCCTAGATGGAAAATCACATAGAGGTAGAAATAATGTTACAAAAACATCTCAAAGCAATTATGTCATTTCGGGACTAACAAATGGTATCTTTTATTTTATTAAATCACACTCACGTAGGGCTCTTTATCTATGAGGGCAAATTGGTTAAACCACGAAACCATATACATATCCTGTGAACGAAATGCTGTCATGCTATGGACATATGTATACTTTGACTATCAGTTGTATCAATATAAAGACTACTAATGTAAGGTATTGATGTAGTGATTTAAATACAAACTAGGTATTATGAATGTGAAGTATGTTTTAATGCTAGTAAGTGGGACTATGGATAAGACACAATACGAAGAAATCACAAACAAACGAACATATCAAATTAAGATGTAAATACAAAGCATGTATTTAGAATTTTTAAAAGTATGTGTGCAATGCTTTGACAACATAATAGAGACTTTTGGCAAGTGGAATTTTCCCATCCGTATCACTTATCCGTATTGTTACGTGATACGTTGCGTCAATGTAGTTTTAAGCTCGGTTCATACTACATCCGTATCCATAAACGTATCCGTACCCGCATCCTTATCCGCGTTTTACCGTTCAAATAGAAAACGTGAAAACGTCCGGCTTTCAAGGCTGAATTGTCTGTCAGAGATTGTGTTTCTATTTGGGGAGATGATGTAATAAGGGGAAAGTACTGCTCACTAGCCGAAATGCGGACGCATTTTACAAAAAATACGCTCTGGGAGCAATCAATCCGGCTTAACGGACGCCGTTGTTTTTGTGCGCAATACGTGCCGGATTCTGTTTGAACCCTTTCTCTAAAAATGACTAAAATATACAAGTACGTATTCACGCACGTATTGTCAGATAAGGATACGGATGTAGTATGAACGGACCTTAAATTAGAGTTTTGGCAGATTTTCGCATCGCGTACGTATGCGTCGATCAGCTGAGCTTAGTTCTATTACAGATGATGGCAGATATCTTCCAAGATCAACATCAGTACTAGTCAAGTGCCTATTATAGCCGACAATTTCCCGGAGGGAATGAAGTCGCTCGACGATCGCTGGGCTATTAAAAAAAATTAATGTCGAATCTTATTAAAAAATCTTCGACTTCGACTTGACTGCAATTTTTGGTTTCACTAATGTATCATTTCAAAAAGTTTATACCCGTTTACCACAGAATAAAATCATTTACAGATTTGCAAGGTTCCGCCTTTCTAAATTTAACACGTAGATCAACCATCATGGTTAAAATCACATCAAATATACACCCTCGTGTTCTAGAATACACAAAGATCCATGAAAACGCTACGATACAACATTTCAGCGTCTAAAAGTAGCAAAAAAGACGGTAAAAGGACACAACAATGTTATACGGACCTTTTCCGTATGAAAGCTGTACGATACGTGCCGTATCACGTATGAGAAATACACACACATTGATTACGTCACACGCAAAATCCATACGGATACGCGATACGGACCAGAAATTTACGCTTGCCAAAAGTCTCTATTATGTCCTATGAACGTAAAGTGTGTGTGTATTAGGTTTTAAATTATTATACATTTGTAATGCTATGAATGGAAACCATAAGCATGACCTGTGACCGAAATGCTGTCATGATTTGCGTGTTTGTATACTGTGACTATCAGTTGTATCAATATAAAGGCTACTAATGTAATTTATTATTATAGTGATTTAAATACAAACTATGTTTTATGACTGTGAAGTGTGTTTTTAATGCTATAAATGTAACGTTAGATGTAAATACAAAGCATGTATTTTGAGATTTTAAAAGTATGTGTGTAATGCTATGGATACATAATATGTCCTATGACATCATTATACATTTGCAATGCTGTGAATAGAAAGTGTGTGTGTGTGTGTGTGTGATGCTATGAATGTAATGCTATCCATAAAAGAGTAATGGCATGAATAAAAAGTATGTGCGTAATGTTAAATTATGATGTGTGTAATGCTATGAATGTAAAGCCTTTGTGTAAGCTATGAATGAAAAGTATGTGTTTTTAAAATACTGTAAATAGTAATGTGATGTGATGCTGATAATGCTGAAATGGTATGGTTTTAATGAGTGATTAAGTTGTATTATTATCAATTTCTTGCTTAATAACACGACGCTTCTTCCATAAGCTGAAAGATTGGTGAACGAGATATTCCAGATTGAAGATAAAACATTAGTAATTTTATAATATGTTTTAAGATATTGTAAGTGTAACATTTCATATAAATTATATGTGTATGATATGGTCGGCATCATAATTGGTATAAACAAGAAGTAGATCATTAATTACAGTAACATAATGAAGGAATAAGTTTCTTTTGCGCACGTGTTAAGATTTCTAAAAAATGTTTCTGAAATGCAAAAAAAAACCCAAAAAAACCCACAAAGAACAGAGGGACAGAAATGACCCGAATCTCTAATGTCGAAAGAAAACTTTTCATTTAATTAATTGTTATTTCATTGAATTCATATTGAGGATATTATCGAAAATATTCCAAATTAACGCCAATATATTTTAACTGTTGTTTCTTTGTAAACATCATTGCAGGGGCTAATAGTAAATTAATTTAAGCAATAAATCCCCGATTACCTCACCTCCCTCGAGACCAGTCGTACGCAATTAGCACCAAACCCATTATTCCGTATCATTTAGACATAACGAGTTTTTAATCACTAAGAGACTAATATTAAACTCTTTTTAATATTATAAGGTAATATATTAGTTTACACAGTCAATATCTTCTTGTTTATATATCAAAGATGATAATTTATATCAATGTTGACTTGCTAACCGTGGATGTTTTGCCGCGTTCGTGTTCTGACTAAAAATCGACTCGTTTTTATCGCAAGACATGAGTTATGTCTTGTTATCCAGAAGAGGATATCTATAGTAAATAAGTAGTTTTAATTTTGATTTTCATCATTGGTGAATCATCTAATTGTGACAGATTCACTGTTCCGTATTAATGTGTAGTTCTATCGTCTGACATAGACTAAAGTCATAATCGATTGCCATTCATTTAATAGTAAACGAAGGCGTCAAAAGAGAAATTTACATGATACAGGAAAGGGTTTTATGAAATGGAATGACGCCATGCTAATTCATTAATTCACATTCATCAACTGTAGATTGTAGAAATATTAATAGCATTGGCGCTAGTGCATTTAAAGTAACAGTAGTCAGGGGAAGAAATATGAAAATATATGTACTTTTGTTCTAGATAACAGGTTGGTGTGAAATATCATTTGATCTTTTTTTTACAAAATGATGTTAGCTGTAGCCTAGTACATCATGTTACGTTTTGTATGTTGGAACATTGATAGTTTAAAAATAGGTTAGTCTCGGTCACCCAGAGGGTCTGGGTCAATTGTCAACATTTGGCGAAATTTACTGGATAATCAAATCCTGGTTACGCATAGGCAATGGAACGTTTTAGCTAAAGTCAAGTAAGAGATGCGCCCCTCCCTGAAATAAATCCCATAATTCATGCATATTATAAACAAGCATGAATTGTGACCACGAGTGTTGGATATTGAAAAGGCAATGCAAATAGATTTTTCTTAAATTAATTGTCGACATCTTGTTTTAGTGCTAGTTACCCCCCTTAGATTTTGTTCATGATAATCGGACAATCTAGCCAATGGCCTAGTTATTCTCAAATGTTGACAACCCATCCAGACTAATATTTGCAGAATATTTGTCTGAATGATAGAGACTAAAATAGGTAAGTTTGTTCCACCAAATAATACGCACTGGAATGTCTGAGGTTACTTCCTTTTCCACAAATGTTTAACCTGTGAACGTAAGATAACCATCTTAACGAACTCTACTATCCCCAACGGAAGGCTTTTGTAGGCTCAAAGTCCTAAGATTAATTTGATTACTTTGCAATCATCTGATACACGCTCGTCCCAGAGCTTCGGTGTAGATATAAATGCAAGCATTCAATAAACAGACGTGAAGCTAAATAAATGATTTTTTTTTTATGAAAATCTGACAATACGACTTCTGCGATCGTTTCAAACGATCTAACAAGGATATACTACTAAGAAAGGGGGGATTCTTCGTCCTAAACCAGAATAGTGAATAAAAACCATACAAACATAAAACAAATACTAAAAATCAAACAGTAAGGGTCTGACTATTTATGTTTCTTGAAAAGAAAATAACTGGTATTATATGTAATTTATTTTATTTAACCTCTTTTAAGACCAATCATTTGCAAGGTTAGTCGTAGGGAATAGGGTATTGATAGCAGCCTTCCTTCCATTCGCCTGTCTCTTTTGAACATCTAAATGACTAATTTATCATCCGACAGCTTTAAAAGTTATATATATTATTTTCCCATTGATGCGCATGCATATAAACGAAATGTGTCAAGAGATTAGGATTTAATTCGAGAGAGAGACAGAGACAGATGGGGAGAGAGAGAGAAATGGGGTTTAACTTAAACTCTGGAGAGGAGTCAACATAGGGCTAGCCTGTTCTCCAACCCAATAATCCGTTTGCACGTAATGGTCTTTACCATTGGGAGGAAAATGGAGGACAAGGAGAAAATACACGAGGTTGGACAAGCCAGTAATCGAAACCACACCTGTTGATTCAATGCCAGACCTTACGACCTAAAGCGCGGGTTTTGGACCCTCCCCTCTGAAATTTTACCCGAAGATATACAGAATCAGTACCATCCTGCATGCAACGTGAATATCCTTCAAATACACCAATTATGTATCAGTCTCTTGAATTAAAGGTTTTTGATTAAACAGTTTCATCTCATTTACCAAAATACTCCAAACAAAAAAAAAGCTGACATTTTCCCACTTAACCTTTCTTGAAGAGTGGGAGGTAAAAACGGTTATTGGTTAATCCTCTTACAAGGCAAGACGTTAGTGACATTTCTTCTTAGCACTGGTACTGTTCATTGTGCTGACATTC
This sequence comes from Patella vulgata, assembly GCF_932274485.2. Taxonomy (NCBI): domain Eukaryota; kingdom Metazoa; phylum Mollusca; class Gastropoda; family Patellidae; genus Patella; species Patella vulgata. The sequence goes on along the minus strand of NC_065881.2, from coordinate 29,804,419 downwards.
AACTAATCCCTTTAATGCCACGACATACTAGGATATCGGACACATACACAAAACCATGGCGGAATTCAAATTTGAATATTTTTGTCAATCCCAAGTAGTCCTTAATGTAATCTGAACTTATATATTTCCCACATAGATTTTCTTGAGAGAACATCAAATGCTAAATATTGACTGTCAAGGATTAACCCCATCACCAAAAACGTAATATTGATCACATAAGGGGCCTAAATAACACGAAACACGCCCACTGATAGTAATTACATTTTTTGATAATGCAGTACTGAGTAAAGTACGTGTAATAACGAAGATTGTTTAGTTTAACACCTTGCAAGAATATGTGTTAACTGAGCCCGTGTTAATTTATTAGAAACAAGGAGTGACTAAGTATTGCGGGGATATTTTGGGGGGAAATTTCTTTATGTAACTACTGGACGATATAAAAAGATGTGGTCGTGGCCATATGTACACAGAAAGATTGACTGAATCAACCAGAGACTATAATAGCTTCACAGACTTACAAACAGGGTTGTTGCTTTCGACTTCATTTCTGAAAATGCAGTTATGATTCTTCACAGAAACTCAGGGATACCGGTAGTCTAAATTGAAAGGCGGAAATGTAGTTTTTCACGTGGTTGAAATACTAGTTATCTATAGAATTGTGTAGCAAACATCAATCAGAAAGATAATAATGGTTTATTTATGTAACTGTCTGTTATAAGGATATAGTTAGAGACAAAGTGTTTTGTATCATTTGGTGGAGATGCCATCTTTAGATTATAGAAACTTTTTGCTATCACAGATATAAATATACCTTTATAAGCCAATCAAAATTACAGGAAACCTCATTAGCTATGCCACTTGTGAACTGGCATAGAGTATACCAGAAAGCTTAAAATGTCAGAATAAAGTATTTGATTGGGTTATTCCGATGTGTTATTTTAATTATGCGATTAATTTTTTGTGTTGAAAATTTAAGAGGAAGATGGTAGTTTGATTTTAGCTCAAAGGACTTATTAGTCATAGGTTTTCCCTCGTTACACACAGTAATAACAAACAGGTCCGATATTGACGTAGTAAAACTATTGGGAAAATAGAGATGCGAGTTTTAACTATACTAAATAGACACTTTGTTGTAGAAGTAAAGTCTAGCTAGTATTGTTCATTCTGTTGAATATCTGAAAACGGATTAACAGCAGCATTCATATGCAAGTCCCTTTGTCCACACATCTGCTGCTATTATTTGATAAACATTCTATTATGACGACATGTTCCTAGAGAATTGATTAGGTGTAAGAGTTTGATTATAACACATGGCACCCACTGACTTGATATGTTACGGACATTAATGAAATTATCGTCCCCTGCCTTACCCACTTAATAACATACTACGCATGCATACACCGACTATCTGAAGTTGTTACTGAAATTTTAACACACATACATTACTAATACTTTTAAACATTTTTGGCAGGGTTTGAAGAGACGCTTAGATCACCATTGATGGGTTATTTTCACAGGTTGGTTGATCAGGTGCGAGGATTTCATTAACATTTCACTTCGAATATATCGACTTTTTTTCGGGGAATAATAATGACCAGTTCTGTTATACTGGACATCGAATGTGGGGATGTTCAAAGTCTTTATAGAGATCAAATAGTGAGGGGCTAGAGGCTAGACGATCAGGAAATAACATGTAAGAATATAACATTTTTAGATTACTTTTAAAAGTGTAATCATACCAAGGATTATGACCAGATACAGGCATAACTTGGGCCACAATGTAGTTTAAAACACAGCGACGTAGGGTTTTTCTTTTCGGGTTTAAGCTGTAATCTTCCGTTATTCCCTCGGTTATAGTATGAATAGAAGATGTTTAAATTTGTTTTTTATACAAGATATAACAAACCCAGAATCGTTTATGTGATGCTAAATTGTCGTCGTTGTGGTTAGTATTTCAACTTGGATGAATGCAATGATGACCAATGCCAATGCGAAAACTGCTTTCATGTTATCCTAAGAATCAATGAACATCTTGTTATATCTCTGGATGCCGTCTTTGTTCTAAGGATCTTAGTATTGACTGTTAAAAATGAAGTAATGAAGATTTCCATTAACATAATTGATTTACCAAGAGCATGGAGATCTTTTCCAGTCACGTTCTACAAAATTGGCCTGTTATTGATTAACTTGAATAATATAGAATTTAGAATAAAACTAGAATGCCAACTATTTATAAATGAGAATTGTGCACGCTGAGGGTGAATGTGTGCCTCTTATAATTTGTCTCTTCTGAAACAAACTCCCAAGAAAAATAGACAACATTTGATGCCCATATGCAAAGATTATTAATTGCTTGCAACATTAATACCAACTGATTATTCCTGATGATAGACATTAAATTTGGAATTATTTACAACATTAAATACACACACAATCATACCAAAAACATATCATGGTTCAAAAGAATAGGTTACAAAGGTTTGCTACATTTATTTTTCATTTCTTAACAAACAACTTCGGCATTCTCACTGTGTATTGGCTCAATAAAATTATGTGGCAGAACTGATACCTGTACTAAAGGTGTCTCGTTTTCAAATCAAGTGGACTGCAAAGTAACTTCGGGACAGGATATCTACTCAAAACAGAAACGGGCTATACTATATACCGAAAAACACCGGAAAACAACCAGAAAACACCGGAAAACAACCGGAAGGGCTATACTATAAACCGGAAATTAACCCTAACCCTAACCCAGGCACACAGAGGACCAGGCTTCCGGTTACCTATTTAGGGTGCCAGTCTCCGGGTTACCTATTTAAGGTATTTACCGGTATTTAGTGTGTTTCCGGTATTTCGTGTTTTTCCGGTGTTTTCCAGTATTCAGTATAAAATGGTGTTTTCCGGTTGTTATCCGGTTGTTATCCGGTGTTTTCCGGTATATAGTATTGCCGGATCCTGGTCTTCTGTTTCCGGAGGGTTTTCCAGAGGACCAGGCTCGGGCTATACTATATACCGGAGAACACAGGAAAACAACCGGAAACCTACCGGAAAACACCATCTTATACTGAATAACGGAAAACACTAAATACCGGAAAAAAAACACTAAATACCAGCAAACACCGAAGAACACCGGAAACCTCCCCCAAATTCTTAAACCTAACCCAGGCACACAGAGGACCAGGCTCCCGGTTACCTATTTAGGGTGCCAGTCTCCGGGTTACCTATTTAGAGTATTTTCCAGTATTTAGTGTGTTTTCCGGTATTTAGTTTGTTTCCGGTGTTTTCCGGTATTCAGTATAAAATGGTGTTTTCCGGTATATAGTATTGCCAACCAGGCTCCGAGTTACCTATTTAGGATGGTTTCCGGTATTTAGTATGTTTTCCGGTATTTAGTGTTTTCCGGTATTCAGTATAACATGTTGTTTTCTGGTAGTTTTCCGCTGTTTTCCGGTGTTTTTTGGTGTTTTCCGGTATATAGTATAGCCCGAATTTAGGGGACAAATTTTGATTAGCGTTAAAGGGGCTATACAATATACCGAAAAACACCGGGAAATACCGGAAAACACCATGTTATACTGAATGCCGGAAAACACCGGAAAAACACTAAATACCGGAAAACACACTAAATACCGGAGCTTGTGATCCCTATAGATGTCACAAGTTTTATCCGATTTAAAAAAAAAACGTGTGAATATATCACAGTTATACACTAATGATGGTTGAGTTCGAATTTCGTGAAAATCGAACAAAAACTGACGGACATAATAGCCGCCCCTTGTACGCAATTAGTGTAAAAATATGGTATAACAAGGTTGTGGACCACAGTTTTTATCCGATTTGGATGAAACTTTAAATATATGTTTTTATCATAAAGATCTTGGTTCCTTTTGATAATCACACATATCCGAACGTAACTTCCTGGATTATGGCCGAAAAATCACATTTTTAGTTTGTGGATTCTCTAGAGGTCACAATTTTTTTTCCGATTTTAAAAAACCGTTTAGATATGTCACCATTCCACCATAATGAAGGTTGAATTGGAATTTCGGGAAAATCGAAATGGAAGTGCCCGACAAAATGGCCGCTTTTTGTACACAAAGGCTATGGACCCTCTAGAGGTCTCGATTTTTATCCAATTTTGATAAAACTTAAAACATATCTTTATATTCCGAAATCTGCGTCCCTTTTGATTTTTGCGCATTTCAGACCATAACTTTCTGAATCATGGCCCCTGATTGTACAAAAAATTGTTTTGTTTTTAGCTTGTTCGCTATCCATCTCTTGTAAAATGTGGGCGTATTCTGCCTGGCAGCCGCTGGTTCTAGAAGACCATCATTACGCGCACTTGTATAGTAATACAAATATAATAATTATAGCTAGTAATTATATGGACATCCATATGGAATAATAATACATGTGATAACCATTGTTATGGAAGTTCTGATAAATATTCGTCTTCCCAAACTTTATTGCATTCGCTCTACATAGTTTTTCACGGAATAGGCCAAATTGTTTTAGTATTAGTTAGTATGTTTCCTATATATTTGGGACATTATCGTAAAATAGGTTCCAATGTCATTGTCCTAGACCAATGTGGATCTTCAAAGTACTAACGTGATCAATTTCCGTCAAATTTTCAACATTATTTACCATTGGTCTCAAGGCATTGGCGATAAACGTACGTAACCGTACACATTTCATACAGTTAAATGCTTGGCCAACGTTCATTTCCTGTCGATTTTGAAAGTTTTCACAAAAAATATGGCCTTTGACTTGTACAATTGTTGATAAACGTATTTTACCGTATCCATACTCACTCTACAGAGTACAATTCATGACAAATTCCATAGTTTCTGGAATAGTCGGTATTATAATGACCCCTATCGAATTTCAGTGTTTACGCAAAAGTAGTTGCAGTGTACTATTTTCAGGAATAGTCAGTTTTTGGCATGTCTGGTCAAAATCTCAGTGGATCATGCATGACCTAATGTCTCCACAATTACGCCACTGCACGAAACTAAATCCAAAAATTCCACATTAAGAAATCTTGTCGTTTCTTTTCTTGGGGCATATACTTGAACTAACGCCCTCTGGTGTTTGCTAAATGTATCGTTATATGTTGTGTGACATATTTTTGGGCCATATACACTCTCATATTTTTTTATGTATAATTGTACTGTTTGTTGTGCTTTGTTTGTCCATTAGCTCTATTTGATTGTGTGGAATTGTTCGCCTATTTGCGATATCCGCTCTCTATAATGAGCTGATCTTTATAGGGCTGAATGCAACGCATTGTTCTATCTCATGGTTTTTTGGTTTATGTGAAATTCTTTGCTGTAGTTGGACTTAGCTGGACTTTTTGAAAATGTTTGCTCTAATTGTTTTTTTTATTAGACTGTGTGAAACTATTTGCTTAATCTTTATTGAACTCATTGCCGTAGCTGATGCTTACTGGACTTTATTGAACCCCGTGCTTCAAATGAAATGAAATGAAATGGGGTTTAACGTTCTACTGTTCTTCTCCGACTGGACTCCTCTTGCTCAAACATAAGTCTTTGCACTAGCTGATCGTTATTGGGCTGTGTAAAACGTTTGGCCACGATTGCTCACAAGCGGTACCACGGTTCCCCGTTATTTTACCCCGTAATAACCTGTCCCCATATCCCTTCCAGTCTGGGAAAGGCTCAGCGGCGAGAAAGAGAAGGTAGGTTATAACATATTTATATTGACAGATCAATGAACACTTAATTACGAAGGCCTCTTATCTATTCTGAAGGTTGATTTTAAAGCTGGGTTTACAAACCCTGACATTAGAAGCAATTGATAAAAATAACAACTTGAAATAAAAAGATTGTAGAGGTCAGTTGGCTCGTAAAATACTTAATAAATTTGACTTCTCGTTAAGTCATGGCCGAGTGTATGCAGCCAGACTTATTCACAATTTACTGTTTATGAGTTTATGAGAAGATCATAATTTTATAATGACTTAAATTCATTTTCACCCAGCATATTTTTTTGCAAAGAGTATACGTGGGGAACTTGGTTTGAATTCAATTAACTATTTTGATTTAAAGAAACCGTATCTAACGTATCTTAGAAACGCTCTAATCTAAAGTTCTGTGATACTTTTTCAAGGAATACAAACGTGTCTGATTGACGACCCCGCCTCTCTCTATAAGCCATGCTGGTTTGCCGTGACAAGGTTTTTGTTTACCTTCGTTTATTATCTGTTTTCGTAATGTGAAAACATACCATTAAATTCGATATTCTGGAAACCCTCTGATTATTCGCTTTTATCGGGTTGCACATTAATGACACTACATGTAATTGTATCAACATAAACAAGTTTGAAATCTAAGACGCACTTGCTTGTAAGGATCTACAGTAATATGAAACTTTCTGTGATTCTGTCTTTGTTAAGGAAAAAAAAAATATTGATGAATTTAGGTGTTAGTGAGATTAGTAGAAGTCTGCATGTTTAATGTGATAATACTGTGCTATACAATGATAAACACTTACAAATAGTATGGCGTCGACCAATCCAAAATTTATTACTAAGAAAAAGATATTGACGGTGTTTGCTGAATGTCATAAAACAAGAGTGCACTTCAGAACAAAGAGAAATCATTACCTGCCTTGTATACGATACACATTTTGCAGCATAAGGAATGGGTGTGTATATTATTATTATTTTGCTATTGATCGACCGCCGGAGGCGCTTAATTCCGAAGGGTCAAAGCTATGCGAGATACGAGGGCCCTCGCGCAGAAAATTTGGAAAATTACGTCGCCGTATATGAGATTTAGACTACTGATAAAGATCAATCATCTTGCACAGAGTTAAAAGGCTTTCGCCTTACCGGACAGCATCGTTTTCACCTATTTTTCTTCTAGATCCCGTTTTCGATCCCTGCTGTGTTTTATTCGATGGACGAAAAACTGATGAACCGTGTACACGCTGGCAAGCACGTATAAGACACCTTAACAGTTGGAAATCGAAATAACAGTAAATCTTAGCTACACTGAAAAAAAGACTTGTGTTGAAACAACACAAACTTGTGTTAAATGTTGAAACTTTTGTGGTTTCAAACAAACCTGTGTATAACTATCAACAAAAACTTGTGTTGTATTTTCCCCCAATTTTTATCCAGTATAGCAACCTTTCCCATTCAGCACCCCTCCTTTTGCTCTGTTTAACCTGTAAAGTTTGATAAATGAAGTAACAATAATTATTTTTGTTAAATTATTATTTATTCATAAAATGATAAGAAAAGGAAATTAATAGCACCAAATCAAAACTAAATAGACATTTGGAATGTTAACAGAAAAGCAGAAATAATATTAATAAAATTGTGTTATATAATGACAAAATCCCCCCCCCCCCCATCACAAAATATAAAATAGGTATTTAAAATTTTCTTTACCCTGAAACAAGTACTGGGAATTATTAGCATACACAAAAAATTAACAAAAGAAAAATGCACTATTTTGCAGGAGTAATAAAATGATGTAGAACCCTTTCCTCATTAAAAAAAAGGCAAACAAAATGAATATTTTGTACATAAAAGGAGCAAAGCATTAAGATTGCAGGATTAAAATATAAAGATATCAGAGAAAATGGCAAATATTAAATAATATGTACAAAATATTTATATATAATTACAAGTCATACGCAGGGGGAGGGGGACAGTGAATATAAGGCTTTGGCCGGGAAATTTCAATTGGATTTCCCAGTATAGTTCCCCCATGTAAGTAGTGTAGGACATGGCATAGAGACAATATATAGTCGTTTGGATAGGACAATAAACCTAGGTCTCATATACACATTGCCATGTATTTTAAAGAGAGAGCTAGAAATGAGGTTTAGTGTCCACTCGACAATTGGGTACAAGCCCGGATCAAAACCACCCCCACTGCGTTCACTTTAAAGAACCCGTGACAATTGAATTATTTGACTCAATGACAGACCTTCTGATCCAATGTTCACGTGTTAACACTTCGCCCCCCCCCCCCCCTGGGTTCCGTTAAAAGAACCCTTGACAGTTGAAATATTTGATATAAGAGTAGGTTGTAGGGCAGAATTAATAACACAGAAAAATAGGATATTAAAACCTATTTGATCTCATAAGCAATGTAAAGGTTTTTTTGTAATTCTGTAATATTAAAAATTTGATCTACATTTTGTTTTCAGAAATGCCTATTAGATACTTTATGATTTCCGACCAAATTCTACCTTCTATATTATAAACAAATTTCTAGAGAGAATGAAAATATAATTGTGTTCGGATACATTTAACATTAAACACAAAAAAATGAAAAAAAATGGGTCAAATGCATTCTTTTCCAGAATTAAATTGATGGTGTAATATTCAAAAGGTGTGGTTGGGTTCTCTCGTTGTTATCATACATCATATACTCTTCCAGGATCCTGAAAAATAAGGAATGAATTCCATCATTTTATAACTTATGCAGGGGTTGTCAATATATAACACAATAACTTTTTCTATCAACATTCCAAATGTCACAATGTATAAATAAACAATTTATTTTGCCACATCGAGACTGAGTATCTATTTTGTTACAGCTTTGCATAAAACATATCATGTTTTGTCCAGTTACAGACCCAAGCAGATTATTATGCTCAAATGGGTCAGAAGTCAGGACAAATGTCTTGAAATTTGGTATTAAAGTCAAATAATAGGGCAGCTAATCACCCAGATTAAACATGTATTGTGTCTCCAAATCTAGATTCCCTACACTTGAAATAGCAGAATACTAGTCATTGCCATAAGAAGAAAAACAAACCAATAGGGAGGCTATGTCCCCTACCGAAATCCCAAAATAAATAGATGACACATTAATTAATCGCACATTTATTTTTTTTCAAAAGTATCGAGCAATCAAACTATACATTAAGTTTCATCACTTAATGTTCAGGTAGAATCACGATTATCTTGTCCCAAAGCATCGACCAATGAAATTGATTAGCCCTGCCCAGCTTTAACTCGAAATGTTAATCATTGAACTCGGACAAGACATTCACCTAATGAACATCTACATCAAGTTTAAACATTCTACCTCAATTAAAAGCTGAGTTGTTATGTTCCACAGTCTTAGCCAAACAAATTGCTTATCTCTCCTTAGCTTAAGCAGAAAATTCTCACCATCAAATTTAGTCAAGGTAATGGTATAATGAATCTATATTCTGAGTTTCATCACTCTCACTTAAATTAGAACTAAAATTATCGTGTCCCAAAGCATCAACCAATCAAATTTCTTATCTCTGCTTACAAAATGCCCATCTTCGACCTCCGTCAAGGCATTGACCTAATAAACATCTACACCAAAATTGAACTTTTTAGCTCAATTAGAAGGAGAGTTATTGTGTTCCAAATTCTCGTCCAATCAAATTGCTTATCACTCTGCTTACCCTAAGCAGAAAGTGTTCATTATCGAACTTAGTCAAGGTATTGATGCAATGAAACTATACAACACGTTTCATCACTCTCACTTAATTAAAACCAATATTATCGTGTCCCAAAGCATCAATCAATCAAATTGCTTATCTCTGCTTACCCTCAGCAGAAAATGCTCATCTTTGAACTCCATCTAGGTATTGACCTAAAAACACCTACCCCAAGTTTGAACATTCTAGCTCAATTAGACAGACAGACAGACGAACCCATTTTAATAGTCCCCTGCTTTCTTCGAAAGGCGGGGGACAACTAGATTACCAAGTGTATAGAGCCAGTTCCTGGATGGTACTTACATTTTGCCTGATTATCAAGGTCTGCGAGAAAAAGTTTCCACGAGAATATCTATTTCCAACTGTCTGGATCTTTCCAATGTGGTTAACTGAAAAAAAAAACATACCATGTATTAGTTGACTTAAATTGACTACACAGTTAAAAAATGAAAGTGTTAATTTAATTACATTGTAGGCCTATGTGTGATGTGTTGGTTTGCTTTGTCAAAGATGAGATGAAAAAATGAAATGAAATAGGGGTTTAACTTCCTGCATCTCTGCTCCGAATTGGCTAATGAAAATGGGTATATGTCATACAGTGTGCTTTAAGGGGAATTTTTCCCGGTACCGTGGCGCTAAGGCCTACTCTTATATCGAATTCCAACTGCCAGGGGGTCTTTTACGTGCACAGCAATGTGTACATGGAACCTTAGTTTTTTGTTGAATTCAAACAACTGGACATATGTCGTCCTGCACCACTGACAGGGAGATACCATGTCGGAAAACTCCAGTGAAGTTTCTAGGCCAAGATCGGGAGCAAACCCACCATCATCGTGCACATACATGTATATGTACGTGCAGAGTTTTACTATACTAAACTGAAATGGAATTGAGTTTTATGTCACATCAGCTCAACCGGGATATATCATGCAATGATGAGATTCTACAATACCATAATGACAATCTTTTCTATTAGAATTGAACACTTACCCCTCCAAAACACCGAGCAGAAATTATATGTGCTCTAATTATCATTTCAGCTCTTACTTCTTCCATTTTGTGTTTTTTGACATATTTTATTATACACATGTATGATCTTTTCCTGGGTGATTTGCTATGTCATCTAATATTGAAACTGAAAAAAATAAATACATGACATGTAATTATTTGCTAATAATATACTAACTGTGTGATAGGAAATTTAAACTAAAATATCTATCAAAAGTTTGTTTCAAACAAATCCTCTACCTAAGCCGTAAAAATCCATTTTATCAACCCTTGTTTGTCATGTGACTGGACTGTCACAGTAATTAGAAGAGAGTCATTGTGGCTGAGTGAGTAAGGCTCTGCCTCGCTAGCCAGTGTCAACCGAGAAAGCTCATCTAGATTTTCTGCCGTGGTCTCCCCTTGTCAGAGGTGCAGGGTGGAGGGCCTGACAAGTACAAATGCCTAGTTGTTTCGAGGGAACAAAAAAGCGAGATCCTGTGTACACATTGACTTGCGAGTAAATGTAAATTGGATTCGATCCCTTGGTAGTTGGAATTCGTAGACTGTAGCACCCCTGCCACAGTTCGACCGCCAATTTGTGATACCCTTAATATAAATTTTTGTTCTGTGCATGGCCATTTTTGGTTTAAGTGAATCCAGTTTTTTTTTCTAGTGATATTTAAGTCTGTACTTTCTTTATATGCAAATATGTGACTTGGAAAAGGGTCGCCTATCCAGTCTCGTGGGTTTTTATTCAAATGAAATTGAACCTTAAATGTTAGTCCTGAAATTACTTAGCACCAGTAATAGATATATTACCTATCCAACAAACACCAACAACAAATCCAGGTTTATGCAGAATTAATATAACACAACACACAAACATAGGCGTTCTTAGTATGTTACATAATAATAATAAATTCGCTGTTAAATTGGACACATTCAAGAACACAATATTTTTTTATACAACTGTGTGCCCAAATTTTCCCAGCATTTGGTGCCCAAAATGGAGGGGGCCCCAGCCCCCCCAGCTCGTACGCCTATGCACACAAAGATGGTAATAATAGAATGAGAATCCTCGGAAAGAGGGCGGAAACGGCACCGTCGGACTTAGCAGGGACCTACTTGATTCGACCAATTTAATACATGTATGGCATAGTTTGTGTCAAGTGACCTTCAAACCCGATTTCTCACTCTATTATTGGATATAACTACCTCGTATGCAGTGATACAAGGCCATTACCAATCATCCATGTTCTTGACGTGAAGAAATAAAATAATAAAAGTCATGTTTTTATTATTCAATTGGATAAATACAATTCTCGGGGAGGTATAATTTGAATAAATACAACATATCATGAGTATAACTGATTTGAAGTTTAAATTATTAACTCTCATACTTTGACAATAGACGACTAGGCATTTACAAATAGCTAACGTACTCTGCATAAAGAAAATACATGAATAATAATCACCTTGATTTTATTGTTGGTCTTTGGCCGAATTCATATTTTCTTTTAAAGCAATTAGACTGCACTATCGCTGCATTATATTGCATAAATCTACTGCAATCTGAAAAATGGATAACAATCAGTTATATGTAGGTCAAGTATGTTTTTCAAAATGGCGTCAAGTGAACAACAGGGCGCAAAACAATCATTGCAATTCAGGACTGGCTAGAGTCGATAGTGCATCCCAATAATGATTATTTGAATAATTAATCACATAGAAAATCAATTATGAACATTAGGATATGATAGAATATTAGATTAGCCTACCTCAAATACCTCGAAATTTATTGTTTGATCTCCAGTTTGCCGGCCAAAACCATACGTCCTTCGGCAAATAAAAAATTAGTGTATAGTTGTTTAGGGTTTCAACCGAAACGAAAAATATTAATTCTAAATTTTCATTACAAATAGGCAACATTGGATTAAAAAATATAACAAACCTCATATTCTTGTTTTCTCTGCATACTTAGTTGAAAAAAAATATATCTCTGTTGGGGTTGGTTCTAACAATGCCGCTCGACTATGTAATTAATCGATACTAATCCAGGAAGAAATTACCACAACGCTTAAGAACACGGTTGACTTATCAGCTCGATTCCACGGTGAAATCGAAAAATCCTGTCATAAATATTTCTAACTTATTTAATGAATAATTTATTTTGATTGGTTCTTTTACAGGTAAGCACTAAATTTGCAAGTTCGATTAATATACCAATAGAATTAAATAAAAAGATTAACTCAGCTTTTTCCACGCCCATTCCGACATTTTCTAAAACCAAAATATCAGACTATTGTTTTAGTTTTCACATATTCCGATAATTGTCTTTGATGTATCAAGTTTATTGGGCCACTAATAAGTGCAGGCATTGTAATAACCCAACTGTGTCTGTGTATTGTCTGGGACAAGATTTGAAAATAAACAAAGGATATAATCAGAATAATCTAATTAACATTGCGCAGAGCCAACATTGCAATATCTACTTAAAGTGTGTGATAATCAATATAAGGTTTTAGACAAATACAAATATTCTAGAAATCAAGTTAAAATTGGAATGAATTCCTGAACATTCAAATTCAGAAAAAGGTGTTTTACATAGGCTAAGCCAGTTACCAGATTCCATTCAGATTTTCTCAATAACAATATTGATTGTTTAAAAAAAAATAACATTATTACAGATAATAAAGTAACATAATAAATGTTATCTTAAAATTTGACGTAATTAATTATATGAAAAACATACAAGATTTTGTAAATCTGTATTAGTGAAATTAGAAAATGGATGTCAAAGAACTTTCTAAAATTGAATGATGATAAAACCGAATATTTGTTATTAGGCTAAAGGCATCAATTAAGTAAATCTGCACAAGATAACCCCCCTGTTGTAATTGGTAATTGTGATATATTTTCATCTTATTCTGCTTGTAATGTTGGCGCTATCTTTGATAGTTTTATGCTTATGGGAGCTCAAGTAAATAATATTTGTAAATTGTGTTATTTTAATGTTAGAAATATAGGTAAAATATGTAAATGTGTAACTGTAGAGGCCACTAAGTCACTTGTTAATTCTCTGGTCACTTCTCGATTAGATAACTTTAATTCACTTTTAGTAGGTTTACCTTTAAAGCTTATAGATAAATTTCAAAAAGTACAGAATACTGCGGCTAGACTTGTTACTTTAACTAAGAAATGTGACCACATAACTCCTGTTTTATATAATTTACACTGGTTACCTGTTAAATATCGAATTGATTTTAAGATTTTATTACTTACTTTTAAATGTTTAAATAATTTAGCTCCTGTTTACCTCTCAGATCTTTTAGAACTTTATACAGTGGTACAGGACGGAGGGCCTGTCAGGGGATAACGTATAGTCGTTTGGATGGGACGAAAAATCGAGGTTCCGTGTACATATTAGCGAGCACGTAAAAAAAAAACCTGACAGGTGGAATTCAATATAAAAGTAGGCCGTAGCGCCGCTATCCGGGAAAAGTTTCCCTCACAGTACAATGTGAGCAGGACAGTGGGACGTTAAACACAATTTTATTTCATTCAATTTTTCTAATTTTCTGCACCAATCGGGCTATTGGAAATAGGCACGAGCTATGCAGAGTGCTATGACGGAAATTTTCAATGGACCTTGGCATTTCTTCATCGAAATTCAACTGTGAAGGATTCTTTTATGTACACGCCAATGTGTACACAGGAGCTTGTTTTTTTTGTCCCATCCACACAACTAGACACTGTACTTTGCCATCCCTTTATCCTGCATTTACCGACAGGGAGAAATTACGCTGCAAAAACCCGGGGAACTTTCTTGACCAACACCATGATCAGTGTACATAATCATAGTATTGAGAGGAATATGGCCGATAACCCGACACCACCACAACTACACCACGACAACCCGACATCAGGACATTTTAACACGACAATACGACATTTTACGCCGACACACCCCGACCCTTAATCATGACCAAGGCGTTTACCTCCCCAAAGACTACGACCAAATCATTTAAAGTTACGGTCACCAATACAAACAATAATTTATTTGTTATAATTGTTAACTTATGTATTAATATAATAACTCAAACTATAAATGTAATCAAAAAATAAATTCTCCAAAAACATAATTAACGGTATTGTCGACTGTATATGTCTCATGTGTACATTATGTGAAATGTTATTGAAACATTGCAGTATATTAAAACAAGTGATTGTATCCATACTGGGTGTTCTAGTATTATATCATAAATCAATTGCTAAATGCCTCTCCAGGATTATGCTAAGTATACTGCTCGAAGATTTATTATTAGAACAAATACCATAGAATTCACACGTGTTTAAAGAACTTCTAACTCTTCCCCAACGACTTCTGGTATTCTTCTAAAATCGTCTTCATATATACATCGACATCGCGGCAAATCCTGTTATTCAATAAGTCGTCTTTGATAACTGACGCGAATCTAAAATTGAGTCCAGATGATGTATAAATTATGAAAACATAGTAGCTTCCAAGCGTTATGTCAATTCATATGATCATACTTAATTTTACCCGTGTAGACGTGCCACACCTATGTCAAAGGCGAAATCCGTCTGAAAATTCTAAAATGGAAAAATGAACCTATCAGACCTCAGAAAAAAAATGACTTTCCCTAGTCTCTTAAACCTCATAATAGCACCAAACATTTCGGATTACATACCGTGTCGCTACTGTCACATATTTGGTGCGGTCGTAATTGCAGATGTGTGGAAAAAATAGCATACTGTAATCAAATCAATATAAGAAATACCATTAAAAACAGGAAAATTTAACACATACACCCCACAACATAATCTACACATGTCCAAACATACGGTCCTAATTATCCTGTATTTGAAATCTCTTATTAACATATATATAATTATCCAATATATATTCTATTTTTTCCAAGTTAATTACTAAGATTACTAGATTGGGATTATTTTAGAAAATTGTTGAACAGTGGTCTGTTTCGAATATATCGTACTATTCGCAAAGACCTATAGAGATCTGGCGGTACTCGTCTCTTAAATATCATAGAAATCTTTTATTTCCTTTAAAGTTCATTTGCACATAGAAAACATGATACAATTTTGATTTAGAAAACATTAAAAGAAGATAATGGCAGTAAAACGTGCTAGAAATTATAGATTAGAGACGTATATCTACAGAATGTCTTCAAAACACATTTGATTAAATAAGTTTTCTAAAACTTAACATTAATCATTAATCATCATCGCCTGCTAATATTATTTATTTAAAGTGTTTAGTTAGTTTAAAATACTTGTGAACTTGTTTTTTTTTATATTGGCGAATCTCGAAAAACGTGTAGCTGGGTCGCCTACAGGCCACAATTCTTGAAACTTTACATACTTATTCCTTATACCCTCAGGATGATCTCTCTTGTTTATAGTGCATGCCTATCCCCCAGAGGCAGAGCCACGCCCATTTTCTTTTTACGTGTCTGTGTGTCGCCTACAGGCCACAATTCTTAACCGATCGTCTTGAAAAAATTTCATATGAATTCCTTATACCATAAGGATGATCCCTATTGTTTTTGGTGCATGCCCGACCCCCAGTAGCGGAGCCACGCCCTTTTCTTGTATTTATTGCATTCATTTTCTTTTTGTGTGTCTGTTTGTCACTTACGGCTCGCAATTCTTAATCGATCGTCTTTAAAACATACCTAATCCTTATATACTAAGAATTACCCCTGTATTTTTTTGGTGATTGCCCAATTCCCAGGGGCAGAGCCATACCCATTTTTCTTTGTGTCTCTCTGTGTTGACTAAAGGCCACGATTCTAAATGGGTCGTCTTTGAACTTGAGATATGTATTCCTTGTAGCCCAAGGACGGCAACTGCATGTCCAGACCCCCACGGGCAGAGCCACGCCCAATTTTTGTATTTATCGTCTACAGACTGCAATTCTGAATGGATCATCTTGGAACTTTGCATATTTCTTCCTTATAGTGTAAAGACAGCAATTATTTATTCTGGTTCATGCCCCCCCCCCCCTGGGGCAGTGTCACACCCATTTTTTGTTAATTTTCGTCTGTAAATTTGGCAAAACAAACCCAACGCCTAGCCTTCTTTGCCTCTTGTCATATTACAGTCATTTCATATTTCATTTCTTCATTTTAAAAAGTACCATATCAATCAAAGCAGGAGTGTGGACGTATATTGCAGCGTTAGCGATGCTCTTGTTTATGATATATTATTGAGTTCGTTTTAGTAAACTGATTTAATTAAATGTGTTTTGGAGACATTCTGCAGATATAACTGATTAAAATCTGTATTTAATATTCAAGTCTGAATATGCGAATCCACTGCTCAGACATCCTCATTTATAATATAGCAAGAAGCACAATATCCTAATTCGAATCTTCTTTTACTACTTAACTCGACTTCAAATACCATTGCGGGCATGCGCGTTGTATCATAAGGTCTATCATTGAGTCAACTGGCGTGCTTTCTATTTCTTGGTTGTGCGTAACAAGGAGTAGGGTCGCCTGTCCAACCGCGTGGGGTTTCCCGGGTCCCCCGGTTTCCTCCCACTGCTAAATACCCCTATGTGCAAGCGAATTATTGAAATAACATTGAACAATATGTTAGTCCTAAAACGACCTAGTTTGTGTCAAGTGGACGTTAAACCCCATTTTTCTCTCTCTCAAATACCATAAGTTGAAAGGATTTACATAGTGATTGCATTCGTGGTATATCCCTACATAAATTTATAGAGATGATCAAAAGAGTAACCCTACAAGTGTACACAGATTTTTTAGAATTAACAAATTTTAATATTGTTTCGTTTAATAGTTACCTTAAGTTTAGTTTGCTACGTGACTTAATATTATTTTAAAGGAAGGAGTCAGCTACAATCATTGAATCCAAGTTAATTAAGTCAATATAGAAAATCATGTAGTTAAGCCCCAGAAATCCTTTGGCACCCAGCACAAATCCACACATGTACAGATAGTAGTCTTGTGTGTTGGTACACACATTCTGATTAATAACTGTACGATGTCCGTTGAATACGTGTCATATGTGAGCTTTATTTTTTTTAAAGAAATTCATTATCATGCCATAAAATAACCACCAATAGCATTGTAAAGCAGATTAAGATTACAATCTATGTTGAGAGTATAGATGCATAGCAACTGTAAAAGAAAAAAAATGTTTCTTTTAAAAAAGCATATATTTTTTTTCGTACATTTCAATGACAAGCTACTTTATTCCCAAATGATGTTTCACAGCAAATACATGGTTTGGGCAATTTTCCTGGTTTAGATCTAGCCCAGTTAAGGGTTTTGTTGTCGGCTTCAGAGTAAAGATTTCGAAAGTATCAAAGCGTGGTTTGGAATTCAATAACGAATCTATGTCTAAATCGGTACAAGAAAGGTCAATAGTAATGATTATGTATGTTATATTTAACATAAATATTAAAACATTATATTACCCACTGCTAAGTCAAATTAAAATATCAGAATTGATTTAAGGGTTTTGTTGTCGGCTTCAGAGTAAAGATTTTGAAAGTATCAAAGCGTGGTTTGGAATTCAAAAACGAATCTATGTCTAAATCGGTACAGAAAGGTCAATAGTAATGATTATGTATGTTATATTTAACATAAATATTAAAACATTATAGTATCCACTGCTAAGTCGTATTAAGATATCAGAATTGATTTAATGTTGGGCGAGACGAAATCTGGTCGTTAAGACAGTTGTTGTTGTCGTAAATCTGTTATTTTTAAGTGATGTGCCTTGTAGGTGAATCGGGGTCCTTTATCTCCTCCTACTGTAAATAGGTAATGATCGATAAGACATAGTCGACAGTGTTCTTTCATCTTTCTAACTGGGTTGTTTATCGACAATACGTTACTTTTAATACGACTGAAATATAAAGAACTGTTTTTATACACAGCCAATCTGCAACCAACAGATATACAACTGTATGTACCAGGAAGGTTCTAATTATTGTAATAGGGCTTCCTTCTATCCGTCTAGTACAGTGACGTGATACATAATAATAATAATTATAACTAGATGTGCTAGGCAGATATGAAAGCTTTCATATCCATGGTAACTTTCTATCATATGCTATGGGTTATATACTCTTCAAAAAAAGTAGGGGATATTCAGAAACAAAACAAAACTGCGTAAATGCACTGCTGTTTTTATTAGAGGGGGGTAACCAGTGTATGTTAATAACAGGCCAATTGCCTACACATGAACATAAACAGTTCATATGGGCGGCTTATATAGCGGCCCCATTTCACTCGCAAAGAGATACACTGTCAAAAGTGAAAATGGACGTTTTTGATTTTCGTCTAAATAATGAGTAATTGCTCCACCAATCCTCAGACATTCAGCAATTCGTCGTGGCATGCTCCTAATCAACCGTCCAATCACGATTTGGGCCAATCTGACCCACTCCTCTTGAAGTGCCACGGCCAATTCTTACAGTGTTGTCGGTTGACGTTGACGTCGACGAACACGTCTCCCGATCATGTCCCAGACATACTCTGTAGGGGAAAGGTCAGTAATCATGGCTCGCCAAGGCATATGGACAATATGGTGACGCTGGAGGTAGTCATTCACGACACGAGCGCGGTGGGCACAGGCATTATCATCTTGAAAGATGAAACGTCGACCTGCACGTTGAGCAAAGAGCAGAACTATCGGTGCCAGGATGTGGTCACGGTAGTACACTTCAGTGACCCTTCCTTGAACAATATGCAAGTCCGTTCTGCCAGTCATGGTGATTCCTCCCCACACCATAACAGACTCACGCCCGAATATGTCATGCTGTCTGACGTTAACGTTAGCATGACGCTCATTTTCATCAACCCTTCCTTGAAGTGTCAAATTTGACTATGAACCTTTCCCACGTGTATTGCGCTATTGCGTGTCGCAGGTGCGGCTCAGTGGTTCTGTTCCCATGTCTGTACGTAAAACCTCACAAAAGCCTTGGGGATTTTTTACGTTTCAAGATGGTGGCACTTCCGGTTCGAACGACAAACTCCATATTATATGTACATGTCAGTAGTGTCTTAGCTAATATAGAAATAAATTTCCAAGGCAATCTGACCTACTAAATTTCAGAAAGCTTCTATGGTTATATACTGAGATATAATAATAGTTTTAACAAAAACAAAAAGCTTTCATATGGAATCCTAATAATATTTATCACACAGTCTCATACTTTTATATTATCAGGGATTTTTCTTCTACATTTATTGAGACAATTCTAATTGAAATGTTCTGTTACGACAAGTAAATGCATTATTATACATATTAGATTTAATTTTCTGCACACAGAAAGTGTGGGGGGGGGGAATCATAAACCCTGCCATTGAGTCAAGTGGTGTAGTTTCCATACCAAGCTTATACTTGACTTAGTCAGTGGGATCGCCTGCCCAGGCTCGTGAATATTCTCCAGGTCCTCGGTTTTCTCCCACTGCTACAGACCTCTACGCACAAGCGGATTATTGAAATAGAATTTCACCATATTATGTTTTCTATTCCAATTCGCTTTGATCTGAAGCACCAGAAGCAGCTCTTGATAGACTTCAAATCGCCCAAAACAACGCCTCAAGACTTGTCAAAGGAATCTTAAAGTATGATCACATCTCATTACACCTGAAGCAGCCACCATTGGTTACTTTTAAGAGCAAGGATACCCATAAATCAGTAATAAGCAAAACCGGCTCTCAATGACATGGTGGAATGTTTAATGTTTACACCACTGGTTTGACTAATCCTCATTCGGGATGTCACAAAACCCTACTGAAATTGTCAGGACAGCTAATGAATTCCAACTGGCAAGGGTTATTTTAGTGCACTCCAGCCACCACACGACGCATCGGATATTCGTCCCAACCGAACTTCTAGACACTTTTCCTTGGCAGGCAATGCGTCCTAAACCACTTACAAGGGGAAACAAAGGGAATTTTCTTTGCCAACACCGGGATTAAATGCAGCGCTTTGCTGACTGCGCCACCGTGGCTCCCTTTCTGAGAGTGCGCGTCTCTAACTCGAACGTGTTAACAAAGTGTGTATTTCGCTAACATAGGTAACATTTTTTGATAATATTGCATCAAAACGATAAAGGTCAAAGAGCTGTACGCCCATCTAATAATGAAGAGTTGATTATATAATAGGAATAGGTAATAATTATTGACCTGACATTTTATACTAAATGCAAATGTCGTCTATTAAAGGCTAGTAAAGTACAGTATCAAAGGCTAGACATGTGTAAGGTCAAACAAAGTGCAACGGGTATTGTTACAGGCTAGCATTTTTAAGAAAAACTAGCAACTACAAATTTTAATGGTGGAAGAACTGTGATTCAAGCGCAGCCTGTGAATTTGACTATTTACCACACATTCTTCGTGTTATGCACTCAGTCTTCAATTGGTTTTCAAGGTTTGAAAGATATCAATAATAATTTTAGGTCTATTATAACAAAAATTTCTCAAGTCAGAGTAAGAAATTCTACCAATGCAACCGATTTACTAGAAGGAGAAAAACATTGTACACCAATTTTACTACCCCAACATTACAAATGAAAACGGAAATACGCCATGCAGTAGCAGCGCTACGACCTACTGTTATTCCAACTGTCCGCTGTTCTTTTACCTGCATACAAGACCTCGGTTTTGCATCCCCTCCGAACGATTAGACGCCGTTTCTCGTTAAGTTATCCGCCCTATACCACTGAAAAGGGAACCCACACCGGCGAGTCCCGCGTAACCTTCACGGCTAACACCAGTGTGGAACCTGGGACCTCCTGACTAGCCAGCCAGTGCCACCGCGGATCCTCCCAAATGGAATCAATAAAATTGTTGCTTCCAGAGTTAGTTTAAGTAGCGTGTCATTTAGATGGATTAATAACACTTTGGATTGTCAGTTCTATAAATGATATTGTAATCTATACTAAAATGGTCAAGATTTTACCTGTCTTTGATCCTATATCAGGAAAGTTGATTGGTGTTAATTGGCACATAGTTCCCACCACATTAACCAGATAACCTGTCAGCAAAACTGTGAATAATATACAAACATTCCTTATCCAAATATAACTATTGTACATTCGTTTTAATTAAAGGAGGGGAGTCGCTAAATCATCCACAGTCTTCGACATTGCAATAGGTGGGCTTCTGATATCTAATATTTAAGACACAATGAAATCGCGTGCAAGAATGCTTTCAAATGCCATTTGTAATGAAGCGACTAGATGAACGAGGCTTAACATATCCCATGAGAGAATACTACCGGTGTAGACGGGAATAACTAGAGGCCAAAGACTGCCATTCAATTTGGACTCTTCGCGTATTTCGTCGACATAGATGAATATAAATTACAGTTAAAACAGAAACGATTGAATGTAAATCACTTAATATACATTCATATATTACATTATTACATGCGTTGCGGCCCATTTGTATCCATTTCCAGTTGCCAAAGAAGAGAGATTTAGCTCCTTTAATAGGTGTTAATTCACAAGTAATCAAATTAGGGTGCGAAGGACACAGCTTCCAAACGGTAGAACTTAGTCATTCGGGAAACCGAAGTCCCATTGGCGTGCATGTGAAAGAATGAATCTTTAGACCATCACAATCATATGCACATATAACCATGGCGTAGTTTCCTACATTTGTTTTTTTTATTGTCTATAATAGTGACATCATCTGTAACTTAACTATTCAGAAAACAAGCACTAGCAGAGGGATGGATTTAATAGATCGTATAAAACAGCTGGCATTTAAAGATGTATCCCGTTTTTTTCTTGATTTGGTCCCACTGCATTCGATAGTGTCCCAGCCCAAAAAGTTTTAATCAAGGATTATTCTCGTTGGTTTCTCTACCAATCTAGAATGTAATTTATTTTCCGTGTCAAACAATAACTTCTTTCAAAGAAGACACATCAATACTTTAAAAGGTCAGACAGTTTTCCTTTTAAAAACTCATAGACCCATGCTGTGGCCGACAATATTTTTTAAAAATGGCAACACAAGAAAAAAAAGACTTGTAATCGATTGTGTCAATAAGAACCATGAAAAAACCTATAATTGCACTTAGTACGTCATATGGGTGATAACAACGTCATAAATATACACTTTAATTGTCTCATTTTCCGGAGCAAAAACAAAAAGCATCTGATTATAGAGTACACTAATACAATACACTGAAATAACCAACTCTACGTTTGACTTAGTGTCTCTACTCACGTGGAGCCGTATTTCATTTGCCAGGCGATCAATCTGAAAATTGTAGAAAGTGCGATGGTCCCCTAAGAAGAAAGTTGTCGAGTCAAGGAATCTCGACTGTCCTGCCATTGGTGTATGGTAATATATCCCAGGCATTAGGGAGAGGAAAAACCCTCATTATAGTATTGTATTAGGTCTTAAAGAAGGGGAGATCTAGGTGTATTAGCTTCGTCTAGAAAACATATCCAAGCGATCGTGTCGTTAAATTCATTTGTAAATTGTTTGATGAACGGCAACGTCATCATGCAATCAAGTATATAGCGTATCGTGATTCGTTAAGACGGATTCTGTTAAGTTAATTCATTTTCTAGTAAACGATTAAGTAAAGAAAATTTAAGTTTTGATTTTAGTAAATTCAATCTGTAAATGCGAACAACCTTGAAACAGCTGTTCGTAGACCCGTACAATGAAACGTATATACAACCCCAATAGTATGGTTGCTGATAGTGGCCATGTTCAATACGGCAATACTATATACTGGAAAACACCGGAAAACACCGGAAAACAACCGTAAAATACCGGAAAACTACCGGAAAACACCATTTTATACTGAATACCGGAAAACACCGGAAAAACACTAAATACCGGATAACACACTAAATACCGGAAAATACCCTAAATAGGTAACCCGGAGACTGGCACCCTAAATAGGTAACCCGGAGACTGGGTGCCTGGGTTAGGTTTAATAATTTGGGGGAGAGGTTAAGTCTCCACATAAGCACTGACCTAGGATGATGAAAAATTAGTTCGTGATATTTCCTAGTTTTATTAAAAATACATACAATACATTAGATTTATATACAAAGGCGATTTCACTGTCTATTGGTGTTGGTGGCGCTGATGGTCTTCCTTGGGTGGTGCTTCTGGTATTCTGGTATTATTGTTTCTGAAGAAAAAAGAAAATAAATTTGAGGCTTTCGGGAGAGAGCCACATTAGTGTGTTTCCTACTACGGATTGGATTTTCTAAAATATCGTGTTTGTTCCACATTACCGGGTTAGGGCTAGGGATTCTTATATCTAATTGATTTTATTTACTAACGGTTAGGGATAGGATTTGATATATGGTTTGTTTTGGGTCAGGGTGGAGACTGGTCTTATTTAATCTAATTTACTGTGCACTAGGATGTCATTCAGATTTTTATTTTTAGAATATGCAATTATAAGTTTCTGTGTGAATATTTTCGGGTGATTTTCCTGGAGATCAGTATAGTGTTTTCTGATGATTTTGGATGCACTTGCTGCTGTTGCGCTAAATGGAACTACAAAAGGAGCTATTGCGCTAGCCGTATGAATATTCAAACCTAGGGGGGCTGTTGTTTTCAATTTGTCAATCCAGAATTTTTCTCTTGTTAGCCTAAACGTTTTAATTTCTTCTGAAGTTTCAAAGTCGCTCTTGGTCTTTTCTATTGGCGTGACAATGAGATCAGAAATGTCATGATTCGGTTGGTTGAAATGAATTGAGACAGGTTTGTCTTTTTTGGTGACTATGTCTGACCGGTGACCGTTAATTCTTTCCCTAAGTGCATTTTGAGTCTCCCCTACGTATTGCTTGTCACATTTTCTGCATGAAATTAGATAAATTATGTTTGAACTACTGCATGAAAGTTGGTCTAATATTGGGAATTTTGTGCCAGATGTTTTGTTATGGAAATGGTCGGATATGTTTAAGATTTTGCATGTTTGACATCTTGGATGGCCACAAATTTTGGTTTTAACTGCTGATTGTATATTATTTGTTTCTTTGGCGGCAAGTTCAGTTAGAGTGTTGTTTTTTTATACGTCGTAGATAGCGTTTGGAGTATCCCCTTTCTCTTAGTTTGCTAAATACCAGCGTACATGCTGACTCAAAGTCGGTCTTCTGAGTATATATCCTATGAAAACGGAGAATCTGAGATTTTATGATGCCAGAGAAGGTATGTTTGGGGTGGAAGGAGCTCTTGAACAATAATTGATGTCTATCGGTTTCTTTGAAAAATACTTTAGTTTCCAGTTGGCCAGTGTTTTTGGTGTTGCTACTTTTAAAGACGGTGGTGTGTTATGACTTATATTTGCGGTTAATTTGACAGATGGATGATGATTGTTCAGAATGTTGAAAAACGTCCAAAATTCGCCCAGTGTGTACGACCAGACTATGAAAACGTCATGGTGTGTTCGGGGACTCTTAACTGTTTGATTTTGTGAATGAAATCATTAGTGTCTTTAAGGTAGGAAGGGTGTTGGCATGCTAGGGGTAATAAGAAATGGTCTATATATTGTGATACCTTGTATGATTCGCTGCCACAGTCTGATATTATTGGGCGCCCCTTGGGTAATTTATTAGCTATAAACCATTCTGTTTCTGGATTTTTATGTATTTTTGGTAGTGTATAGAGATGTCTTTGTCGGCAATCAGATTTAGCAGATAGATAATCATACTGTTTTGCTGTTATAATATTCCTTGTCTTGCAATTCATGTAAGATGTTGTTTATTGAAGTTGCGGTGTCCTTAAAGATGGGTTGGTCTAATTTAGTGTAATGTATAGGATTACTTAATTGTTTTTCCGCCTCTGAAATATAGTCTGCGCGATTCATTATGACACAACACGAGCCTTTGTCGCTTTTCTTAATTATTATTTTGTCTTTTTTGAGGGTGTTTAATGCTGTTTTAGTTGCTCGGTTGATATTTGGTTTTTGTGATTGTCGTTGAAGGGATGATATTTCTGTGTTCATTTCGTCGAAAGTTTTTACGATGGCTGGTGATAATGTCTTTTTAGGTGGTTTACATGTCGATTGTTCTGTGAATAATTTTTGACCCCTGCCAGGTTTGTTCCCAAACAAGTACGTCAACGAAAGTGTTCTTTGGAAGCGATCGGTTGCCTGGTTGATGGGGTCTATGGGTGTTATTGTGGGGATTGGGATGAATTTTAGGCCTTTACCAAGAATGTTCATTTCTAGGTGGCTGAGAAGTCTGTCGCTCAATTGACAACTATCTGTCCTAAAGACGGCTTCTCATTCCTTTTCCCTAATCCTAGTTTAAATTCCTCATCCAGCAGTTGATGATCTCTCTGGCCGTGTCTGTGCTCCAGTGGATGGCGTCGTTACCTTTCAGTTCTATTTTGCCCTTGAAGGTTGGTAATGTTGTGGCGTTTGGTGAAGGTGTCGTGGAGATCAATTGGTTGTAGCTGGTGATGTTTTGGTAGGCGATCGGATTTTCTTGTCGGAGTCGGGAAGAAGTGGGGATCTGTGTGGCGAAGAGCTTGGTTGTTGGGAAAGTTGCTCTGGTCACCTTGAGTAGATCTAGCATCTGCTCGTGAATCCTTGGTCCACTTTTCCCCCTGTTGTTGAGCCCGACGTGTATCACTAATTCTTCTGGTGCAGGACCCATGTAGTTCTGGAGGATCTGTTTGATGTGGCTGATCTTGGCTCCAGAATAGCCATGGATCTCCCCGTCCCCGAGGAAGGATACAATCCTAGCCAGGTAAGAGGATCCAATAACCAGGATCTTCGCCATGACTGGTGGTAGGTACCACAAATCCTTCTCGTCTTTACCTTTGTAGCTGTGAGGTCTCTTTAGGGATAGGTTGAGTGATCGCTTACATCTGGTGGAAGATCTGGTGGCGATTCTAGGGTTGGGAATGATGGGCGATCTAGGGGACAGACAGTCAACAAGCGCGTTCCGTGGCGATATAGATCCCGAGGAAGTAGGTGAGTCAGATACAACCCTGGGCGAACTTGTTGATCTAGTTGCACGCTTTGAGAAAGTGTTAATGCAAGTGCCTTCTCCAAGGGATAATTTTCTCTTGTTTGGTGTGTTTCGTTTTGGTGTGTCCCGGAGAAGGTTGTGTGTAATGTGCATTGGTGATGGGGGTGGGGGTGCTTGGCAGTTTTATAGACCGTGGACAGTAGGCGATGGAACTCTGTCTTCACACTATCCTGAAGTCGCTTGCCGTATTACTTCTTGGCCCATGCTAGGGCGTGGCTAGAGTACTCTTGTACAGCGTCTTTGGTAAAGTGACGTGACTTCAAGTACTCCAGTTTATCCGCTAGCATGGCTCGGTAGTGTGTCGACAGGGATGAGGCGACGTCCTTGGCCCATTTCAAGTGCAATGCCTCAATTGTAGTGGCTATGGTAGGTGTATCATTGCCGGCTTGACGAACTTGTTCAGATCTTGGATCTTCCAGGCGAAACCTCTGGTGGGTTTTCCATTCTCTTGGCTCTCCATAATGGTCAAATGGTGGAGGCACTGGAGGACCTGGAAGAAGGCCTTGATGACACCTGAATTCTCTGAGGGTTGTTGGTAGGTTGGTTTGGTTGGCGCTCCTTTGGTAGGCGTTGGTTTGGTTGGCGCTCTTTTGGTAGGCCCTGGTTTTGTTGGCGCTCCTTTGGTAGGCCCTGGTTTGGTGGAACCCATGTGGTGGTTGGTGGAACCGAGGTGGTGGTGGTTGGTGGAATCCTGGTGGTGGTTGGTGGAATCCTGGTGGTGGTTGGTAAAAGCCTGATGGTGGTTAGAATCTGTTTCTTAACTGAGGCCAGTCCATTGGTACATGCGTGGGCGTGGGAAGAAGAGGACGTCTGGTGCGGAACATATCCATGTTCCAAAGGGTTGGGGAAGCAAATGGTGGAGACGAGACAATAGAGGGGAAAAATTGATGTGTATAGGTTGTGTTCGGACCTGTTCTCTGTAATATGTGTGGTGTAATATATGTGAATGTAAGACCTAAATGCAAGTTAAACTAATATATATGTAGTTATGTTCGTTACCAGATATTCGGCGATGCTAAGACAAAGAATGTGGAATTAAATGGCGAATTGATTAAGGCTTGTGCTCAAGCGTTTATAGTAATTTCCCTGAATTGTAACGTGACGGAATGAAATTGGAAGAACAGTAACTGTGAAAATACAATAAATCGTTTGAATTAAAGTGTTTATTGGTCACACCGTGTGTAGTGTGGTTTAATCCCAATAATTCAGTTCAAAAAAGAAAAAATTAACAAGTATAATAAAAGTGTGGGGGATACATAAAATATACAATAAATATACAAAAGGAAAAAAATCTTACATGAAATATAGTAGTGAAGTTCCTCGATTAAATCGCGATGCACATTTCGGAGTGGTATTTTTTTTTTTTTAAATATATTTATTTACAAATATTATTACAATATTATACACTGATACAAAATATAAATAATACATGTAATATGTAAAATTTGCAATATGCAATGGACAACAATATAATACATTTTATAGCTGTTTATAGCTATTTATATGCAGCTATTTGTTGGGGGTTTGTTTTTTTTCAAAATGTTTATATACAAATAATATAGATATACAGCTGTGTATTATACGTGTTATTGTTTTTATAGTTGATCTGTTGAACAGATAACGGTATTTCTTAGTATATTATTTATATATTAATTTCTTTGTTGCGTACGCTTTCTATTATTCAAATAGCATTGGTTAGAATATTGTTTTGTCAAGCGATGATAGTCTAACTTAATTGAAACTTTCAGGCCTATTTGTACCCAACAAGAAGGGATAAGCCAATCAAAATTAATTTGGGCAAGCCCTAATTCTGATTAAACACCCGAGTGATATATTTGTGAGTTGATGAGCGGATGATTAAGTAGCGGCTTTAAGTGATGAGTAGATTGAACAGATTAAGATGAGTATTCATTATGGCAGCTCATTGTTTTGATTTGATTTGATCAAAAGATAAGATCAAAAGATAAGTAATGTAAACAAATAATTTTGTTTTAATTTTTAATTTTTTGCCGTGTTTGCATTTGCAGTGGGGTAATTAACGTGAAGGGATTTTGAATAATGGAAATTAATGATTTAAATAGGGAATTGAGCGGGTTTTTCGAACTATTTATGGAACAAATAGGCCCGTCTGCTTGGGAGAATCAGTTAAGGCGAGGAAATATTAAGTATGGACATAAATATAGAAATTGAATTTTAATTTTATGATGCAGTTCTAGTCGATGGGCTCTTCCTAAAGTTGTTAATATTTATATACATTGCTTTAGGAGACTATTTAAATGGAACATATAACATAAAAGATAATATAATCTCAAAAAGAACATGCATCATAGGCTAACAGATATTATACATATAAAAACATAAGACATAGATGAAATAATAAGAGTAATAGAATTTGTGAAGAAACAAAATTATATATATAGGCGTGAATTGACTATCTCTATAAGGGAAATATCTCGAACCAGGTTTACATCAGCCTGGCGCGGGCGAGGGTTAGGTTTAAGAATTTGGGGGAGAGGTTAAATCTCCACATAAGCACTGACCTAGGATGATGAAAAATTAGTTCGTGATATTTCCTAGTTTTATTAAAAATACATACAATACATTAGATTTATACACAAAAGCGATTTCACTGTTTTTTGGTGTTGGTGGCGCTGATGGTCTTCCTTGGATGGTACTTCTGGTACTTCTGGTACTTCTTGTATTTTTGTTTCTGAAGAAGAAAAAAGAAAATAAATTTGAGGCTCTCGGGAGAAAATAAATTTGATGTTGTTTTTTGGTGTTGGTGGTGCTGATGGTCTTCCTTGGATGGCGCTTCTGGTATTCTGGTATTATTGTTTCTGAAGAAAAAAGAAAATAAATTTGAGGCTTTCGGGAGAGAGCCACATTAGTGTGTTTCCTACTACGGATTGGATTTTCTAAAAAATCGTGTTTGTTCCACATCACCGGGTTAGGGCTAGGGATTCTTATATCTAGTTGATTTTTATTTACTAACGGTTAGGGATAGGATTTGATATATGATTTGTTTTGGGTTGGGGTGGAGACTGGTTTATTTAATCTAATTTACTGTGCACTAGGATGTCGTTCAGATTTTTATTTTTAGAATATGCAATTATAAGTTTCTGTGTGAATATTTTCGGGTGATTTTCTTGGAGATCAGTGTAGTGTTTTCTGATGATTTTGGATGCACTTGCTGCTGTTGCGCTAAATGGAACTACAAAAGGGAGTATTGCGCTAGCCGTATGAATATTCAAACCTAGGGGGGCTGTTGTTTTCAATTTGTCAATCCAGAATTTTTCTCTTGTTAGCCTAAACGTTTTAATTTCTTCTGTAGTTTCAAAGTCGCTCTTTGTCTTTTCTATTGGCGTGACAATGAGATCAGAAATATCATGATTTGGTTGGTTGAAATGAATTGAGACCGGTTTGTCATTTTTGGTGACTATGTCTGATCGGTGACCGTTAATTCTTTCCCTAAGTGCATTTTGAGTCTCCCCCACGTATTGCTTGTCGCGTTGTCTGCATGAAATTAGATAAATTATGTTTGAACTATTGCATGAAAGTTGGTCTAATATTGGGAATTTTGTGCCAG
The DNA here is from genome assembly GCF_932274485.2 of Patella vulgata. Classification (NCBI taxonomy): domain Eukaryota; kingdom Metazoa; phylum Mollusca; class Gastropoda; family Patellidae; genus Patella; species Patella vulgata. Next base: position 29,774,336 of record NC_065881.2, on the reverse strand, counting down.
ATGTTTTGTTATGGAAATGGTCGGATATGTTTAAGATTTTGCATGTTTGACATCTTGGATGGCCACAAGTTTTGGTTTTAACTGCTGATTGCATATTATTTGTTTCTTTGGCGGCAAGCTCAGCTAGAGTGTTGTTTTTTATACGTCGTAGATAGCGTTTGGAGTATCCCCTTGCTCTTACTTTGCTAAATACCAGCGTACATGCTGACTCAAAGTCGGTCTTCTGAGTACATATCCTATGAAAACGGAGAATCTGAGATTTTATGATGCCAGAGAAGGTGTGTTTGGGGTGAAAGGAGCTCTTGAACAATAGTTGATGTGTATCAGTTTCTCTGAAAAATACTTTAAGATCTAGTTGGCCAGTGTTTTTGGTGTTGCTACTTTTAAAGACGGTGGTGTCAAGAAATCTATGCTGTTATGACTTACATTTGCCATTAATTTGACAGATGAATGATGATTGTTCAAAATGTTGAAAAACGTCCAAAATTCGTCTAGTGTGTACGTCCAGACTATGAAAACGTCATCTAGAAAGCGTCCATAGAAATCTGGTTTTAATGGACAGAGTGGCAGAACTTCCCTTTCCCACTCCGCCATGAAGAGGTTTGCATAACTTGGGGCAAATCGTTTTCCCATCGCAGTTCCGGAAGACTGGAGGTATACTTGGTCGTTGAAAGCGAAGTCATTCCTCCTCAGACAAATGTCGAGTAGTTTAAGGATTTCTTCGTCCGGCCTGGATGCTTGCGGGTTCCTAAGAAATGCTTTCATAACTGCTTCAATACCTGTGTTATTATCAATGTTCGTGTACATGCTCTGTACGTCGATGGATATTAAAATGGTGTGTTCGGGGACTCTTAACTGTTTGATTTTGTGAATGAAATCGTTAGTGTCTTTAAGGTAGGATGGGTGTTGGCATGCTAGGGGTAATAAGAAATGGTCTATATATTGTGATACGTTGTATGATTCGCTGCCACAGTCTGATATTATTGGGCGTCCCTTGGGTAATTTATTAGGTATAAACCATTCTGTTTCTGGATTTTCATGTATTTTTGGTAGTGTATAGAGATGTCTTTGTCGGCAATCAGATTTAGCAGATAGATAATCATATTGTCTTGCTGTTATGTATTCCTTATCCTGCAATTCATGTAAGATGTTGTTTATTAAAGTTGCGATGTCCTTAAAGATGGGTTGGTCTAATTTAGTGTAATGTATAGGATTACTTAATTGTTTTTCTGCCTCTGAGATATAGTCTGCGCGATTCATTATGACACAACACGAGCCTTTGTCGCTTTTCTTAATTATTATGTTTTTGTCCTTTTTAAGGGTGTTTAATGCTGTTTTAGTTGCTCTGTTGAGATTTGTTTTTTGTGATTGTGGTTGAAGGGATTATGTTTCTATATTCATCTCGTCGAAAGTTTTTAGGATGGCTGGTGATAATGACTTTTTAGGTGGTTTCCATGTGGATTTTGCTGTGAATAATTTTTTACCTCTACCGGGTTTGTTCCTAAAAAAATAAGCCAACGAAATTGTTCTTTGGAAGCGATCGGTTGCCTGGGTGATGGGTCTTGGGATGTTATTGTGGGGGTTGGGATGAATTTAAGGCCTTTATGAAGAATGTTCATTTCTAGGGGGTTGAGAAGTCTGTCGCTCAAATTGACAACTGTCTGCCCTAAAGACGGCTTCTCATTCCTTTTCCCTAATCCTAGTTTAAATTCCTCATCCAGCAGTTGATGATCCCTCTGGCCGTGTCTGGGCTCCAGTGGATGGCGTCGTTACCTTTTAGTTCTATTTTGCCCTTGAAGGTTGGTAATGTGGTGGCGTTTGGTGAAGGTGCAGTGGAGATCAGTTGGTTGTAGCTGGTGATGTTTTGGTAGGCGATCGGATTTTCTTGTCGGAGTCGGGAAGAAGTGGGGATCTGTGTGGCGAAGAGCTTGGTTGTTGGGAAAGCTGCTCTGGTCACCTTGAGTAGATCTAGCATCTGCTCGTGTATCCTTGGTCCACTTTCCTCCCTGTTGTTGAGTCCGACGTGTATCACTAATTCCTCTGGTGCAGGACCCATGTAGTTCTGGAGGATCTGTTTGATGTGGCTGATCTTGGCTCCAGAATAGCTATGGATCTCCCAGTCTCCGAGGAAGGATGCAATCCTAGCCAGGTTAGAGGATCCAATAACCAGGGTCTTTGCCATGACGGGTGGTAGGTACCATAAATCCTTCTCGTCTTTACCTTTGTAGCTGTGAGGTCTCTTTAGGGATAGGTTGAGTGATCGCCTACATCTGGTGGAAGATCTGGTGGCGATTCTAGGGTTAGGAATGATGGGCGATCTAGGGGACAGACAGTGGACAAGCGCGTTTAGTGGCGATATAGATCCCGAGGAAGTAGGTGAGTCAGACACAACCCGGGGCGAACTGGTTGATCTAGCTGCACGCTTCCAGGGAGTGTTAATGCAAGTGCCTTCTCGAGGGGATAATTTTCTCTTGTTGGGTGTGTATCGTTTTGGTGTGTCCCGGAGAAGGTTGTGTGTAATGTGCATGGGGGAGGGGCGTGACAGTTTTAGAGACCGTGGACAGTAGGCTATGGAACTCTGCCTTCACACTATCCTGAAGTCGATTGCCGTGGGACCTCTTGGCCCATGCTAGGGCGTGGCTAGAGTACTCTTGTACAGCATCTTTGGTAAAGTGACGTGACTTCAAGTACTCCAGCTTCTCCGCTAGCATGGCTCGGCAGTGTGTCGACAGGGATGAGGCGACGTCCTTCATGGCCGGCTTCACGAACTTATTCACGTCTTGTATCTTCCAAGTGAAACTTCTGGTTGGTATTCCATTTTCCTGACTCTCCATAATGGTCAAGTAGTGGAGGCATTGGAGGACCTGAAAGAAGGCTTTCACGACACCTGCATTTTCTGGGGTGGTTGGCGCTGGTTTGGTTGTCGACTTGGTTGGCGCTGGTTTGGTTGTCGACTTGGTTGGTGTTGGTTTGGTTGTCGACTTGGTTGGTGCTAGTAGCGGAATCCAGGTGGTGGTTGGTGGAATCCTGGTGGTGGTCGTTGGAAGCCTGGTGGTGGTTGGTGGAAGCCTGGTGGTGGTTGGAGTCTGCTTCGTAGCTGTGGCCATTCCATTGGTAGCTGAGTGGGCGTGGGAAGGAGTGGGCGTCTGGTACGGGGCCTGTCCTGTCCATGTTTGCATTGGTGATTGGTAGATGAGTGGAGTAATTACCGTGAAAGGATTTTGAATACTGGAAATTTATGATTTAAATAGGGAATTAAGCGGTTTTTTTAGCTATTGATGGAACAAATTAATGATTTAAATAGGGAATTGAGCGGGTTTTTCGAACTATTGATGTAACAAATAGGCCCGTCTGCTTGGGAGAATCAGTTAAGGCGAGGAAATATTAAATATGGACATAAATATAGAAAATGAGTTTAAATTTTATGACGCAATTCTAGTCGATGGACTCTTACTAAAGTTGTTAATATTTATATACATTGCTTTAGGAGACTATTTAAATGGCACATATAACATAAAAGATAAGGGGATCACGTGGCTAAGTGGGTAAGACGCTAGCTCGCTAGCCTGGAGGTCGGGTGTTCGATCCCTGCATTGGCCGAGAAAATTCATCCAGATTTTCCGGCGTGGTTCTCCCTTGTCAGTGATGCAGGACGGAGGGGCTGACAAGGAAAGCTGTCTAGTCGTTCAGATGGGACGAAAAACCGAGGTCCCGTGTACACATTGGCGTGCACGTAAAAGATCCCTTGGCAGTTGGAATTCGATATGAGAGTAGGCCGTAGTGCCGCTCTCCGGGCAAAATTTCCCTCATAGCACACTGTATGGCGTATGCCCGTCTTCATTAGCCCAGGTTAGGAGCAGAACAGTAGGACATTAAACTCCATTTCATTTCATTTCATAAAAGATAATATAATCTCAAAAAGAACATGCATCATAGGCTAACAAATATTATACATATAAAAACATAAGACATAGATTATGAAATGAGGGAAATATCTCGAACCAGGTTTACATCAGCCTGGCGCAGGCGAGGGTTAGGTTTAAGAATTTGGGGGAGAGGTTAAATCTCCACATAAGCACTGACCTAGGATGACGAAAAGTCAGTTCGTGATATTTCCTAGTTTTATTAAAAATACATACAATACATTAGATTTATATACAAAGGCGATTTCACTGTTTTTTGGTGTTGGTGGTGCTGATGGTCTTCCTTGGATGGCGCTTCTGGTATTCTGGTATTATTGTTTCTGAAGAAAAAAGAAAATAAATTTGAGGCTTTCGGGAGAGAGCCACATTAGTGTGTTTCCTACTACGGATTGGATTTTCTAAAAAATCGTGTTTGTTCCACATCACCGGGTTAGGGCTAGGGATTCTTATATCTAGTTGATTTTATTTACTAACGGTTAGGGATAGGATTTGATATATGGTTTGTTTTGGGTTAGGGTGGAGACTGGTCTTTTGTTTAATCTAATTTACTGTGCACTAGGATATCGATCAGATTTTTATTTTTAGAATATGCAATTATAAGTTTCTGTGTGAATATTTTCGGGTGATTTTCTTGGAGATCAGTATAGTGTTTTCTGACGATTTTGGATGCCCTTGCTGCTGTTGCACTAAATGGAACTACAAAAGGGGCTATTGCGCTAGCCGTATGAATATTCAAACCTGGGGGGGGGGGCTGTTGTTTTCAATTTGTCAATCCAGAATTTTTCTCTTGTTAGCCTAAACGTTTTAATTTCTTCTGTAGTTTCAAAGTCGCTCTTGGTCTTTTCTATTGGCGTGACAATGAGATCATAAATATCATAATTTGGTTGGTTGAAATGAATTGAGACCGGTTTATCTTTTTGGTGACTATGTCTGATCGGTGACCGTTAATTCTTTCCCTAAGTGCATTTTGAGTCTCCCTCACGTATTGCTTGTCGCGTTGTCTGCATGAAATTAGATAAATTATGTTTGACCTATTGCATGAAAGTTGGTCTAGTATTGGGAATTGTGTGCCAGATGTTTTGTTATGGAAATGGTCGGATATGTTTAAGATTTTGCATGTTTGACATCTTGGATGGCCACAAGTTTTGGTTTTAACTGCTGATTGCATATTATTTGTTTCCTTGGCGGCAAGCTCAGCTAGAGTGTTGTTTTTTATACGTCGTAGATAGCGTTTGGAGTATCCCCTTTCTCTTAGTTTGCTAAATACCAGCGTACATGCTGACTCAAAGTCGATCTTCTGAGTACATATCCTATGAAAACGGAGAATCTGAGATTTTATGATGCCAGAGAAGGTATGTTTGGGGTGTTTTCCGGTTGTTTTCCGGTGTTTTTCGGTGTATTCCGGTGTTTTCCGGTATATAGAATAGCCCCCCCCCCCTTTTCATAACGCGACAACACGACATCACGACAGTATTGACGCAATCTATGGAAGCGTATTTGGGTCACTACTTATTGAGATAATATCGCAACACTTCGAACTAAAATATGTCAACTTCATGAGTTATATTACAAAAAAAATCGACTTAATAAGTCGACTCGACGCATTAATTCACCTCTAAACGACAAAAACTATGTCGATATGTTTACATCATGCCAATAGTCGATTTGACTCTAAATCAACGGAGCCACGGTGGCTAGGTGGTTAAGACGCTGGCTCGCTAGCCTGGAGGTCGGGTGTTCGATCCCTGTATTGGCCGAGAAAGTTCATCCAGATTTTCCGACGTGGTTCCCCTTGTCAGTGGTGCAGAACCCTCCTAACCCTAGCCTGACAAGGACAGCTGTCTAGTCTTTCGGATGAGACGAAAAACCGAGGTCCCGTGTATACATTAGAATGCACGTAAAAGATCCCTTGGCAGTTGGAATTCGATATAATGGTAGGCGATAGTGCCGCTGCCCGGGCAAAATTTCCCTCATAGCACACTGTATGGCGTATGCCCGTCTTCATTAGCCCAGTATAGGAGCAGAACAGTAGGACGTTAAACCCCATTTCATTTCATTTCTCTAAATCAACAAGTCATATTTTAATGCAATATATAGACTTAATAATCTCGCCGTTTTCAGTTATGTACCACGGGCTTAATTTCATTGCCCGAGATTGCTTATTCATGAAAGTGCAGCCAATGATGGGGTTTAACGTCCACTCGACACAAACTAGGTCATTTTGGGACTAACATATAGTTTAATTTTAGGGGTCTTTAGCAGTGGGAGGAAACCGGAGGACCCGGAGAAAACCCACTAGGTTGGACAGGCAACCCTACTCCTTGTCACGTACAACCGGGAATTCGAAACCACGCCAGTTGACTCAATGACAGGCCTTATGATACAATGCGCACGTGCTAACCATTCGGCTATCCACCCAAGCCCCCCCACCACCACCCATAATGGATATTAAAATCTCTGACAAAAATTGTAGAATTCTCCCATTTCTTGTCAATTATATCTACCATAGCTGAAAATTCATCGGTGAAAAAATTGTTTGTTATTTTTTTTCTTTGAGGGTGGTAATTTGTATATAATCCTAAAAGACTTACTATCAGCACTTATTACTGTTCCAAGCACCAAAAGAGTTTTTTTGCCATGTGTGGCTACAACTGGGTTATTTTGCTCTGATTTCTTCAAACATGATATTTGAAACTTGTGTATAGTGTAACTAAGAACTACGTGATTACTGTGTGAAAACGCGGGGAGATTTTTAGGAGAAATTTTGGATTATCATGTTTTTGGATAAAACATTGCAGTTCAATATGGACATGTTTGTGCTATTTTTAGTATCGGCTTTGTCCTTGTCAATACTACTAGTCTGAACCTTGTGAACTGTCAAGACTAAATACTATTTGGACGAACAATAGAATTAACAATGTTGTGACTTTTACCATATTCCTGAAGCAATGTACTGATAGCAAAATCTTGGGGTTTTGAGGAAGTGTGTCTATTGTAATCGTCCAATCAAATTTCTCCTGAGTACAGTAGACTCAAGGGGGTTTGCATGACTGACCGCTTAACGGGAATGACCACCTAATAAAACCGTAAAGTTTGTTAGTACTGATATCAAGTAAAATTGTACGTGTTGACGCATCAGGAGCAAACATCAATACTCGCTAATGGTTAGCACGTGCGCACTGTATCATAAGGCCTGTCATTGAGTCAACTGGCGTGGTTTCGAATCCCCGGTTGTACGTGACAAGGAGTAGGGTTGCCTGTCCAACATAGTGGGTTTTCTCCGGGTCCTCCGGTTTCCTCCCACTGCTAAAGACCCCTAAAATTAAACTATATGTTAGTCCCGAAATGACCTAGTTTGTGTCGAGTGGACGTTAAACCCCATCATTGGCTGCACTTTCATGAATAAGCAATCTCGGGCAATGAAATTAGGCACGTGGTACATAACTGAAAACGGCGACATTATTAAGTCAATATATTGCATTAAAATATGACTTGTTGATTTAGAGTCAAATCGACTATTGGCATGATGTAAACATATCGACATAGTTTTTGTCGTTTAGAGGTGAATTTAATGCAATCGAGTCGACTTATTAAGTCGATTTTTTGTAATATAACTCATGAAGTTGACATATTTTAGTTCGATGTGTTGCGATATTATCTCAATAAGTAGTGACCCAAATACGCTTCCATACGCAATCACACGACACTTTACTCTGTCGTATCATGGGGATCACGTGGCTAAGTGGGTAAGACGCTAGCTCGCTAGCCTGGAGGTCGGATGTTCGATCCCTGCATTGGCCGAGAAAGTTCATCCAGATTTTCCGGCGTGGTTCTCCCTTGTCAGTGATGCAGGACGGAGGGGCTGACAAGGAAAGCTGTCTAGTCGTTCGGATGGGACGAAAAACCGAGGTCCCGTGTACACATTGGCGTGCACGTAAAAGATCCCTTGGCATTTGGAATTCGATATAAGAGTAGGCCGTAGTGCCGCTGTCCGGGCAAAATTTCCCTCGTAGCACACTGTATGGCGTATGCCCGTCTTCATTAGCCCAGGTTAGGAGCAGAAAAGTAGGACGTTAAACTCCATTTCATTTCATTTCTGTCGTATCATCGTGTTAATTTTATCGTAACGTCGAGATGTTGACTTGTCGGCTTAGTCTATATCTACAAATCGCAAAAATACATGCGATAAGGTCAATAACAGCTGCGAATCGTTTTTTGCACCTCATAAAAAACCTCTCCTGCAACTATTGGGGTGGCGTGCTCCACCAATGCGGTGATTTTAAAGAATGTGGCCCGATTTGAGGCTTTTAACAATCCCCTTCCCACCATGTAATAAAACAAATGTGATATCTTCTGAAATCCCTTCTAAACTATCGCTCTTGTCATCTATAAGCATTGGTGGGGGTCCTGCTATTGTAATTCTAGATTTTTGAATATAATACCAAATATAATTCACTTTTGGGCGCAAAATGTTTCATTATTCTGAGAAAACAAATAATTAATCAACGTTTTCCTATTATTTTTTTGCACGAGTCTTATTTATATTTATCTAATCTGCTACTTATATGATGTAATGAGTACAGTTGTATTTTTGGTGACTTGTAGAAAGAGACTAAGCCGACAAGTCGACATCTCGACGTTACGACAGAGTAAAGTGTCGTATAATTATGTCAATACTGTCGTGATGTCGTGTTGTCGCGTTATGAAAAGGGCGGGATTTAAAATGGCCACTAGAGAGAGAGAGAGAGAGAAAAATGGGGTTTAACGCCCACTCGACACAAACTAATTCATTTCGGGACTAACACATGTTTTTTAATTTTAGCAGTGGGAGGAAACCTAAAATGGCCACTATCAGCCACCATACAATAGCCATATGCAAATTTAAACCTGAGACTATCCAGTTTGTAGTTTGGGACCTACCATAATTAAAGCGAACAGGTTTATTGTTTGGACTTGCATGAAAGGTATTTTTAAATGCAGAAAATAGTTCATATTTAGGTTTTATATTTTGAATTGATTTTAAAATGTTTACCCATGACTACTGATATGTTTGAGGATGGACATAAACGTCTGCAGTTTTTATTTAGTGACAAATAGTAACATAGTAGTAATATTTATTTCAAAGTTTGAACAAATGGTTTTAATTTGAACAGGTCAGTGTTTTGTTATTTTCATAGCTGGCCATTCTTTATTGCACTCCTATATTAGTAAGTGCAGGGGGACTGCACCACACATAATTTACACAAAAACAAATATATGGACAAGACACAATACGCAAAAATCACAAACAAAGGAACAATTGAAATAAAGTGAATGGATCCGGGGGCTAGCCGTAAGCGTCCACTGCGCTGTACAGCCCCGGGCCTGTACTGACACAGATTTCACTCAAATTTGAAAACAATAGGAATATAACCCAGAGAAACCATTGTGTAATGCCAGCAAAAGTCATGATCTGCTATATGTTACAAGAAATATGAATGTAAGCATATTGAAGTAAACTTTAACTATACAAGTAACCACATCGGAGAAATGTATAAAAAAAACAGGTAGTCTAAAACTAATTGCTCTATATCAATTAAGAAACGTTTTAGTATTCATTAGAATCGATGCATATTGAATACAGTTAGGGCACATGTTCCACTCATCACAAAAACAGAGCAAAAAACAAACAATACTGAATACAAAGAAGCAAATTCTGTTACCTGTTACATTTAGAACAACAAAGGTTTCCAAAGCATATACTTGTACTACAATACCAATTCAAACCTTGGTTTGTTAGTATTTGATTTTGGCCGTCTCCTTTTTTATAATTTCGGTTACGTACATATGTCAACAACTAAGTGTCCTTTAACTTTTATCGACTTATAGAAACGCTGTTACACCTTGGTTACGAATCATGTCGTACGTTTTAATTATGACGTAGTACACTCCATAAGGGAGTGGAGTTGGGAAGGCGGTATAATTTGTTGCGAACGAATTTAGTGTTCTTCTTTGTACTGTTTTAAGTAATGTGAAAAATAAGTAATTTAATCTATTTTATACTTGCAGGAACAGAACAGTGGAGATATAATGATACAACCCCAGGACCATTTGTAAATGATAGTACTATAGTGGTCGGCTATGAACATGGTCATTGGTCACTACCTTACTTTGATTGCGGTGGGGGCGATATCTGGATGATGACGTATACGGTGCCTTTTTTCGGATTTTCAAATGGTACTTTTAAATTTAAGTAAGTTGTTAATATATTTTAAGCCCCACGTGTAATCTTTTCAATATCTAATTGGTGGTTTGCTAGGAAAGCTTTTGTCAATACGGAAATCACTTGTTCAATTGATAAGCGTAATAACCTCAGTATCATAAAGAATGTCTAGTAGAATCACTGTTTATATAGAAAATTCTTCCTTCTTGATATAGATAACGCTAATGACCACTAATATCGTATTACACACTATAATACAATCTTTTTGTGTCAACACTATTTATTATAGGTTTTATTGATTAATTTATACAAACCCGACCGGGTAAATGAGCAGCCATTATTTATATCCAGACTTTATATGTCCTTGGGTGTTTCTTTTTTTTTAAATTTTATTTTTCGAACACGAATTTGAGAGTATTACTTTTTCGTCTCACATAGAGCCATTTGTAATCACTTCCGGTAATCTAAAGGCCTAAAAATACCATCGCTTTTGCCCGACCTACATGTGGGTGTATGTATGGGTGTGTATGGAGGTGCTCTCATAAACCAGGATACTACAATGATGGCCAAAAATTAAACGATAAAGATGAAAATGTAAAGTGTATAGTAAAGCGGCATACAGCTAGACTGTGTGATAGTGTATTTACCGGAAATCGAATGTACATATATACTACTTATTTGTGTTCTAGTAGTGAAGAAAATAGAGGGAAAGAGAGAGAGAGAGAGAGAGAGAGAGAGAGAGAGAGATGGGTTTAACGTCCACTCGAAACAAACTAGGTCATTTCGGGACTAACACATGGTTCAATTTTATTTCAATAATTCGCATGCGCGTAGGGGTCTTTAGCAGTGGGGGAAACCGGAGGACCCGGAGAAAACCCACGAGGTTGGACAGGCGATCCTACTCCTTGTCACGTACAACCGGGGAATCGAAACCCCGCCAGTTGACTCAATGACAGACCACATGATAAAGCGCGCGCGTGCTAACCGTTCGCCCCCCCCCCCCGCCATGAAGAAAATAAACGTGACTCAAGTCTGGATACGAGTCCAAGTCTCAGTTACACCTGAAACAACTCCCAAAATAGACAGCAGATAATAAAACACCTAGAGTAAATACCAGCGGCTGCCAGGCAGGATACGCCCACATTTTCGAGAGATGGATAGAAAACAAGCTAAAACGAAAGTGATTTTTCCTACAATCAAGGGCCATAATTCAGGAAATTAAAATTCGATATGCGCAAATATCGCAAGGAACCGAGATCTTTGGGTTATAAACTTACATTTCAAGTTTCAGCAAAATCGGATAAAAATTGTGACCTCTATAGGGTCCACAACCTTGATATACCATATTTTTACGCAATTTGAGAACGAGGGGCGGCCATTTTGTTTGTCAGATTTGGGCCGATTTTCACGAAATTCCAACTCAGCCGTCCTTAGGATGTAACGGTGATATAATAATACGTTTTTTTAAATCGGATAAAAATTATGACCTCTATAGGGTCCACAAGCTAAAAACGCGATTTTTCGAACAATCAGGGGCCATAATTCAGGAAGTTACGGTCCGATATGCGCGAATATCGAAAGGAACGGAGATCTTTGGGTTATAAACTTACATGTCAAGTTTCAACAAAATCGGATAGAAATTGTGACCTCTATAGGGTCCACAACCTTGATATACCATATTTTTACGCTATTTTACGCCATATTTTAACGAAGGGCGGCCATTTTGTCTGTCAGTTTTGGGCCAATTTTCACGAAATTCGAACTCAGTCGTCCTTAGGGTGTAACGGTGATATAATTATATGTTTTTTTTTAAATCGGATAAAGATTATGACCTCTATAGGGTCCACAAGCTAAAAAATGCAATTTTTCGTACAATCAGGGGCCATAATTCAGGAAGTTAAGTTCCGATATGCGCGAATATCGAAAGGAAACGAGATCTTTGGGTTATAAACTTACATTTTAAGTTTCATCAAAATAGGATTGAAATTGTGACCTTTATAGGGTCAACAACCTTGATATACCATATTTTTACGCTATTTGAGAACGAAGGGCGGCCATTTTATCTGTCAGTTTTGGGCCGATTTTCACGAAATTCGAACCCAGCCGTCCTTAGGGTGCAACGGTGATATAATAATACGATTTTTTTCAATCGGATAAAAATTATGACCTCTATAGGATCCACAAGCTAAAAACGTGATTTTTCATACAATCAGGGGCCATAATTCAGGAAGTTACGGTCCGATATCCGCGAATATCGAAAGGAACAGAGATCTTTGGGATATAAACATACATTTCAAGTTTCAACAAAATTGGATAAAAATTGTAACCTCTATAGGGTCCACAACCTTGATATACCATATTTTTACGCTATTTGAGAACGAACGGCGACCATTTTGTCTGTCAGTTTTCACGAAATTCGAACTCAGTCACCCTTAGGGTGTAACCATGATATAATAATACGGTTTTTTTAATCGGATAAAAATTATGACCTCTATAGTGTCCACAAGCTAAAAACGTGATTTTTCGTACAATCAGGGGCCATAATTCAGGAAGTTACATTCCGATATGCACGAATATCGAAAGGAACCGAGATCTTTGGGTTATAAGCATACATTTCAAGTTTAAACCAAATCGGATAAAAATTGTAACCTCTACAGTGTTCATAAGCTAAAAACGTGATTTTTCGTGCAAATCAGGGGCCATAATCCATGACATTACGGCCCGATACATTCCAATATCGAAAGGAACCGAGATCTTAGGGTGATAAACCTATATTTCAAGTTTCATTGAAATCGGATAAAAATTGTGACCTGTAGACTGTTCACAAACAATTGTGGACGGACGGACAGGGGCAACGATAATATACGTCCACATGAAAATGTGGGCGTATAAAAATAACAATAGATATTGGTTTTAGATAACAACCCCCAGTTAAAGTCTGGAGGAACTGAAAGTCTCGCAACGAAATGGGGAGTTTTGATGTGGAATTTTTTATTCTGTGGTTTATTATACGTTGTCAATGCTATTAATCTCTTCTTTAATAATCGTCTGTATTTACATAGTACTCTATGTATATACCATATCATGTTTACGCCTGTTTACAGTGAGCTCAAATTTAACAGACCGCCATCACAGTCTTTGTTTTACCTACTTGGTGAAAAATGGTATACAATGTAGCCGGCTGTTTAGGAAACGAACTAAGTGTGTTTGTGTAACTTTAGTATGCTTGGGGTAGTTTCTAATAAACAAGCCGACTGGTCTCTTTGTATACTCCAATTGCTGCTTATATGAGCAAATCAATACCCAGTGAAATAGAATAATCTCTTGCACAAATGAAGCCGTTATCAGGCTATCATCTCTAACAAATTTCTTTAGCATATCACTGGCCCCGTGGCTATGTCCTTTACCTAAACACTGTACAGACACTGATTGACTTGTAAATTTACATAATGGTGAAATAGATGGAACTGGTGGTGGTTACTTTCTATTAATGTCAGGATAGAAAACAACCATTACTAATAAGTTAAATATATCTACAGCCATAGCTCCAACCTTTAACTCATAACTAGACTTCAATAATGATTATCAATTCATATCATAACTCATGATCCCCGTATTGTATCTATGTGCTGCCAGCGGAACTAAGGTTAACTGCCTTTCCACAACTACAAATATGTCCTGCCAACTGTGGCCTTTTGCTGATCAGGAACACATTTACCTCCTACCTACTATATGACTCGTTTGGCTAACTATCTTAGTATCTCGCGAGACTAGACGCCTTTTTCAAGAGTATAGTACCACAATTCCGGATGTCAGGGTATTTAATTGACGGAAACGGATATTGTGATTTTTAATGCTTGATAAAATATCGGCAATAGTATATACCGGAAAACAACCGGAAAACAACCGGAAAACACCGGAAAACACCATTTTATACTGAATACCGGAAAACACCCGAAAAACACTAAATACCGGAAAACACCCTAAATAGGTAACCTGGAGCCTGGTCCTCTGTGTGCGGTTTTGGACCAAGTGAGCGCCGATGAAGGAAGGTCAAGGTCATTACGATGTTCGTTTTACAAATAGCCCCCAACCCCCCCAAAAAATTTCCGATTTTTTTTTCTCCCAAATTTTTTTGAACAAAAATATTTTCTGTCACAAATCAAAAATGGACTTTGACCGTAGGCGATCGCTCGCTTGTATGTTAATGAACTTATTTCATCAGCGCTCCACCTGGTCCAAAACCACACACGAGGACCAAACTCCGGGTTACTAAATAGCTACCGGAAAACTTAGAAGAGTAAACTGTGCCCGAGATTTTTTTAGAGAGCGCGTCGCTCCAGGAGGGATCATCGTCAGGGTGGGACGGGGGTGGAATTGTCCAGTCACGTGACGAACATAGATCTTCCGTTCCTCAACCCATATTATTTCCACAGTCATTGTCATTAATCACAAATTACGGGATGATATACGAAAATGCAGGTTTACTTTGAAATGGTGCAATTGATACTTTTCCATCTATAATCTTCAGATCAAAGGATGCAAGTTCTTATACAGTGCAGCATAATTTGTGCAACAGAAGACATCTCGAATATCGATTGTCGGAAAAAACATTTTCTCGGGGACATTTTTTTCCAGTGTTTTCCGGGTGTTTTCCGGTTGTTGTCCGGTGTTTTCCGGTATATAGTATGGCCCATAAAATATAACAAAACATGGGGCCATACTATATACCGTAAAACACAGGAAAACAACCGGAAAACACAGGAAAACAACCGGAAAACACCATTTTATACTAAATACCGGAAAACAGGTAACCCGGAGCCTGGTCCTCTGTGTGCGGTTTTGGACAAGTGAGCGCCGATGAAGGAAGGTCAAGGTCATTACGATGTTCGTTTTACAAATAGCCCCATTCCCCCCCCCCCCACAAAAAAAACCCAACAAAATTCCGATTTTTTTTTCTCCAAAATTTTGTGTCCTATTATGTTTTGAATGTTTTAAAAGACGCAACCAGTCTTCCTCCATCATTGACCATATTTTATTTTGTAAATTTTAGTTTTCAGTAAATTTCAGTAGATTTCAGTGTTTCAGTATTTCAGTAGATTAAACACAGCCCTCTGAGGGCCCCGTTATATGCCGGTTGCGCCGGTCTCCTGATTCGTATCAGTAACGCTGGCATCAGGGTGGTACGAATTAGTGGAAGGCACGATTAGGCCAACTCCTCCCTAGGTAACAAATATCGCATCAAAAAACAGCAAGTATCATCAAAAGCGAGTTAATAAATCACTGAATAGTTCGAGTTGAAGTTCCAGGTTTAACCGCTATGTGTCCTAATCACCTAACGAAATGGATGCCACGCAATTCTCGGACAGTTTACAAATAGCCCCATTCCCCCCCCCCCCCCCAAAAAAAAAAAAAAACCCAACAAAATTCCGATTTTTTTTTCTCCAAAATTTTGTTGATGCCTATTATGTTTTGAAATGTTTTAAAAGACGCAATAAGTCTTCCTCCATCATTGACCGTATTTTATTTTGTATTTTAATTTTAGTTTTCAGTAGATTTCAGTGTTTCAGTATTTCAGTAGATTAAACACAGCCCTCTGAGGGCCCCGTTATATGCCGGTTGCGCCGGTCTCCTGATTCTTACCAGTAACGCTGGCATCAGGGTGGTACGAATTAGTGGAAGGCACGATTAGGCCAACTCCTCCCTAGGTAACAAAAAATCGCATCATAAAACAGCAAGTATCATCAAAAGCGAGTTAATAAATCTCTGAATAGTTCGAGTTGAAGTTCCAGGTTTAACCGCCATGTGTCCTAATCACCTAACGAAATGGATGCCACGCAATTCTCGGACAGGCTGTAATCTGAAAAGTGTCTATCCTTTCCAAGAGCTATCCATCTCGTTGGAAGGGCTAAAAATCTACTTGTTTCTGAGCTTACTTTTATTGCAGGGTCAAATATAATCACTTGAACCATAATAATATTCAACATATTCCATCATATTCCGAGGGCCGCACCCAGGATTTTTTTCTGGATTACTTTTTGAGCTTTTTTCCCCAACTTGTTGACAAGTTTCCTTGAGAAAACCCCAACTTTCGCCCAATTGTCCATGAGAAAACTACATATTCTATCTTACTGCATTGACGGGAAGTGCTAAGCTGGACGTCTGTGAAAAGGGTTGATCGATAAATTTTCAAGGAAGCAATTGTTGTTTTTGTTTGTGAAATAGAGGACTCTAGGCGATGAGGCTACTTTCCCCCCGAGAACCTCAGGCAACCAATTTGTTTCATGTACTACTATCGTAATAAAACATTACTATGTTAACCACTTCCTGGTGGCTGAAGACTTACACCGAATACGTATTCGGAAAAAAAATGTCCCCGAGAAAATGTTTTTTCCGACAATCGATATTCGAGATGTCTTCTGTTTTTTGTTTGTGAAATAGAGGACTCTAGCCGATGAGGCTACTTTCCCCCCGACAACCTCAGGCAACCAATTTGTTTTATGTACTACTATCGTAATAAAACATTGCAATGTTAACCACTTCCTGGTGGCTGAAGACTTACATCGAATGCGTATTCGGAAAAAAAAAATGTCCCCGAGAAAATGTTTTTTCCGGCAATCGATATTCGAGATGTCGTCTGTTGCACAAATTATGCTGCACTGTGTAAGAACTTGCATGCTTTGATCTGAAGATTGTAGATGGAAAAGTATCATTTGCACTATTTCAAAGTAAACCTGCATTTTCGTATATCATCCCGTAATTTGTGATTAATGACAATGACTGTGGAAATAATATGGGTTGAGGAACGGAAGATCTATGTTCGTCACGTGACTGGACAATTCCACCTCCGTCCCACCCTGACGATGATCCCTCTCGGAGCGGCGCGGCGCGGCGCGCTCTCTGAAAAAAATCTCGGGCACAGTTTACTCTTCTAAGCTATTTAGTAATGCGGAGTTTGGTCCCCGTGTGTGGTTTTGGACCAGGTGAGCGCTGATGAAATAAGTTCATTAACATACAAGCGAGCGATCGCCTACGGTCAAAGAAAAAATTCTTTTCAGGTTTTTTTTAACAATTTCTTCTTTTTCCTGCATTTTTCTCTGTAAAATTATTTTCTATGGAATGCTTTTTTTGTAAAACCAATTTTTCGGAAAAATTCGATTTTTTTTTTTTGACAGAAAATTGAGAAAAAAAAATCGGAAATTTCTTTTTTTTTTTGGGGGGGGGGGGCTATTTGTAAAACGAACATCGTAATGACCTTGACCTTCCTTCATCGGCGCTCACTTGGTCCAAAACCGCACACAGAGGACCAGGCTCCGGGTTACCTATTTAGGGTGTTTTCCGGTATTTAGGATGTTTTCCGGTATTTAGTGTTTTTACGGTGTTTTCCGGTATTCAGTATAAAATGGTGCTTTGCGGTTATTTTCCGGTGTTTTCCGGTTGTTTTCGTGTTTTCCGGTATATAGTATTGCCGCAAAATATGAAAGGATCATACCGTCATTATCGGCAATACTATATACCAGAAAACACAGGAAAACAACCGGAAAACACAGGAAAACAACCGGAAAACGTCATTTTATATTGAATACCGGAAAACACCGGAAAAACACTAAATACCGGAAAACACACTAAATACCGGAAAATACCCTAAATAGGTAACCCGGAGACTAGCACCCTAAATAGGTAACCGGGAGCCTTGTCCTCTGTGTGCCTGGGTTAGGGTTAGGGTTAGTTTCCGGTTTATAGTATAGCCCTTCTCCGGGTTACCTATTTAGGGTGGTTTCCGGTATTTAGTGTGTTTTCCGGTATTTAGTATAACATGGTGTTTTCCGGTAGTTTTCCGTTTGTTTTCCGGTTGTAACTGCTGATGGCATATTATTTGTTTCTTTGGCGGCAAGTTCAGCTAGAGTGTTGTTTTTAATACGACGTAGATAGCGTTTGGAGATCCCCCTTTCTCTTAGTTTGCTAAATACCAGCGTACATGCTGACTCAAAGTCGGTCTTCTGAGTACATATCCTATGAAAACGGAGAATCTGTGATTTTATAATGCCAGAGAAGGTATGTTTGGGTTGTTTTCCGGTTGTTTTCCGGTGTTTTTCGCTATTTTCCGGTGATTTCCGGTATATAGTACAGCCCCGTCATTATTACAAGAAGATTAAATTCCCTTAAAGTAAACCTGCATCTTCGTATATCATCCCGTAATTTGTGATTAATGACAATGACTGTGGAAATAATATGGGTTGAGGAACGGAAGATCTATGTTCGTCACGTGACTGGACAATTCCACCCCGTCCCACCCTGACGATGATCCCTCTCGGAGCGGCGCGGCGCGGCGCGCTCTCTAAAAAAAATCTCGGGCACAATTTACTCTTCTAAGTTTTCCGGTAGCTATTTAGTAATGCGAAGTTTGGTCCCCGTGTGTGGTTTTGGACCAGGTGAGCGCTGATGAAATAAGTTCATTAACATACAAGCGAGCGATCGCCTACGGTCAAAGAAAAATTTCTTTTCAGATTTTTTTTTAACAATTTCTTCTTCCAAATCTCGGGGGGGGGGGGGGGCTATTTGTAAAACGAACATCGTAATGACCTTGACCATCCTTCATTGGCGCTCACTTGGTCCAAAACTGCACACAGAGGACCAGGCTCCGGGTTACCTATTTAGGGTGTTTTCCGGTATTTAGGATGTTTTCCGGTATTTAGTATTTTTCCGGTGTTTTCCGGTATTCAGTATAAAATGTTGTTTTCCGGTGTTTTCCGGTTGTTTTCCGGTGTTTTCCGGCGTTTTCCGGTATATAGTATGGCCCATTTTTTTTAAGGGAATTCAATCTTCTTGTAATAATGATGGGGCTGTACTATAGAGGACTCTAGCCGATGAGGCTACTTTCCCCCCGACAACCTCAGGCAACCAATTTGTTTTATGTACTACTATCGTAATAAAACATTGCAATGTTAACCACTTCCTGGTGGCTGAAGACTTACATCGAATGCGTATTCGGAAAAAAAAAATGTCCCCGAGAAAATGTTTTTTCCGGCAATCGATATTCGAGATGTCGTCTGTTGCACAAATTATGCTGCACTGTGTAAGAACTTGCATGCTTTGATCTGAAGATTGTAGATGGAAAAGTATCATTTGCACTATTTCAAAGTAAACCTGCATTTTCGTATATCATCCCGTAATTTGTGATTAATGACAATGACTGTGGAAATAATATGGGTTGAGGAACGGAAGATCTATGTTCGTCACGTGACTGGACAATTCCACCTCCGTCCCACCCTGACGATGATCCCTCTCGGAACGGCGCGGCGCGGCGCGCTCTCTGAAAAAAATCTCGGGCACAGTTTACTCTTCTAAGCTATTTAGTAATGCGGAGTTTGGTCCCCGTGTGTGGTTTTGGACCAGGTGAGCGCTGATGAAATAAGTTCATTAACATACAAGCGAGCGATCGCCTACGGTCAAAGAAAAAATTCTTTTCAGGTTTTTTTTAACAATTTCTTCTTTTTCCTGCATTTTTCTCTGTAAAATTATTTTCTATGGAATGCTTTTTTTGTAAAACCAATTTTTCGGAAAAATTCGATTTTTTTTTTTTGACAGAAAATTGAGAAAAAAAAATCGGAAATTTCTTTTTTTTTTTTTGGGGGGGGGGGGGCTATTTGTAAAACGAACATCGTAATGACCTTGACCTTCCTTCATCGGCGCTCACTTGGTCCAAAACCGCACACAGAGGACCAGGCTCCGGGTTACCTATTTAGGGTGTTTTCCGGTATTTAGGATGTTTTCCGGTATTTAGTGTTTTTACGGTGTTTTCCGGTATTCAGTATAAAATGGTGCTTTGCGGTTATTTTCCGGTGTTTTCTCCGTTTTCATAGGATATGTACTCAGAAGACCGACTTTAAGTCAGCATGTACGCTGGTATTTAGCAAACTAAGAGAAAGGGGAATCTCCAAAAGCTATCTACGTCGTATTAAAAACAACACTCTAGTTGAACTTGCCGCCAAAGAAACAAATAATATGCCATCAGCAGTTACAACCGGAAAACAAACGGAAAAATAGGCATCAACAAAATTATGGAGAAAAAAAATCGGATTTTTTAAAAAAAAAAAAAAAAAAAAAAATTTTTTTGGGGGGGGGGGGCTATTTGTAAAACGAACATCGTAATGACCTTGACCATCCTTCATCGGCGCTCACTTGGTCCAAAACCGCACGCAGAGGACCAGGCTCCGGGTTACTATTTAGGGTGCTTTCCGGTATTTAGGTTGTTTTCCGGTATTTAGTGTTTTTCCGGTGTTTCCCGGATTCAGTATAAAATGGTGTTTTCGGTTGTTTTCCGGCGTTTTCCGGTGTACAGTATTGCCGAAAATAATTTTAAAAAAATATATTTTATGTCAGTTTAACGAAATCCCTTGACGAAATGAGTCAATTAGGTCTGAATTGCTTTCTAGATCCATTTTAATGAGAATTTTAACTGTAATGATCGACCATACAAATGATTCATGAGTGGCTACAATGATCTAACACCAAGCACGCGCTGGCACTTTCTTTCAAAATTAAATATGTATACTGACCTATAAAATCGGTTTCTTAAAATATTGACCTATTGTCTGTGAACATTATGCAAAGCAGCTAGTCAGGGGCGTAAATATGGCAGATAATCGGTATGCATAATGTACGTATGAACGAATTAGTGTGTGGAGGCACAGAATCGCAGCTTACGCACACGTGAATGTTTTAGTTCAACGAATTTTGGCGCCATGCGATTTTGAACCCCGGCCGAATTTTGCCTCTGGCGAATTTGGGCCAAGGGAATTTGAGCCCTGAGCAATGCGTAATGGGCGACCATACATACCTCGAATTTTGCCCATATATATTATGTATAAATAAACTCAAAGATGTCTGTGTGTGTATATGTATGTCTGTCCGCCCATCACGCTTCCTCCGCGATCCACCCGTATATATCTGTTATCAAATTAACCAATTTGACCGAGTGAATTTTTTACGCCATCGGATTTGGGCCCTGGGCAAATTCGCCTAGGGCCCAAATTCTACTAAAGCCCAAATTCGTCCCGTGCCCAAATTGCCAACAATCGACCAGGGCCTAAATTCAATGGCCTAAAACATTCACGGGGTCATGCTGCTTAATTTGATACCACGTTTGTGGGAGTGGTTCGCTGCTGCGAAGCGTGATGGGGAGGAACATACCCACACACATACATACATACACACTTTGATTTTATTTATATAGCTATGAAGTATAACCTACACAATTGTTCATTTTATTTCTGTTTGCATTTTGTGCGCTGTTTGTGCGAAAACTTCCAAACCCCATACAAGTCAACAAATTTAATTGGTGTTATTATCTAGCCTAGACATAAAAGGCTGAAAAACTTCGAACGCAATGTGACATAATACGAGATCCGTGTACAGAGAAAAAATAATATTTAGTTCAAAAAGAAAGCAAGCACGGAAAAGGCATTACAAAATCTACGTGATTACCCTTTTTTTATCCACAGCACGTACATCAATTTATATGGATAGTTGAAAATAAATTATTCTATCTATACAAATTATACCGTGAAAGACCAGTTTATGTTTTGCAAATAATTGCCAGATATTAAAATAAAGATAGACATTAAAAGTCCAGACACATCTCATATCGCATAAATAAAGGTCTGTATCTAACTGTAATTGACATTTAAGCTTATACAGTTTTTGCGCTGTCGGTTGCGTCGTAACAATGCAAAATTGGTCCAGAGTAAAACTATTTCCCATCGTAAAACAAAAAGAAAATCCAAATTGATTGAATAACGTTTAATAAAATATAATCTTCGTAAATTGTCTATTTTACATTTAAAGGAGAAAAGTCAGTAATTATGATTGTAGGTATTTATTTCGAGAAGGCTGG
Source organism: Patella vulgata (assembly GCF_932274485.2). Classification (NCBI taxonomy): domain Eukaryota; kingdom Metazoa; phylum Mollusca; class Gastropoda; family Patellidae; genus Patella; species Patella vulgata. The sequence continues at coordinate 29,752,315 of NC_065881.2, read as the reverse complement.
GGTACAAGAAAGTGAATTATCTGTCTGTCTTCACGGCTAAATACGTTCCGGATACAAATCAAATAATCTAATTGCACCTTTCCAATTGTCAGCCTGTAATTTACAGTAATGAAATTTTTATCTTACTGTGTAAAGTGTCGAGCTGAAAAGAACAGACTTTGCAATTTGGTTCTGTCGAGGAAGCGAGGATTTCCATGTTATCATCTGACATTGGACAGGTGGTTCGGAAACTCAGTTTTAGATTGCTGTTATTATTTCTAATGTAATTTTACTAAATAAGATTAGCTGCTGGAGTTCAGACAAGCGTACTAGATTGTTCGTATAAGTCACAAATCATGCTAAACCTATATTTCCAATCAAGATAACCCAGGACTTCTTTGTCAATGGGTCGAACTTTATCGTTTATTATTCAATGAACAGCTCAATAGTAACACTATTGATAAATTTGTGAAGCTAACAGTCATTCGTTAGTTAGGGTCTGACACGCCGTACTCTGTTGGAAGCTGGGTTACACTATGATCTTCTATATTGGTTTGACTATTATCTGTCAAAGAAACAGAAATTAGTTTTGAAAAGAGTTGCATCTGAAGCCAAATTCATCCCTGTCGATGTCCCTCAAAGGTCCGTCCTGGGTATCTTACTTTTCCTCATTTACATAAAAGATATTGTAAATATTATTAATCTGATGACAGATTATTTGCCGATAATGTCCCCTCTTCCTCAGAATTGAATACCCGATTACAAGCGCCAATATTTTCAATACTGATCTCCAAACCGTTAAACCCTGGCTGGTTAACGTTAATCCCCTTAAATCTGAAACATTGACTATTATCACTAAAACACAAATAATTAAGTCTCTTTCCACAAACATGTAGGCCCTACGTTTCAATGTAACGTCAGCTTAGGCATGGGCCAAGTGGGCTCAGGCCCAAGGTCCCGCGCAAAACGAGAAAACATACTATTAAATTCCGCATGAAAGTGCCACTCATCGGTCTAGCTGCACAATGTTCGGAGACTGGATGAGTCTGCGATCCCACCCCAACCTTCTCTGTGATTGGTATGTTATAACAGTTCCACGCTATTATATGTTATGCATGCGTGTCATTCAAATGAACATGCTTGCCATTCGAAAGGATATAAAACATTCTAGTCTGGTGCAGGGCGCTGTTCCGTTTAAGTTGGTATTTGCTTCATCCTTTCGATTATGCGGATATTACTTGGGAAGAGTGATCGGAACTAGTAACAAATCATTTATTTGAGTGTCAGTAACAAATGATGAAGACGAGGTAGTACCATCGTCGAAACGTTGCGTGTCAGAAATAAGAATGACTTCAATGAATATCATTGCAGAACGAAACTATTCTCCGACTCATTAGTGTAGTACCACCCAATAAAGGAAAGGAGCTGGTTAGACCAGTCAAATAAACGTGACAAGTCTGTACAGGAATCTAAATTTCCTAAACAGTATTGTTCTAGAAATATCGAAATTCTACACAGTAAACTATAACTTTCATGCAACAACTAGTCGGTGAGGTGTCCACCCTTGACATGCACAGATGTCACTTGATTTGAAGATTTCAATAGGTAACAAAATATGCAAATGTTATAGAAGGGAGATTTTATGAGCAACGATACATGTACCCACAAATTGGTCAATTGACCACAGAATCGTTTGCCGGGTCGCTTAAATAGTAGTCTTGGGGCGGGGCGCGGGGGTGGGGCACTTTCTCCTGCAGCTCTCTATCATGGTGAACGCACTATGACTCCCAATACATACATCTGCAGGGCATGGCTGGGCAAGTCAGAGATAAAAGTATACTGTACTGTACTGAACTATAAAAATTTTAGTGTATTCAACTAAGTACGGGGTTGTATTGGGAATCCCCACGAGTCGCTACTCAGTTTTGACAAAGAGTCTGCTCCTATTCTGCCCTGACATTATGGAGCAAACTTTCATATAAAATAAAAGATACCCTGAAAAGTGTGGAAGACCAACTCTTGAAATTACAACTCGAAATACAAAATCTGAAAAATGAAAATATATCTTTGAAATACCTACTTGAAGGACAAAGTGAAATTGAGCGACGTCTCCAGTTTGAACTTCGAGGACGCTAAAGGAATCGCCGCTTTTGCAACAAAAAGAGTAAACGACCTCGAACAGTGGACAAGACGGTCAAGTGTTAGAATCTATGGCGTTGCTGATAAAGACCTCGCAGAAGACTTCAATATGTCGATAAATCTAGCCATTGAAGTGTTTAAATCTGTAGGCATTGAAATTCCACCGGATCATATAGATATAGCTCATAGACTTGGCAAATTTCAACATAAAAAACCCGGGACATCATTGTGAAATTTCACTCCCATAAGGACAAAATAGGACTAATACGAAATTGTAAATTACTTAAAGGATCATTGTTATCAGGCAGGACTTAACTACCTTAAACGCTGATTTGTTGTATAAAACTCCAAGTGCTTGGTCAACAGAAGGTATTATCTGGACTAAACCTTCTAATAACAAGATCATCAAAATCAGTCATAATATGGATCTAAATGACCTAATTTAAAACACTTTGATATCCGGTCTATTTGCTGAATGTTCGAAAGCTCATAACCACGGTAACTGCGTGGACTAAATTACATGATCGCAGAAAGATATCATTTATTTCCTAAAGCCATTCAACAGTTCAATAGTTTACGTCCGGGTTTAAAATCCACACTATCTTTATCTGAGTTTAAAACCAATATAAAGACTAAAGTCAAACCTCCAAAATTAAGAAATATCGTCCGCAGAAAATTATCCATTTACCATAATCGTATACACCACACATGTGGTGGTCTAAATTATAATCTTAATAAATCAAACATCGTTCAAAATCCATACTGTACATGCTACAAAAGCATTGAAAATTCGTTCCACTACATTTTTGATTACTCAAAATATGTGTTACAGCGCCATCTCTTAATTGATCAACTTGGTTTTATAGGCAATCGACCACAACCTGAGTTGCATAAAATTTATTTAGATAGTTCTACTCTATTTCCTAAATCTTTTAATATCCATATATTTCTCACCGTACAAAATTCTATTAAAGAAACGAAAAGTTTCACATGTACTCTGTCGCTATTATTGTAATTCTCCAGTGATTTATCACTATTAATATTCACTTAGTATGTAACGACATGGACTTAATGTCCCAAGCTAGCATGTATATATGTATATTACTATGTATTAAATTAAATGTCAGTGGTAATTGTAAATATTTTAGATTATACTGGGAGAATATTTGTAAATTGTACAATTTGTTCTGATCCCGTTTGTATTATACGAATATATACTGAGCGCCATGGAAAACGCATCACTTTTTTCCCAAATATTGTATTACTAGGTGGTTTTGTATGTATAATATTATGCAATACTATGAACTATTGTTTCACACAATGCTCCCAAACGCAAAAAATATCGGCCCGTGTGCAAAAAAAAAAAAATTGCACGAGATGCATATGAAAAACCCAATATTCACGTGCAGCATTGTGTGTGAGCCCTTTAAAAGCATGTTTTCAACTTAATGTGCAGTACATGAACTGTGAAACGTCAATCTGTCGTAATTTGTTGTTGGACGTGTGAAGGAATGGAGCTTGAGATGCCGAGACTTACTGAAAATCAACGGAATGAAGCCATGGGAATGTCCAGGGCTGGCATGTCTACACGTGCTATTGCCAGACACTTCAATTGTCATCAGTCCACTATTGTAAGGGGGGGGGGGGTGGCTGAATGGTTAGCGTACGCGCGCTGTATCATAAAGTCTGTCATTGAGTCGACTGGCGTGGTTTCGAATCCCCGGTTGTACGTGACAAGGAGTAGGGTCGCCTGTCCAACCTCGTGGGTTTTCTCCGGGTCCTCCGGTTTCCTCCCACTGCTAAAGACCCCTATGCGCAAGCGAATTATTGAAATAAAATTAAACCATATTATGTTAGGCCCGAAATGACCTAGTTTGTGTCGAGTGGACGTTAAACCCCATTTATCTCTCTCTCACTATTGTAAGGTTGGTGGAACGTGTTCGAGTTACTGGATCAACACGTGACCGTCAACGTCCTGGTCCACAACGCGTTACAACCCAGGCTCAAGACCGCTACATCCGGGTCACTCATCTGGAGACAGATTCCGCCCAGCGACTCGAACAGGTGCAGCAGTCGTCGGAAGACAAGGACCAGTAAGTGCCAACACCGTAAGACGTCTAAGAGAAGTAGGACTCCGTGCACGACGACCTTATGTTGGAGCTATCCTCAGGGATCATCACCGTCAGCGGCGTTTGATATGGGTTCAAGGACACCAGACATAGAGAAGAGTAGACTGGCAAAGTGTGCTCTTCAGTGATGAGAGTCGCTTTCATCTTTATCACGCTGATGGCCGTCAATAGGGTGGGGGAAGTGTAATGGTGTGGGGAGGCTTCACATTTCATCACCGGACCACCCTACACATTTGCAGGGGTCGCGGTAATGCTGTTGCCTACCGTGATGATGTGTTGCAACCAATTGTTGTTCCGATGTTTCGAGCGCATCCACAACTTCAGCACTTCCAACAGGATAATGCACGTCCGCATACCGCCCGTTTTAGTATGGACTACCTGGCTGCTAACAACATCAATGTTTTGGACTGGCCAGCCATGTCTCCGGACATGGCACCGATAGAACATGTCTAAGATGAGATTGGGCGCCGTCTGTATCGGAGACCACAGATGCACACCATTGCTGCTTTAGAATGCTCTTGTCCAAAAATGGAACAATTTGGCCCAGGCCTTCTTTCAAACATTGGTAAATTCCACGCGACGTCGCTGCACAGCGTGTGTAAGGTAAGAGCCCGTGGAGGACACACGCGCTACTGACATCTGTGTCGTACTTTTGGTTTTGACCCTTCTGACTTTGTACCGTTGATTACAGATTAAACATCCATAGGTGTACAAATGTGTTGTTATTGATGTGTTCCCATTTGAATATTGTTCACAATAAGAAGCAAAATAAATAAGATATGTTCAGGATCATTTTGTTATACGAAAAACTAAGTGATGCGTTTTCCATGGCGCTCAGGTACTTATATGTATGTATTTGCAAATAAACTATATTATATAAAAAGAAAATAAAAGAAATTGTAGCTCAAGCCATGCCGTATTTAAGAAAAAAATTGAAAGAAACGTATTCAAACATGCTTACAATAATATGTAAATTCATTTTTGTACATTTTTTGCTGATATAGCCTACACTTTACTTGAATACATGGCATTGCAAAACCAGCGCCACTGAGCAGCTACACTAGCTGGAGTATGTGCGCTTTACAAATGTATTAAATTATTATTTGTATATACCCTTTTTGATTATTATCTTATATTGTATTGTATGGATAGGCATTTTGTCTGTTTAGCAATCTCGCTTTCACAAGTTCGCGCTTAAGGATCCATCTAGATTGAACAAATTATAAATCCAGCTAGCCGCAAAAAAGGAAAATATTCCATTAAGCAGAGCTCGTTGGATAGAACAACTATTATCCTAGTTAGGCCAATCTCTAGTTCCCGCTTAATATTATTATAATAAACCATTTATAAAATTCTAGATGCAGCAAGATAGTGTGGGATAGTGCAATACTTAAAATACACCAAAACCGGGGTTCAGAATGGCAACAACAACATTGGGAAATTCATCTCAACAAAGACTGCCTAAACGAAGTAAGACATAAAAAACTAGATTTGAGCTTTATCTGGACAGAACAAACCCGAACTCAGCTAGACAAACTATCTTATAACTCTACGCTACACACGCACATCATTACACACCATTATCGATCAATAAAACATGTTTCTGGTACTTGTAAGGACATATTCTATAATTTCAATGTTTGAATTTATTGTCAATCTATATATATAGGATATATCCATGATAATAGCGGGGTAACTGTGAAGATTTCTAACAAACATCGTCCAAATAGTGCCATTATAAACACAATCATACCCAATATTGAACGTTAAAAACTATCACTAGTCCATTATGTACAGTTCCTATTTCATTTTATTCAATTGGTTTTTTATCTGTGACGCTTTCACATATTATAACAACCACCCCTTTTCCCACATTTATCAGGAAACTGATGCTAACTAGAAGTATCTTAGTATCCCAAAGAGGGTTTTGCATACGCCATACTTTTTACGTCATTTGTTCCAATGGCTGCTGTTTGTTTTGTTTTTTTGCACAGCATATTCAATTTTGATGTATTGTCCTAAATAGGAGATGGAGGTTTCTCTTTTGACCTTATCGTTCTACTACCATTAATATGAAATAGGTGTATTTTATGAGGGTAAGGGGGAGTTTTATATCAAACTAGAAAGGTACATTAGTGAAAATGAGGTAGGAATGGTTCTAATGCAAATAAAACATCTTTACAAAAAATTGACATGTGAGATTATTAATTACTATGGCGCTGACTAATACTGTAAATCTTGTGCTAACGGGCTATCGTATCCTCATCAGACATGTCGATAAGAATCCAAATTTTCTTGATTAGCTGACAGTTTGTGAATCGCCATCTATCATCTCAATATCTAATAGTCGATATTCTGTAAACTTCACTACAAGAGTATAGCATCACTTTCCTGTACGTCTTATTTTAGGTCGTTACACGACCAGGGTGTCACGCAGCCATGTTCACCAAAATTTACTAATCTATTTACTTATTCGATTTCAAGCCTCACAATGTTTGAATATCTAATACTACCAATAAGATTCATCAATAAGCTATTCAAGATGAAGTCTCTGAAAAGTAAAATCCCGATCTTCTTTTACATTTCGTACGCATTTTGAAATTCTTGTTAATTGACCGCTTTGGTATAAATACTAAATGTTGATGATTATGGCTCTCTGCACAGTAAAGGGACAAAACATAAAAATCAACTTGGACATGTTGTAAATCAAAATATATGATTATTTTTTCTGAAAAAAAAGTTTGAAACCTTCATAATTTGGATGGAGCCAAAACTCCTGAAAAATAGTGTTTTAATTATCTGAATAAAATTGTTCTATAATGATTAAATGCTGAATTAAGGCAACGCCACAATCTCTAGGGACTGTAAAAATAAACAATATCTTTCCTTCAGTTTTCTAATATTTTTTTCCCATTTTCCATCCGAGACGACAACGTAACGCTCGACGTCTTGTATAGTGTCTAAGTGTAGATGTTTTACAATAAGTCTACTCACATTTGGCAAAATTTGGCATAAAGTATGTCTTACACCGATCTATTCTGTATTTAGGACTGATTAGGGTTTTACACTACGTAGCTTGTGTGAAACACTATTGTTTTTGTTAAGATTATTAGGGTTTCACACTGCGTAGCTTGTGTGAAACACTATTGTTTTTGTTAAGATTATTCTGATTATTATTTCTTTTATTCCAATTTAATTGTATCTCAGAAACTACATGTAGGATCGATACGATTTAATTGAGAATGTGGGTGTGACTTAGAGATTAAAGCTATTTCGAATGTTCTGTGACAATGCGAAATTTCTGGAATCAAAGTTGTCGTTTGTTTTTTTAAAAATGCTGTAATATTAACAATAATCATCGGATTATTTTAACATAGCCGGAGAGAAGGCACATAGATGCGTTACTTTTGATTTTTGATTTTCGACGAATCTTCGAAGATATTAAGCGCCAAATTTTGAAAATTTCAAATTTTACAAAAAGCTTTTTTTTATTTATAAATATTTTTATATGGCATTTTAACCAGGGTTAAAGAGTTATCTGATTTGACTAAAAATGTTAACATTTTTTGTCTCCTTAATTTTCCTTGGTCGCCATTGGCTAATTCAGTTTTTCAGACCTAGAATAATTATTTATTATTCGATTTGTATAAAACAAAGTTCATATGTTGCGTGGTCCAAAAAGTCATTTTGTTTTGTTACCGGTAATGTTTCCTGTCAGAACCGGAAGTGACGTAAATTCAGCAAAATTTAACAGATTTGGACAGTTCGATACCACTTTTTGAAAGCAAACATCATTTTTTTTTCGAATCTGATATGACTGAAAGGGTGTGCTCTGTAAAGGCGCACAAAACATCGGGCTCAGTTTTTTTAATTTCGATTTCTTTTTCGGGCCATTTCGATTAAAAGGCGAAAAAAGGTGTAAAATTAAGCTATTTACAACCCATCCACCGTCTTCATATTTCAAAATATTTCTTCGTAACTTTCATAACCTCGTTGCAATAACCCATACAAAGAGAATGTATGTCTAAATTAGTTTGTAATATCAGCAGTTGCCGAGAAATAGCCAATTTTGCATTATTTTGCGGTATTTTGCCTGTAAAAGATTCAATTATTATTCAATTTTCAATTTTCTTTCACTATTTGATGCCTAATTTGTTAATACATCTCCTAAACTTGGTGATGTGTCATCCATCTTAAAGTCTGCATTAGTCAACTCCCTCCTAAAAAAGTCAAATCTTGATCGGAATGTGATGAAAAATTTTATACCTGTGTCTAACTTATCATTTCTCTCTAAGATCATTGAAAAAGTGGTTGCTACTCGCCTAAAAGAACACCTATCAATAAATAATTTAGATGAAAAATTCCAATCCGCATATAAAGCCTTTCATGGCACAGAGACAGCATTGCTCCGTGTCAACAACGACATTTTCACTAATATAGATAATAAACAGTCGACAGTTCTTATACTCCTCGATCTAAGTACGGCGTTCGATACTATTGACCAGTCCGTTCTGATTAACCGGTTAGCGTTCAGATTTTATATCCAAGGTATTGCTCTCAAGTGGTTTAGATCAGGCCGTACGCAATCAATTAAAATCAATGAGTGTCGATCATCTCCAACTTTGCTAAATAATGGAGTGCCACAGGGTTCTGTTCTTGGACCTGTTTTATTCACTCTCTAGACTACACCTATCGGGGATATAATTCGTAGAAATAATACTAATTATCAATTATACGCAGATGATACACAACTTTATCCGGCATTAAACAAATCCATTGGGATACTGAAATCGAAAGAATTGAGACATGTGTTGTGAATATACGACATTGGATGAAATGTAATTTTCTAAAATTGAATGACGACAAAACAGAAGTCATAAACATAAGCAAAAATAACATTTTGGAGTCAGTCCACCTTGATCATATTTCTATTGGTGATGTTAAAGTAAAACCAACTGAATCTGTAAAGTTTTCTATAATGATTAAATGCTGAATTAAGACAACGCCACAATCTCTAGGGACTGTAAAAATAAACAATATCTTTCATTCAGTTTTCAAATATTTTTTTCCCATTTTCCATCCGAGACGACAACTTAACCCTCGACGTCTTGTATAGTGTCTAAGTGGAGATGTTTTACAATAAGTCTACTCACATTTGGCAAAATTTGGCATAAAGTATGTCTTACACCGATCTATTCTGTATTTAGGACTGATTAGGGTTTTACACTACGTAGCTTGTGTGAAACACTATTGTTTTTGTTAAGATTATTAGGGTTTCACACTGAGTAGCTTGTGTGAAACACTATTGATTTTGTTAAGATTATTCTGATTATTTTAAATTCTTTTTTTCCAATTTAATTGTATCTCAGAAACTACATGTCGGATCGATACGATGTCTTCGGTTTTATTGGGAATGTGCGTGTGACTTAGAGATTAAAGCTATTTCGAACAGACTACAAAAGCTCCAAAACCGAGCAGCTCGGATCGTAACTGAAACAAAACCAAGTGAACATATTTCTCCTGTGCTAAAACAGCTACACTGACTCCCGGTTAGAGAAAGGATAATATTTATGATAAATGTTATTACATATAATACACTGAATGATATGGACTCTCCTAAATATCTTCAAGACATTATTACACTCTACATTCCCGCGTTCACTTCGCTCACAGAATGAGAACCCTCTCGTATGTCCTCTAGTGAAAACCAAAAGTGGTGAAAGAACTTTCGCCTATAGTGGCCCAACATTATGGAATAGGCTATCAAAAATGACTAAAGAGTCTAAAAACATGACATATTTTAAGAAATCTCTTAAGACTGAACTCTTTATATCTTTTTACCTTTAGTGTTAATAACTGTTTTGTTGATGGTAATTTTACCAGTTCGGACATTTATTTTGTTCATTCCTTCAATGTGTAGATAGCGCTCTTGAGCAACCAGTTAGTTTGTTGGATATTCAGCGCTTTATAAACAGATTATTATTATTATTATTAATGCCACGTTTGACTAAGTCAAACCATGTTAACACTTTTACTGTCATCGGAAGTGACGTCATTTGGGCAAAAACTGAATTTTTAGCCTTCAAAATAGATATTTTATTCAAAGGAGTGGTATATGTTATTTGTTTTTAAAAGTATGATATTTAATTCCAATCAACAAATAGAATTAACCCTTACGACCATACAGATACCACAAAATGGGTTATAATTTGTAAGGTTGCAGAGAAATGGACGATTTTCTACTAGTCACTTTTCAAGGTTTTTGGTCTGTAAAAGTGTCAATTATTATTCGATTTTGATACAATTTTCACCATGTGATGGCTTATGCCATTTCTGATTTCATAGAACTAATTTAATATTTTCATTCTCACCGGAAGTAATGTCATTTTGGCAAAAACTGTATTTTTAGCCTTCAAAACAAATATTTTTTTTAAAGTGAGTGGTATTCATTATTCGTATCAAATTATGATATTTGATTTCAATGGACATATAGGTAGGATCAATACGATCATACAGATGTTAAAATTCGGTTGTAGCAACTTCCCTTGTCGAGAAATAACCAATTTTATCAGGATCATTTTTTTAAAAAAAAATTTGCCTTTTTAATTTCAGTTTATGGGTTCTAGGTTATATAAAATAAAGTTCATATTTTTCAAGGTGCAAATTCTCAACTTCTTTTTTACCGATAAAGTTTTCTGACAGCATCGGAATTGACGTAATTTTACGAAAATTTACAATTTTGACCGGTCTGAATTTTACGCCAGCAGATATTAATTTTTACAAATCTGATAGATCAAGAAGAATGCCCCTATCACAGGCGAAAAAATTGTGCAACACAATTTTTTTTAAATTTTGGTTTTGTGTTTGCGCAATTTCGATTTAAAGGTGAAAAATGGTGTAAAATTATCCAATTTACAACCCATTCAGGCTTTTCATATTTTAGAATATTTCTATGTAATGTTCATATACTTGTGGCATGTATCTATATGAAGACAATCTATGCCGAAATTAGTTTGTAATATGAGCAGCAGCAGAAATATGGGAAATTTTGCATGAGTCAGTTTTCACGTTATTTTGTTTGCAAAAGAGTCAATAATTATTGGATTTTCATTAAAGTAACACCATTTGGTGCATAAAGAAAATGTGCAATATATCAATTCGAGTAGAATTTAAAATTGACACTGGAAATAACGCCATTTTGTCCAAAACTGTATTGTTAACCTTCAAAACAGATATTTTTTTCAAATGTGTCCTATTTGTTATGTGTTTAAAAGTATCATATTGAATTCTATTCAACAAATAGAATGAACCCATATGATCATATAGATATCACAAAATGTTTTTTAACTTGTTCAGTTGCGGGGAAATATACGATTTTCTGAAAGTCACTTTTAACGGATTTTGGTCCATGAAATTGTTAATTATTATTTGATTTTTATAAAAGTTTCATTATTTGATGCATAATGCCATTTGTGATTTCATAAAAACAATTTCAAAAATGTATTTTTACTGGAAATGACAACTGTATTTTTAGCCTTCAAAATAAATATATTCTTTAAACATACATTATGCAAGAGCTAAATCTAATTATTACAAATCTTTATTTAGGCTTCAGATGTCATAGAAATTATAAATTAGATCTTTATTTACACAACAAGCACAAAATCAACTCTGTAGACCCACGGATGGCTTGGATTTAAACAGGATTTCATTGATTGATTAAATTTGTAAATGGCGTCGTAAGCTGAGATTAACCGTTACGTTGACGTCATACTCCGGGAAATTTTAGATCGAGGCTGAATGATAGAGTGTACGAAGCAAGGCCGCTGTTGAGCGAGGCCTCATATGTCGGTCAATTTGATTGAAAGTTCGATATATACGGCCTTGATATTATGTTTATTTGTGGTTAAAATGAGAGTTTCGATGTCGGTATTATACGCTCTTTTGTCACTTGCGTTTACAGAAAAATTATGGAAATTGATAAACATCGCAGCTAACATCAGCCCAGTTGAATTGCAGCCCATGCAGCCCCATTGGATCAATGTTTCCTATTTCAATTTGTCTGCTTCGGGAGTACACGCAGGCTAACAAGATTGAAGAAGTCGGCTATAATTATGCCTCATTGATTTGGTCCATTCCTTTAAAACTTTCACTTCTTATCTATATAATAAAAGTCGTATTTTTAATTTGTAGTAAAAATAAATGTGATACGAATTGAAAACGTTACTTGATAATCGAGATTATGTAGGTGGAGTTAACGCCTGTCAATCAAACGGCCTGCATTCTCGTAGACGGTGAATTACAATAGTGATAACTTTGGTCAGAATAAAGTAATTTGACTGAAATTTTCAATATATTCTTCTTTTATCATCTATTTTTGAACTGTTATAGCAAGAATGGCCAACTCTCTATTAAAATCTCCCATAATGTATCTTTAAATGAATGTTATTCAATATGCCTGTATAATTATGATATTTAATTGTGTCCAACATATATATAGAATCATTTAATATGATGCTATAGATTTTGTCAGGGTCACTTTTTACGATTTTTTGGCATTTTAATTTCCCATTAGAAAGTCTCATCAGATAACTTAGCGGTAAATTAATAACAAATTTTGTCAGGATCACTTTTTCAACATACGTAACACATGGTAACAAATATATAAATGGAATTGGTTTTACTGGATTTGGTTGATTCTGCGTCCATTTTATAACACGTGTGCAATGCTAATGTAGAAATCTGTTGGAACGGTTTCATTGGTACCGGAAGTGACATAAGTTCAAGGGTAACATGACACCGGAAGTGACTTAAGTTCAAGGGTAACGTGGCACCAGTTAAACCCGTCATTACTGCATCGCAGTTCTAGTTATTCTTCTTATTATCGGGTCAATTCGATGTCTTCGGTTTTACTGGGAAAGTGGGTGTGACTTAACCTTTAAAGCTATTTCGAACTTTCTGCGACAATGCGGAATGTCCGAAATCATCAAGTTGTCGTTTTTTGAAATATTACCGTAATATTAACAATAATCATCGGATTTTAACGTTTGATACATTCTGACATAGCCTGAGACAAGGCAAATAGCTACGGTTCTTTAGATGTTTTATTCGGAGATATTAGCCGGCAAAATTCGAAAATTTTAATTTTAACAAAAAAACTTTTTATTTATGAATATTTTGTTTATGGCGTTTTACCCTGAATTAAAGGGACATGTGATTTGAGCAAAAATATGAACAATTTTTGTCTCGATAATTTTCCTAGGCCGCTATTGGCTAATTCAGTTTATGGGTTCTAGATTAATTATTTATTGTACGATTTGTATAAAACAAAGTTCATATGCTCCATGGTCCAAAATGTCATTTCTTTTGTTACCGGTGAAGTTTCTTTTCGGCACCGGAAGTGACGTAAATTTAGAAAAACTACTATTTTGACAGTTCGGTACAACATTTTTAAAGCTGATATTATGTTTTTCAAATTTGGTATAACTGAAAGGGTGTGCCCTCTAAGGGTGCACAATACATCCGACTCAGGGTTTTAAATTTCGGCTTCGTTTTCAGGCCACTTCGATTAAAAATAAGCTATTCACAACCCATCCAGCGTCTTCATATTTTAAAATATTTCTTCGTAACTTTCATAAACTCGTAGCAATAACCCATAAGAAGAGAATGTATGTTAAAATTAGTTTGTAATATGAGCAGTAATGTCATTTTTGCAAAAACTGTATTTTTAGCCTTCAAAACAACTATTATTTTGAAGCGAGTTATAATCAGTATACGTTTAACATTATGATATTTGATTCCAATGGATATATAGATTGGATCGATACGATCATATAGATGTCAAAACAATGCTTCTAGCATCTTCCCTTGCCGAGAACGCCTGTCCAACCTCGTGGGTTTTCTGTGGGTCCTCCGGTTTCCTCTCACTGCTAAAGACCCCTACGCACAAGCGAATTATTGAAATAAAATTAAAAAAACATATGTTAGTCCCGAAATGACCTAGTTTGTATCGAGTGGACGTTAAACCCTATTTCTCTCTTTCACCCTTGTCGAGAAATAATCAATTTATGTCAGAATCTTTTTTTAAAGATTTTTTTGCCTTTTTAATTTCAGTTTATATAATTATTTATCGTCCGATATGTATAATAAAAAGTTCATTTCATCGTCCGATATGTATAATAAAAAGTTCATTTCATGGTGCAAATTCTCAACATTTTTGTTACCGATAAATTTTTCTATCAGCACCGGAAGTGACGAAATTTTCTCAAAATTTACGATTTTGACCAGTCGGTCTTTTCGAAAGTAGATATTATTTTTTACAAATCTGATAGATCAAGAAGAATGCCCCTGTGACAGTCACAAAAATTGTTGAACTCATTACTTTTTTAATTTTGTTCTTGTATTTGTGGCATTTCGACTTCAAGGTGAAAAGATGTAAAATTAAGCAATTTACAACCCATTCAGCCTTTTCATATTTTAAAATATTTCTATGTAATGTTTATAAACTTGTAGCATATATCTATACTAAGACAATCTATACCGAAATTAGTTTGTAATCTGAGCAGTTGCCGAGAAATGGGCAATTTTGCATGAGTCACTTTTCAAGTCACAAAATGGTTTCTAACTTGTCCAGTTGTGGAGAAATAGACGATTTTCTGCAAGTCACTTTTAATGGTTTTTGGTCCATGAAATTGTCAGTTATTATTTGATTTTTTATAAAAGTTACATCCTTTGATACCTAATTCCAATTGTGATTTCATAAAACCAATTTAAAAATTTTACCGAAAGTGACAACATTTTGACAAAAACTGTATTTTTACCGAAAGTGACAACATTTTGACAAAAACTGTATTTTTACCAAAAGTGACAACATTTTGACAAAAACTGTATTTTTACCGAAAGTGACAACATTTAGACAAAAACTGTATTTTTAGCCTTCAAAACAAATATCTTCTTCAAATGAGTGTTATTCATTATTCCTTCAAATTTATGATATTTAATTTCATGCAACATATAGAATGACTTAATACGATGCTATAGATACCGAAAGACTGCTTTTAACTTCTTCCCTTACTGAGAAGTAACCAATTTAGTCAGGGTCACTTTTAAAGATTTTTTTTCGCTTTTTAATTCCTCATTAGAAAGTTTCATCAGTTAACTTACCGGTAATTTAGTAACCCATTTTGTCAGGATCACTATTTTGACATATGTAACACATGGTAACAAATGAATAAATGTAACTGATATTGCGGGATTTAGTTGATTCTGCTTCTGTTTTATAACACGTCTGCAATGCTTGTGTGGAAATCTGTTCAACGGTTTCATTTGTCCGGGAAGTTACATAAGTTCACGGGTAACGTGGTACCGGAAGGTACATAGGTTCAAGGGTAATGTGGCACCAGTGAAACCCGTCATTACTGCATCGCAGTTCTAGTTTCCATGTTATACACATAACGTTGACTTCGGATAAAATGCATTCCAAAACTTTTCGTAACTACTAAAAATAGTAACGATCGATGTTCGGAGCTGGCGCATCTGTTCAGAATGTAAACATCCGGGTTCCTGGTTCCGTCCAAAACGAGGTTCAGGGACGGTGTCTGCTATTCTGCTTTTTCACTCTATATCACGTTTACACATCTAATCTACATGGAATTTGTTGCCATTTCGTCATTAGGATTGGGAAGCGCCGCGAGGGTCGTGACGTATAAAAATGCACAGTAAGTAGGAAAAATAAATTTTCTGCGATATCACTACCGTAGAAGCAGATGTTAATCCTCAGCTAGTCAGTCAGTGAAAAATATCGAATAAAGTACAGGTGTAAGTAATAAGAAATAAAAATCGAATAGAGTGCAATGTTGAATAGAGACTATAACTACATTTATTTGTTTGGCCTTATTTGAACCTTTATAAAAAAAATGTTTGTTGTCAAAACATAGCTTTGTGTGTGTTAGATGCCAGACTGATTCTGTTCGTCACATATATGTAAAGAATTCAGTATTTATTCGAAAACAAAAATAAAACAATAATTTCCATTCTTCACAACGAATATAGACGTTACTGCTATTTTCTCGAACTAAAGATGACCGTAATGACGAATCAATCCTTTGCCTACGGTGTATTCGGAAATGAAGTTTTCATAAAGACTTAATGATAGTGAATAATTGAAAATATTCACAAAATTTGTAGTTGGATTAATCAGCAAATTAAATATAGCGAAATAAAAAGATGAAGAGAATGTTCTTAGAAAAGAGCCTACAGCTATAATAGGAAGTAAAATGATTCATTAAAACACCATAAATATTTGCAGGAATTGATGTAATTCTCTAATGGTTTGTAGGAAGAAGTAATCCGTAAATATATATGTAAAGACGTTTTTACACAAATTATTCCGTTTTAGTGCATATTCACTTTGTCTTATTTTAGCTGGATTGATTTATTAAGCTTTCATATTACATATGAAATCTTATTGTTTCTGTTAAGATTATTATTAATTGTGTGTGTGTGTGTGTTTTCTGCTAATCCGATTTCTCAGAATTTAGCCAAATGATGTTTCTGAAACTTTGACCTACCTCCCCCCCCCCCCAAAAAAAAATAAATGGGTGGTGGGTATTGTTTCAATATATTTTCAAAACGTTTTACGAATTCGAAATCACCGAACTTTACGAACGAAAAAACTAACAATGCATAGTCGTAATTCTTTTGTTTATTGACCTATTTTACTAATTCCTTTTTCTTTGTGTACCTTGACGAACGTCATTTTCACCTGTAATTTCAGATTTTCGAATTTCGAAAACTCGTCGCTGAGATTTCGTTCCAGAAGTTAAGACCAATTTGACAACTTCTTTAATATTTGCACAATTTTCATGACATTTGGAATGTAAGTAGATCATACCTATACAACTTGAATGATGTCATTATTCTAACTAATCTCCTCTTGGAGAAATTAAGGATCAATCTTTTAAAAAAAATCTACAAAATATAGGTCAGATTGCCTTGATTTTTTTTTTCTGTACTAGCTGAGGAATTACTGATGGGCACACAAAATATGAAGTCTATCGATCGAACCGGAAGTGCCACCATCTTGAAACGTGAAAAATTCCTAAGGCTTTTGCGATATTTTACTTACAGACATGGAAGTTACATTTTCTGAATCCTTGAAGGAATGCATAAAAAGCGTTCAGAGCAGAATTTTGATTTAGTTCAACTTTAATATGAAAAATAGTGAAAAATCTACATTAACGGGCTTGTAAATAAACACATTAGGCCGTAGTATGTTCAACGCGTCTCCTCTTTCTGAAATTAATACATTTAAGGATAGCCTAGCCCATTGCCAAATCTTTGGTATTTGAATAATTCAAAAATTCGAATTTCCCCTTTGACGTTTTTCGTGACGACAAAGATTTTTACGAGTGAAAAGATCCCATTAACGTCTTGAAAATAATCGAAATCGACCGCCGTTTTCGATATTTTCCTGCCTTTTTTAAATTCTTTCCCGCCATTTTCATTTTATTTTCTAATCCTTCCCGTTTTTAAATAGTGTGGCAGCCCAGGCCCTCGAACTCCAACGAAGGAGATACCAATGTTCACCTTTATAGCAAGTTGCGGATATTTCCTTGAATAATAAAAGTGGACGTCTGTCAGCATATATCAGGGGCCTGGCCCCAGTAGCCCTCTTAAACTGGCCCCTAAAAACATGTCTGGATCCAACATTAGAGGTACTGAGTGAAACCAATATATACATGATGGCGCTGCTCCGTGGCAACACGAATAGTAAGAGGTCTGGGAAACATATCTTTATTTTCTAATTTTTAAGACACTTTTATATGGATATTTGGATAAATTGTGACGACTATGAACATTAGCGGCCAAATTTCAATATGGATATGCAAAATGTGAATTATCTAATTGTTTTCTGTGTTTTTGCCCTGCTTTCAAGACTGATATCATCTACACAAGAGAAATCAACCAGGCCTGTCATTCAGTATGGGCGTGATGAAGTCATCACGTAAGGTCGCTAAGAAACAAATTAGGAAATCTCTACGCATCAGTCAAATTTCTGTACGAATACAGAGAAAGTTGCCTTCTCTGTTTCACCGAAACATGGCTGACAGAATCAACAAATGACACTTCTCTTCACATTGATGGCTTCGGCACTCCTATTCGACTTTACATATCGTCAGATAATACAGGCAAATCTATAGGGGGCGGTGTTTGCTTTTACATTAATAAGAACTGGTGTAAAAACTATGTCATAAGAAAACAGTTATGTTCGGGGCATATTGAACTCCTCTCAGTTTCACTCAGGCCCTACTATCTTCCTCGAGAATTCGGCCAGATATTCGTTGTTCTGGTATATATCCCCCAAGTGCTAATGATAAGATAGCTGCCAGCACCATACATGAATATATACAGAACCTAGAAGCACTGTCTCCTGATTCTCCGAAAATCATTCTTGGAGATTTTAACTCGTGCAACCTAAATTCGCTAGTACCCCAATACTCACAATATGTTAAATGCCCAACGGGGAAGGATAAAACAATTGATCTGTGCTATGGTAATATAACCAGTGCCCACAAGGCATTTTGCAAGCCCCCAATCGGTTCCTCTGACGATAACTCTGTACATCTCATTCTAACGTATGTGACAAAACTAAAGTCTGAAAAACCTATCAATAAGACCGTTAAATCGTGAAATAAAGAGTCCCTAGAAAGTCTGAAGGGGTGCTTTGAATGTACAGTCTGGGATATATTCGCGCTGGATCAGTCAGATATAAATGAGTGGTGCGATGTTATCACGGATTATATAAACTTTTGCGTCGACATGATCATCCCCGTAAAGGAAATTAAAATCTTTCCTAATAATAAACCTTGGATTTCAAAAGAACTGAAATCTCTTCTTAACGCGAAGAAGATTGCTTTTATGAGGAAAGATCGCATCGCAGTTAAAGGTATTCAAAAAGACATAAACGTCAAAATCAAAGTCTGTAGAAACGACTATAAAAAGAAGGTAGAAAGTCAATTCAGAGAGACTAACACTCGATATGCCTGGTCAAGCATCAAAACAATCGTGGGGACAAATCAACAAAAAGCTCATATCTCATCACCATCAACCGACCAATTATTCGCTGAGGAACTGAACACATTTTATGCTCGTTTTGATAAAGAAAACTTTTCTTCTGAGCTGAAATCGGTTACCGTCGCGCTACCTTTCTCTGACGGAAATGATATCTTAATCAGCAATGATGACGTGAAAGCATGCTTTCGGCGAATAAACGTGGAAATCGTCAAGAATAATTCCGATTCCCAAGAAAGCAAATCCGAAGGTGTTAAATGATTATAGGCCAGTTGCACTCACATCGATCGCTATGAAGTGTTTCGAACGGATCATTTTTATACGCCCACATTTTCATGTGGACGTATATTGTCGTCGCCCCTGTCCGTCCGGACGTCCGTCCGTCCGTCCACAATTGTTTGTGGACTCTCTACAGGTCATGGACTCTCTACAGGTCACAATTCTTATCCGATTTTGACGAAACTTTAAATATAGGTTTATCCCCAAAAGATCTCGGCTGCTTTCGATATTGGCATGTATTGGATCGAAACTTCATTGATTATGGCCCCTGTTTGTAAAAAAAATCACGTTTTTAGCTTGTGGACCCTATAGAGGTCACAATTTTTATCCGATTTTGTTGAAACTTAAAATGCAAGTTTATAACCCAAAGATCTCAGTTCCTTGCGATATTCGCGCATATCGGACCGTAACTTCCTGAATTATGGCCCCTGATTGTACGAAAAATCGTGTTTTTAGCTTGTAGACCCTATAGAGGTCATAATTTTTATCCGATTTAAAAAATCGTATTATTATATCACCGTTACACCCTAAGGACGGCTGAGTTCGAATTTCGTGAAATTCAGCCCAAAACTGACAGACAAAATGGCCGCCCTTCGTTCTCAAATAGCGTAAAAAATATGGTATATCAAGGTTGTGGACCCAATAGAGGTCACAATTTTTATCCGATTTTGTTGAAACTTGAAATGTAAGTTTATAACCCAACGATCTCGGTTCCTTTCAATATTTGCGCATATCGGACCGTAACTTTCTGAATTATGGCCCCTTATTGTACGAAAAATCGCGTTTTTAGCTTGTGGGCCCTAAAGAGGTCATAATTTTTATCCGATTTAAAAAAACGTATTATTATATCACCGTTACACCCTAAGGACGACTGAGTTCGAATTTCGTGAAAATCGGCCCAAAATTGGCAGACAAAATGGCCGCCGTTCGTTCTCAGATAGCGTAAGAATATGGTATATCAAGGTTGTGGACCCTATAGAGGTCACAATTTTTATCCGATTTTGGTGAAACTTGAAATGTAAGTTTATAACCCAAAGATCTCGGATCCTTTCGATATTCACGCATATCGGACCGTAACTTCCTGTATTATGGCCCCTGATTGTATGAAAAATCGAGTTTTTAGCTTGCGGACCCTATAGAGGTCATACTTTTTATCCGATTTAAAAAAAACTTATTATTATATCACCGTTACACCCTAAGGACGACTGAGTTCGAATTTCGTGAAAATCGGCCCAAAATTGACAGACAAAATGGCTGCCGTTCGTTCTCAAATAGCGTAAAAATATGGTATATCAAGGTTGTGGACCCTATAGACGTCACAATTTTTATCCGATTTTGTTGAAACTTGAAATGTAAGTTTATAACACAAAGATCTCAGTTCCTTTCGATATTTGCGCATATCGAATTGTAATTTCCTGAATTATGGCCTTTGATTGTAGGAAAAATCACTTTCTTGTTAGCTTGTTCTCTATCCATCTCTCGAAAATGTTGGCGTATCCTGCCTGGCAGCCGCTGGTAAATGTATTAAAAAGCAATGTTACTGAACTCCTTGACCCACTTCAGTTTGCGTATAGATCAAAACAGTCGATGCTAAAATATCTCTTCTCAATTCTGTGTACAAACATCTAGAAACCAACAAAGCGTATATTTAAATTCATTTTGTGGATTTCGCATTCGATTTCAACACCATACAACCACATATAATTCTGAAACTGTTATTAAACATGCATGTCAATCCCATGGACTGAAATTTTCTTAACAGACAGACCACAATATGTTGCAGTCAAGTGCTATTCAAATATTATTAAAACAAACACGGGGGCACCTCAGGGATGTGTTCTATCACCGGTTCTTTTCATTATTTACACCAATGATTGTAGAAGTATAAATCCTAACTGTCTCACTGTCAAATTTGCAGACGATGCCGCGATTGTTAGCTCACTAAACGACGCCGAATCTGACACTCATTACAGAGGTGATGTTGCCAATTTTGCAGAATTTTGCGACAGGAACTACATCTATCTCCATTTGAATGTCACTAAAACCAAAAACTTATCATTGACTTTAGGGTTAATAAATCACATATAGTTCCCTTAACAATTGATGATGAAACTGTTGAGATAGTTTCAGAATAGAAATATCTGGGTACTATTATTGATGACAAACTATCATGGAACCAAAACACAAACGCAGTGTATAAAAAGTGTCAACAACGCCTCTATTACATGCGCAAATTGAGATCTTTTCACGTTAACCAAGCCATACTTTCAGTGTTTTACACTTCATTTATACAAAGCATTCTTTGTTTTTCTATCCAATGCTGGTATCCTCCCTCACCGTCCAAAACAAAGCTAAGCTAAACAAAATTGTTAACACGGCAAGCAAAATTTCAGGGGTTCAGCACACCCCACTCAATAGATTGCACAATAAATTTGTACTTTACAGTGAATACGAATTACTACCCTCGGGACGTCGCTATAGAGTGCCAAAATTTAAAACAAAAAGATGTCAGTCATCGTTTATCCCCCAAAGCATATGTATACTAAACCAAGCAATATCAGACGAAATGCAATAGGCTATCATTTGTTAATATCCATGTATTATGTATTACTTATTATTTCATATCAAATTTCTCATCTCTTGTCTATGTCTAAGAATTCCTGTAAGGTAGTAAAGAATTATTATTATTATTATTATTATGAATGAGGTGTTTTAATTACGGAAACAGTAATGACAGACAATATTGGGGGTAACAACCCCCCTGACAGACATGTCTTAAAGGGGGGTCTCTGTGGGTCTAGATCCAATATTGGAGATACCAACTAAAAGTTTGTCAGATTAAGGACCATTTAATGGTAAATCATCTACTATGAACGACATACATTTTAAATAGTGCTTGCCCCCTGACAGACGCCCTCTAGTGAGGAATATTTATATTGGTGTCAGACTCAATGTTTGAGATACCACACCAAATTGATTTCTATATTACCTTAGTGTACTTTGAATAAGTTACAGTAGTTGACCGACATTTTAAATGGTGCTTACCCCCTGACAGACGCCCCCTAGTGCTAAGCATTACTAAGCCATTTAGGCTGATTTTAAAAGCCCCATTATTGAAAGACGTTGTTTCACGACGTCATGACGTCATGGCGTTGTAGTAGCAGGCATTCATAGAAACACAAACAACCCCAGGCAAGCAAGGGACATTTGTCAGCGTATACTTTTTTTCTAGTGGGTACCTAAAAGCAATCTGTTGATATACTTCCTAGAACTTGTATAATGACCCAATAAACTCCATCTCGAACTTCATTGTTTGGCTTGCCAATATGTTTTGGATTATTAGGCTGGTAGGTGAGCGGGGGAAAAAATCCGAAACAAATGATTCTTGCTTTTATGAAAGGTCTATAAGAGTACAACTTCAAGAAAAAAATCCACCAAAATCGGCCTTGGGCAAAAAGAGTTACAGACGTTCTGGTGTTCGTGCCCATTCGACTTATAAAATCCATCGACACTTCGACAAAAATAAACATCTTAGTAACCTGTGATTTTTACAATGTGTCATGTCGGAAATGTTGTGTATAAGGTGATTCAATAGTCAGTGAGCAGCTAAAATGACTAGTATAGAGACCCCCCTCCCTTTAGGATAAGACTGTCGGGGGGGGGGGGGTACCCTCACTATTGTCTGTCATTACTATTTCCATAATTAAAACACCCCATTTATCATGTATAAATTGGTTTCACTCAGTACCTCTAATGTTAGATGGGGGGTTGGATAGCCGAATGGTTAGCACGTGCGTGCTGTATCATACGGCCTGTCATTGAGTCAACTGGCGTGGTTTCGAATCCCCGGTTGTACGTGGTAAGGAGTAGGGTCGCCTGTCCAACCTCGTGGGTTCTCTCCGGGTCCTCCGGTTTCCTCCCACTGCTAAAGACCCCTACGCGCAAGCGAATTATTGAAATAAAATTAAACCATATGTTAGTCCCGAAATGACCTAGTTTGTGTCGAGTGGACGTTAAACCCCATTTCTCTTTCTCTCTCTAATACTAGATCCAGACATGTGTTTAGGGGTCAGTTGAGGGGGACACTGAGGTCAGGCCCCTGATATAAGCTGACAGACGTCCACTTTTATTGTACAGGGAAAGACCCCTAAATAAAGCTATAGATGAACTTTGGTATCTCCTTCGTTTGAGTTCGAATGTTTGGGCTGTCGGTCTAAAACGGCTTGATCCATTTTTCTGAAACTTCTGGAACAGGATGTCATTCCGATTACAGAAATACAAGTCTCAGTTATTTCCCTTTAGTTTTCAGATTATTTTTTTGCCCGGGTGCAGTGTTTCTCAGTATATTTAGACCTGTAACTTCGCGAGTTTTTGACCGATTTTGATCATTATTATGTTTTCTCGTTCTTTCTTCTTTTAAGATATGATACGTGAATATGGGACAAAAGCAGATCTAGTTATTATTATTATTCTTATTCGGGTTTCACACTGCGTAGCTTGTGTGAAACAACATTGTTTTTGTTCGGATTATTATTAGGGTTTCACATTGTGTAGCTTGTGTGAAACACAATTGTTTTTGTTAAGATTATTAGGCTTTCACACTGCGTAGCTTGTGTGAAACACTATTGTTTTTGTTAAGATTATTAGGCTTTCAGACTTTCGTGATTACTAAAATTA
Organism: Patella vulgata; assembly: GCF_932274485.2. Lineage (NCBI taxonomy): Eukaryota > Metazoa > Mollusca > Gastropoda > Patellidae > Patella > Patella vulgata. The sequence continues at coordinate 29,728,040 of NC_065881.2, read as the reverse complement.
TTATTATTATTCCCCCCCACCTCCGGGAGCCTATTTCTCAGTGCCTGTAACATATACCGATCTGGGACTAATTTTCTATTGGGAAATCATGTGGTGGTTGCTTGATCTACTACTTTTGAAACTTCTGCACAGACCGGAAGTGGTCGAATTTGGTACGGTGCCAAAAAATCAGAAACCGGCCGTAGTTTTGTCAATTATTTCCCCATTTTTAAACTTATGACATTAACGGAAACCCAAAGTCTTTTCCGGGACGATAGCAGTTGAATATTTCGAAATTTCGAAACTTTGACCTTGACTTATATCGTTCGAAATTTAAACATGTCGTTTACGAAACAATTTTTGTTAATTTTCAAAATATTAAAATTTTACCTACATTTTTGGATATCAGAAGACAATCCAATTCCAGAAATATAAGTTTCATTCAGAGTTATCGCCCTTTTTCGAATTTTTTTCGAATTTTTTGCCCACTTTGTATCCTATTTTTTTTTTTTTTTTTTTTTACGACCAAATCGATGTTTATGAAACTTCTAGAGCTTGAAGTCATATGACCATAGCAAGGGATAAAGCAATTTCAGCAATGATTCGTAGAGTGGAAGTAGTCGAAATTATGTCCATTATGTTGAAAACAACACAAAAAATGAATACTTTTGGGGAAAACGCGATTTCTCCGTATGATATCACTGGATTAAACAAATTAAGGTAGCGTTGAGTGGCCCGATGGATAGACTATCGTGTGATACCCAATTCATACAGATACGGTGATCAAACAGCAAAATATGGCAGGCTGAAAATCAAGCATTTTCTGATTTGGAGCCTGTATCTCGAAAACTGCTGCAGCGATTATTCTTAAACTGTCTCTATCGAGAGACCCTTCGGTAGTGTTGTCCACGAGGACATTCAATAGGATTTTGAAATAACTGGAATAGGAGAAAAAAGGGACTAAAAATCGAAAAAAGTCGAAAATCGTTAAATTTTGGAAAATGCTCTATAATTTTTTTTTATTTTTACAGATTTTCAAAAAAGGTTTATATATTAAGATAGCTGTTCTAATGACGATTCTAATAATGTATAATATGCATAATTTATTGAAATTTAATTTTCGGTATTTTGACATTTTTTAATTTATGGCACATGGGATTCCTCATGGTGATTTCATCTGATCAGACAATGTAATATATTGTTATAGAGTCCTGCGACCTGAAACTATCCCGATAATGATCTACATACCGTAAGTATTCAAAAAATGAAAAAAAAGGTTAAAAAATTGGCGCTCGTGCAAAAAAACTTGATTTCTCCGTCAGATATTAGCGGACCAAAAGACCTAAAGTGTCGTTGAATAGTCCCATTAATGGACTAGCATAAGACATCTAGATGATACGATTTCAATGGTTAGGAAATAAATTATGGTACGCCGAAAATATAGTATTTTCCGTTTTGGAGCCAGTTGAGACGTCTTAATCTCGAAAACGACACCTACGATTTTTCTTAAACTTTTTTTTTACTCAGAGTCCTATAAGTGGTCTATGGCGAGAATCCCAAAATAAAGGCATCGAAATAATATAAGTGCTCCAAAAAGAGACCCAGTCTTTGAAAAAAGTAGAAAAATCGTTAAATTACTGAAAATGCTCTTATATTTTTCGTTGTTTTGAAAACAGGACAATGGATGTTTCTGAAACTTCTGGTACAGAAAGTCAAGTATCAAATCAACTTGTTAAAACTATCCCGACAATGATCCAAAAATCGAAAGTAGTCGAAAACATATCGATATTTTGAAAAAAAAAAGTAAAAAGTAAAAAAAAATGGTGATCTTGCGATAAAAGTGATTACTACGCAGGATTTCTCCGAATCAAAACAACTAAAGACTCATTGGATAGTCCGAATAATGGACGATCCTATGACATCCAAATCGTACAAATTCGCTGGTTAGGCAATATATACTATTCAAAAAAAGTAGGGGATATTTGATTTTTAAGTGTTATTAAAGTCACCTAATGAAACTGACGAAGAAACAAATGACAAAATGAAATGAAGTTCACATTCATCGATTTATTCCAAATGATCGTTAGACTAAGTAAGGCACAGACTGACCATTATAAGGGTAAAATGATACCCGGGGTCAAACAGCAAAGTTACCACAGCATCACAACCAAGTCAGTAACGGGTAAATCCTCCTCTGTTTGCCAAACAAGCATTGATCCGACGTGGCATACTCCTAATGAGACGTCTAAGGTCATTTTGGTCCAGATTGTCCCATTCCTGTTGCAACACAGCAGCAAGTTCTTGGACATTGGCAGGACGTTGTTGACGTTGACGTAACCTCTGTCCAAGCATGTCCTAGACATGCTCGATGGGGGAGAGGTCGGGACTCAGTGCTGGCCAAGGTAATGTGGTGATGTTCTGTTGTTGGAGGTAACCTGTAACGATCCTGGCCCTGTGACATCTTGCGTTGTCATCCTGGAAGATGAAACGGCGGCCATGACGTCGTGCGAACGGCACAACATGGACTGCCAAGATGTTGTCCCGGTAGTACTGGCCTGTAACACGCCCTGCAACAACATGTAAAGCCGTTCTTCCAGCAACAGTGATGCCTCCCCACACCATAACAGAACCACCCCCAAATCGATCATGTCTGATGACGTTAACGTCTTGGAAGCGCTCGTTTCGACGACGCCACACCCTCCTACGTCTGTCCAAAAAATCAACAGTGAACCTTGACTCATCTGAAAACATCACATTGCTCCAGCGTCGATTATCCCAGTGTTGACGATCCCTACACCAACGACGTCTTGCCTGAATGTGATGATCTCTCAAACAAGGGATCACGCGAGGACGTCGGGCGCGAAGGTGACCCCTATGCAGTCGATTCCGAATCGTCTGGCCACTCACTCTCACACCAGTGTCTGTTTGAAGACGAGCGCTGATCTGATTTGCTGTGATGACACGATTTCTCAAGGCCAAGGTACGGATAAATCGATCCTGGGCTTGAGTTGTCGCCCTTGGTCGACCTGAGCGTGGTCTGTCCTGTACAGATTGTGTATCACGGTATCTGGACCATAGCCTGCTTATGACAGACTGAGAAACATTCATCGTCCGCGCCACAACCGCCTGTGTTGTGCCGATCTGTAGCATGCCAAGGGCACGTAACCTTTCATTTTGGGTAAGCCGACGCATATCAAAATTTGTTTTCTGGTCACTAAAACAATTAAACTGATGTTTCCACCCTGGAATTCAATGCCACAATGACTGTAACATTCAAAGTCAGAGTCGTGCAAATCTTGGGTTGGACCCCCATGATGATCCCAAGCATCACCTGCATTCCATGCGGTAGCTATTGGTGCGTTTGGGCGTCACATGTAACTGGAAATGTTTCTTCTGTTAGGTTCTATAGTGACTTTTTTCGTAGTCATTTGCATATTTTAGTATTATGCCCCCAAAATCAAATATCCCCTACTTTTTTTGAATAGTGGACGCTGAATATCTAGTATTTTCCTTTTCGGAGCATATTCAGATGCTTTTATCTCGAAAACTACTCTTATGTCATTTATTAAACTTCTGTAACTTAGAGTCCTAACGATGGTCTAGGGTGTGAATCCAAATTTAAAAGCCTCATTATAGTATAAATGGTCCAAAAAGTCGTTATATTTCTGGAGATGTTTCTAATAGTATAAGGGAGGTAAATATCGTTAAATACCTGATAATGGTCTTAATATTTTTCATTTCTTTTAAAAACTGTCCAATGGATCTTTTTAAAACTTCCGATAAAGGAAGTTAAGTTCCCATACCACTTGTTAAATTTATCCCGAAAATGATCTATAAACTGGAAGTAGTCAAAAATACATCCGATAATTTTAAGAAAAAAACCTTAGTAGATACTTGGTACTCTTGGGAAAATCGCGATTTCTCCGTCGGATGTCACTGAATCAAAACAACTAAAGTATCGTTTCGTAGCTCGATGGATCGGCTATTGTATGACACTCTTCCTGTCTGATTCCTGAAAGCCGGTTCAGTGCTGCTTGCAGGTCTAGTTAGGGTTTCACACTGCGTCCATTTTGATTAGATCTCAGCAACTGCTTGTCGCATCGTTACGATGTCTTCCGTTTTTAACATTCTGCGGCAATGCGAAATGTCCGAAATCACCGAAGCTATCGTTTTTTAAAAATATTGCAGTAATTTTAACAATAAATGTTGGATTGTAACTTTCGATACATTTTGGCATAGCCGGAGACAGGGCACATGGCTACGCTACTTTTGATTTTTGATTTTCGGCAAATCTTCGCAGATATTAGGCGCCAAATTTAGAAAATTTAAAATTTTACAAAAAGTTTTTTATTTATGAATATCTTTTAGTCGTGTTTTAAACAGAATTAAAGAGCCATCTGACTTGAGAAAAAATGTGAATTTTTCGAAAGCAAATATTATTTTTTAGAAAAAACTGATATAACTAAAAGAGTGTTGTCCTTTAAAGGCGCAAAAAAAGTGTGAGCTCAGTTTTTTTTTAAATTTCGTTTACATTTTCGAACAAATTCCATTAAGAAGTGAAAAAAGGTCTAAAATTGACCTATTTACAACCCATTCAGACTCTTCCGATTTTAAAATATGTCTACGTAACTTGTATAAACTTGTAGTTATAATCCATACGAAAAAAATGTATGTTAAAAAAAATGTATTGTCACTGTTTTCGTTATTTTGCCTATAAGGTAGTCAATTATTATTGGATTTTCATAAAAGTGACATCATTTCATTCAAAAAGCAAGTATGCGTCATAACCGGATGTGACGCCATTTTGTCATCAACTGCATTTATAACTTTTTAAAATCAATATGTTATTCAACTAAGAATTATTTAATATGTATTAATAATTTTAACTTTTGGTTTAAATTCTCATATTATGAAAATTCATACGGTCATATAGATATCATGAAATTGTTTCTAACTTGTTCGGTTAACGAGAACTAGACGGTTTTCTACAAGTCACTTTTGAAGGTTTTTGGTCCATAAAAGTGTCAATTATTATTCGATTTTCATAAAATTTTAATCATGTGATGCCTAATGTCATAGATAATGTTATAAAACTAATTTAACATTTTTAGTATCACCGGAAGTAATGCATTTAGGAAAAAACTATATTTTTAGCCTTCAAAACAGATATTCTATTCAAATTAGTCTGATTTGTAACGTTTTTAAAATTATGATATTTGATTCCAATCAACAACTAGACTTGCTTGCAAGACTGAAGGCTTTCACCGTGCCAAGGCGTCACACGATCGCCAGATGCATGATTAAAGACTTTCCTCACCACTCCCCCACACCCCACCCCCTCCCCCCCAAAAAACCCCAACATAACTCAGATATTGACACGTTCTTTGTATTCGCATTGCGATAGAGAAGATAATTGAAAAATAGAGTTGAACAATTCACATCATGATAATCCTAAATCGGTAGAATCGAACAGACGCCGCCAATCCAAATATGTAAGCGAAAACTCAAAATTCCAAGAAATAACAATTTTAGTAAATTTTCAAATTTTGAAGAAAAAATGAGAATGACATGGTATTTCAATTCGGCCGTTATCGCATCCGCAATATCCCAAGCTGTACAAAAATATAACTTTTTCGAAAATCGGTTGGAATTCACATAATTAGGGCCGGTTTTCAATTTTCGTGCACGTTAAAGATTTACACAACTTACGGTCTGTCCACAATTTTCGCAATAGTTATAAGTAATAATTGTTAAAAACAAGGGAAAAATCAATATTCAGAACACTATCTGTTAGTTTCAGAGATCTACACGAATTGTAAATGGAATAAAAAAACCAACAAAAAACAGTTTTCCGAATGGGACAAAAACAGTCTTTTAGTGTCAGGTAACAAATAAAAACCGAAATCATAATTATCAACCTCAACTTTCCTTTGTACTAAGAAAGGGTCGACTTTCTTATAAATAGCTGCAGCAGGGAGCTTTATATTAAATGGTATAAAGAGATAACGTCATGTACACAAAAAAAACTGGGGTATTAATTTCAGGAGCAACTGTTTTTTACTGATATGAAATATTTTCACTCTAGAAGCACCAGTGCCAGATATTGGTTAACAGTAGAACACCCTTAGTTCAAATATTGCCACTTAGAAAAATAGCTCTCCATATTATACGTATGCAGAACGTTCCGATTATGACCCTATCGGACTTTTGTCGATATACAGTGCCATTTGTTTGGCCACTCTTGATACTTTTGACCGTGGTACGGTGGTTTCATACCGGGGGGGGGGGGAGGGGGTTAACACGCGCGCGCGCTGTATCATAAAGTCTGTCATTGAGTCGACTGGCGTGGTTTCGAATCCCCGGTTGTACGTGACAAGGAGTAGGGTCGCCTTTCCAACCTCGTGGGTTTTCTCCGGGTCCTCCGGTTTCCTCCCACCCACAAAGACCCCTACGCGCAAGGGAATTATTGAAATAAAATTAAACCATATGTTAGTCTCGAAATGATCTAGTTTATGTCAAGTGGACGTTAAACCCCATTTCTCTCTCTCTCTCTCTAATTGTTCATACCTTTCTAACTAGGGTGGGGGGGGGTGAATGGCTGAGTGGTTAGCGTGAGCGCGCTGTATCATAAAGTCTGTCATTGAGTCGACTGGCGTGGTTTCGAATCCCCGGTTGTACGTGACAAGGAGTAGGGTCGCCTGTCCAACCTCGTGGGTTTTCTCCGGGTCCTCCGGTTTCCTCCCACTGCTAAAGACCCCTACGCGGAAGCGAATTAATTAAATAAAATTAAACCATATGTTAGTCCCGAAATGACCTAGTTTGTGTCGAGTGGACGTTAAACCCCATTTCTCCCTCTCTCTCTCTAATCAGGGTAATTATATAACTTGTTAAATTAAACAATGGATAACTCCTACCTCCTAAATGATTTATATAATTAGTAAATAATTATTATTATCTAATGATTGTTGTTTTGTGACATATATAGTATAACCAATATATACATTATACTTTTATAATCAATATGATACTGTGCATTAGTCGTGTTTATGTTCTTATGATTTGAATTTCTTCATGCAATATTTGTAAATCGACAGTAGGAATAAATGTTTCTTATATGGATACATTATGCTGGCTGGAATTTGCACGGTAGGCTACAGCCTTTGGGACTGCGCTGTATCATACGGTCTGTCATTGAGTCAACTGGCTAGGTTTCGATTCCCCGGTTGAACGTGACAAGCCTGTCCAACCCCGTGGGTTATCTCCGGTTTCCTCCAACTGCTAAAGACCCCTACGCGCAAGCGAATTATTGAAATAAAAAAAAGTAAACCATATGTTAGTCCCGAAATGATCTCTAAACATGCTCGTACAGCGGCGCTAGTCTTCTTTTATATAGAATTCCAACCGCCAAGGGATCTTTTACGGTCACACCAATGTGTACACGAGACTTCGGAATCGCGTTCATGTCAGCTACTCAAATATGTAACTGGTTCAAAAATTGATTGAATATTCAATGAAATATCGCCAATTTTCTGGTTTCGTGCACGTTAAAGATTTGACGTCACTAATTAAAATTTAATATCAATTACAGATAGAGTCCATGCTCAAACAACGTCATGCCTTTTATCACATGTGCAATATTCGATACCACTGTACGATACTATTGCAAACACTTAAAAAATTGGACTTTCTTATAAACAGCGCGAGCCGTCGATTTCTGTCCAGATGATTACCGGTATAAGATAATTTTGACACAGAAGCAACAATATTAATTCAAAGGCTAAGTATTACACAAAGCAATCAACTATTTCTGTTACAGGGTCACTAAACTCATATTTTGGAAAGAAAAAAACAGATTGTACAGATTGTATCCCCCACTTATGTTTCGCTTAACAATGAAAGGTGCCGTGTTCAATTTTCGGTCCCTTTGTTCTGCTACTCCTGAAATTTGGGACTATTGTACAATCGTTTTATGTACAACACTACCGATAGGCCTCTCTGTAGAAGAAGTTCCAAAAAAGAATTATGTTGACTTTTCGAGAAATAGGCCTCTAAAAATGTTCCAAATCGTAAAAATACAACGTTTTCGATTTTCGATCTCTTTTTTCGGCTACCCGTCGGATGTCACTGAATCAAAACAACTAAAGTATCGTTTCGTAGCTCGATGGATCGGCTATTGTATGACACTCTTCCTGTCTGATTCCTGAAAGCCGGTTCAGTGCTGCTTGCAGGTCTAGTTAGGGTTTCACACTGCTTCCATTTTGATTAGATCTCAGCAACTGCTTGTCGCATCGTTACGATGTCTTCCGTTTTTAACATTCTGCGGCAATGCGAAATGTCCGAAATCATCGAAGCTATCGTTTTTTTAAAAATATTGCAGTAATTTTAACAATAAATGTTGGATTGTAACTTTCGATACATTTTGGCATAGCCGGAGACAGGGCACATGGCTACGCTACTTTTGATTTTTGATTTTCGGCAAATCTTCGCAGATATTAGGCGCCAAATTTAGAAAATTTAAAATTTTACAAAAAGTTTTTTATTTATGAATATCTTTTAGTCGTGTTTTAAACAGAATTAAAGAGCCATCTGACTTGAGAAAAAATGTGAATTTTTCGAAAGCAAATATTATTTTTTAGAAAAAACTGATATAACTAAAAGAGTGTTGTCCTTTAAAGGCGCAAAAAAAGTGTGAGCTCAGTTTTTTTTTAAATTTCGTTTACATTTTCGAACAAATTCCATTAAGAAGTGAAAAAAGGTCTAAAATTGACCTATTTACAACCCATTCAGACTCTTCCGATTTTAAAATATGTCTACGTAACTTGTATAAACTTGTAGTTATAATCCATACGAAAAAAATGTATGTTAAAAAAAATGTATTGTCACTGTTTTCGTTATTTTGCCTATAAGGTAGTCAATTATTATTGGATTTTCATAAAAGTGACATCATTTCATTCAAAAAGCAAGTATGCGTCATAACCGGATGTGACGCCATTTTGTCATCAACTGCATTTATAACTTTTTAAAATCAATATGTTATTCAACTAAGAATTATTTAATATGTATTAATAATTTTAACTTTTGGTTTAAATTCTCATATTATGAAAATTCATACGGTCATATAGATATCATGAAATTGTTTCTAACTTGTTCGGTTAACGAGAACTAGACGGTTTTCTACAAGTCACTTTTGAAGGTTTTTGGTCCATAAAAGTGTCAATTATTATTCGATTTTCATAAAATTTTAATCATGTGATGCCTAATGTCATAGATAATGTTATAAAACTAATTTAACATTTTTAGTATCACCGGAAGTAATGCATTTAGGAAAAAACTATATTTTTAGCCTTCAAAACAGATATTCTATTCAAATTAGTCTGATTTGTAACGTTTTTAAAATTATGATATTTGATTCCAATCAACAACTAGACTTGCTTGCAAGACTGAAGGCTTTCACCGTGCCAAGGCGTCACACGATCGCCAGATGCATGATTAAAGACTTTCCTCACCACTCCCCCACACCCCACCCCCTCCCCCCCAAAAAACCCCAACATAACTCAGATATTGACACGTTCTTTGTATTCGCATTGCGATAGAGAAGATAATTGAAAAATAGAGTTGAACAATTCACATCATGATAATCCTAGATCGGTAGAATCGAACAGACGCCGCCAATCCAAATATGTAAGCGAAAACTCAAAATTCCAAGAAATAACAATTTTAGTAAATTTTCAAATTTTGAAGAAAAAATGAGAATGACATGGTATTTCAATTCGGCCGTTATCGCATCCGCAATATCCCAAGCTGTACAAAAATATAACTTTTTCGAAAATCGGTTGGAATTCACATAATTAGGGCCGGTTTTCAATTTTCGTGCACGTTAAAGATTTACACAACTTACGGTCTGTCCACAATTTTCGCAATAGTTATAAGTAATAATTGTTAAAAACAAGGGAAAAATCAATATTCAGAACACTATCTGTTAGTTTCAGAGATCTACACGAATTGTAAATGGAATAAAAAAACCAACAAAAAACAGTTTTCCGAATGGGACAAAAACAGTCTTTTAGTGTCAGGTAACAAATAAAAACCGAAATCATAATTATCAACCTCAACTTTCCTTTGTACTAAGAAAGGGTCGACTTTCTTATAAATAGCTGCAGCAGGGAGCTTTATATTAAATGGTATAAAGAGATAACGTCATGTACACACAAAAACTGGGGTATTAATTTCAGGAGCAACTGTTTTTTACTGATATGAAATATTTTCACTCTAGAAGCACCAGTGCCAGATATTGGTTAACAGTAGAACACCCTTAGTTCAAATATTGCCACTTAGAAAAATAGCTCTCCATATTATACGTATGCAGAACGTTCCGATTATGACCCTATCGGACTTTTGTCGATATACAGTGCCATTTGTTTGGCCACTCTTGATACTTTTGACCGTGGTACGGTGGTTTCATACCGGGGGGGGGGGGGGGTTTAACACGCGCGCGCGCTGTATCATAAAGTCTGTCATTGAGTCGACTGGCGTGGTTTCGAATCCCCGGTTGTACGTGACAAGGAGTAGGGTCGCCTTTCCAACCTCGTGGGTTTTCTCCGGGTCCTCCGGTTTCCTCCCACCAACAAAGACCCCTACGCGCAAGGGAATTATTTAAATAAAATTAAACCATATGTTAGTCTCGAAATGATCTAGTTTATGTCAAGTGGACGTTAAACCCTCTCTCTCTCTCTCTCTCTCTCTCTCTCTCTCTCTCTCTAATTGTTCATACCTTTCTAACTAGGGTGGGGGGGTGAATGGCTGAGTGGTTAGCGTGAGCGCGCTGTATCATAAAGTCTGTCATTGAGTCGACTGGCGTGGTTTCGAATCCCCGGTCGTACGTGACAAGGAGTAGGGTCGCCTGTCCAACCTCGTGGGTTTTCTCCGGGTCCACTGCTAAAGACTCCTACGCGGAAGCGAATTAATTAAATAAAATTAAACCATATGTTAGTCCCGAAATGACCTAGTTTGTGTCGAGTGGACGTTAAACCCCATTTCTCCCTCTCTCTCTCTAATCAGGGTAATTATATAACTTGTTAAATTAAACAATGGATAACTCCTACCTCCTAAATGATTTATATAATTAGTAAATAATTATTATTATCTAATGATTGTTGTTTTGTGACATATATAGTATAACCAATATATACATTATACTTTTATAATCAATATGATACTGTGCATTAGTCGTGTTTATGTTCTTATGATTTGAATTTCTTCATGCAATATTTGTAAATCGACAGTAGGAATAAATGTTTCTTATATGGATACATTATGCTGGCTGGAATTTGCACGGTAGGCTACAGCCTTTGGGACTGCGCTGTATCATACGGTCTGTCATTGAGTCAACTGGCTAGGTTTCGATTCCCCGGTTGAACGTGACAAGCCTGTCCAACCCCGTGGGTTATCTCCGGTTTCCTCCAACTGCTAAAGACCCCTACGCTCAAGCGAATTATTGAAATAAAAAAAAGTAAACCATATGTTAGTCCCGAAATGATCTCTAAACATGCTCGTACAGCGGCGCTAGTCTTCTTTTATATAGAATTCCAACCGCCAAGGGATCTTTTACGGTCACACCAATGTGTACACGAGACTTCGGAATCGCGTTCATGTCAGCTACTCAAATATGTAACTGGTTCAAAAATTGATTGAATATTCAATGAAATATCGCCAATTTTCTGGTTTCGTGCACGTTAAAGATTTGACGTCACTAATTAAAATTTAATATCAATTACAGATAGAGTCCATGCTCAAACAACGTCATGCCTTTTATCGCATGTGCAATATTCGATACCACTGTACGATACTATTGCAAACACTTAAAAAATTGGACTTTCTTATAAACAGCGCGAGCCGTCGATTTCTGTCCAGATGATTACCGGTATAAGATAATTTTGACACAGAAGCAACAATATTAATTCAAAGGCTAAGTATTACACAAAGCAATCAACTATTTCTGTTACAGGGTCACTAAACTCATATTTTGGAAAGAAAAAAACACTCATAGTTGAAATAAATTCAGTTCAAATATCATCACTCTTGAATAGGCTCTATACGTTGACAAAACGTACAGATTGTATCCCCCACTTATGTTTCGCTTAACAATGAAAGGTGCCGTGTTCAATTTTCGGTCCCTTTGTTCTGCTACTCCTGAAATTTGGGACTATTGTACAATCGTTTTATGTACAACACTACCGATAGGCCTCTCTGTAGAAGAAGTTCCAAAAAAGAATTATGTTGACTTTTCGAGAAATAGGCCTCTAAAAATGTTCCAAATCGTAAAAATACAACGTTTTCGATTTTCGATCTCTTTTTTCGGCTACCCCTGACATTTCAAAAAATGATACAGTGGTTTCACAAAACAGAGTACCCATTAGCCTCTCGATTGAGAAAGTTTTTAAAAAATCGTTGGGAGGCTTTCCGAGAAACATGCGTCTAAAATTGCTCGAAATCGTAAAAAATGTTACTTTTCAAAGTCACATAATTTTTTTAATTTTTGATAAAAACATGCCGCTTTAGTACCATCCGATAGACAATTCAATTGGCTATTAAACGATATAAAACTTTAACTAATCGACAAGAACACAATTGATACATCGCATTATCCGCACAGGCACCCATTTTTCACAATTTTGTCAAAGTTTTGATACCTTTCTTGACTACTTCCGGTGATTAGAGGATTTTCGTTTATAGTTCATGGACTGGTTTGGTCCTTCGACTTCATATTCCTGAAGTTTCAGAAAAATCGTTGGAGCCGTTTTAAAAAAATAAGAACTCTACGATTTGACCAAAATGCGAAAAAAAGTGAAAAATCAAAGTCAACATTTCAGAACAAAACTTATATTGTTGGAATCGGACTGATGTCAGCTATCCAAAAATATAACTGAAATTTCAAAATTCCCAAAAATAAAATTTTAGAAAATTTTGTAAATTTTCCCTTTTTCACCAAAAAAATGAGAGCGACAAAGTTTAAATTCCACAGTTTTGAACTGCTATCTGCTTGGAAATGTCTCCAGCTATACAAAAATGTACATATCTGAGGAATCGATTGAGAATTAAGAGAATATAGCCGATTTTCACGCATTTCCGCTATGCGCACAAATTTCATTTTACCTCTATGCACTAACCACCACTCATTTTCAAAGGAGAAAACCAAACTTCAGACCTCTATCTCTTATAGTTGCTGAGATCTAGCTTCCCCCAATAAAAAAAAAATAATAATAAGAACTAGACTTGCTTGCAAGACTGAAGGCTTTCACCGTGCCAAGGCGTCACACGATCGCCAGATGCATGACAAAAGACTTTCCTCACCACTCCCCGCCCCCCCCAAAAAAAAAACAACCCAATACACTAACATAACTCAGATATTGACACGTTCTTTGTATTCGCATTGCGATAGAGAAGGTAATTGAATAATAGAGTTGAACAATTCACATCATGATAATGCTAGATCGGTAGAATCGAACAGACGCCGCCAATACAAATATGTAAGCGAAAACTCAAAATTCCAAGAAATAACAATTTTAGTAAATTTTCAAATTTTGAAGAAAAAATGAGAACGACATGGTATTTCATTTCGGCCGTTATCGCATCCGCAATATCCCAAGATGTACAAACATATAACTTTCAAATTTTGAAGAAAAAATGAGAACGACATGGTATTTCAATTCGGCCGTTATCGCATCCGCAATATCCCAAGCTGTACAAACATATAACTTTTTCAAAAAGCGGTTGGGAATTCACATAATTAGGGCCGGTTTTCAATTTTCGTGCACATTAAAGATTTACACAACTTACGATCTGTCCACAACTTTCGCAATAGTTATAAGTAATAATTGTTAAAAACAAGGGAAAAATCAATATTCAGAACATTATCTGTTAGTTTCAGAGATCTACACGAATTGTAAATGGAATAAAAAAAACCAACAAAAAACAGTTTTCCGAATGGGACAAAAACAGTCTTTTAGTCTCAGATAACAAATTAAACCTGAAATCATATTTATCAACCTCAACTTTCCTTTATACTAAGAAAGGGGCGACTTTCTTATAAATAGCTGCAGCAGGGAGCTTTATTTTAAATGGTATAAAGAGATGACGTCATGTACACAAAAAAACTGGGATATTAATTTCAGGGGCAACTGTTTTTTACTGATATGAAATATTTTCACTCTAGAAGCACCAGTGCCAGATATTGGTTAACAGTAGAACACCCTTAGTTCAAATATTGCCACTTAGAAAAATAGCTCTCCATATTATACGTATGCAGAACGTTCCGATTATGACCCTAACGGACGTTCGTCGATATACAGTGCCATTTGTTTGGCCACTCTTGATACTTTTGACCGTTGTACGATGGTTTCATACGGGGGGGGGGGGGGGTTAACACGCGCGCGCGCGCTGTATCATAAAGTCTGTCATTGAGTCGACTGGCGTGGTTTCGAATCCCCGGTTGTACGTGACAAGGAGTAGGGTCGCCTGCCCAACCTCGTGGGTTTTCTCTGGGTCCTCCGGTTTCCTCCCACTGCTAAAGACCCCTACGCGAAAGCAAATTATAGAAATAAAATTAAACCATATGTTAGTCCCGAAATGACCTAGTTTGTGTCGAGTGGACGTTAAACCCCATTTCTCTCTCTCTCTCTCTAACCAGGGTAATTATATAACTGTGAAATTAAACAATGGATAACTCCTACCTCTTAAATGATTTATATAAATAGTAAATAATTATTATTATCTAATGATTGTTGTTTTGTGACATATATAGTATAACCAATATATACATTATACTTTTATAATCAATATGATACTGTGCATTATTCGTGTTTATGTTGTTATGATTTGAATTTCTTCATGCAATATTTGTAAATCGCCAGTAGGAATAAATGTCACTTATATAGATACGTTATACTGGCTGGAATTTGCACGGTAGGCTATAACCTTTGGGTCTGCGCTGAATCATACGGTCTGTCATTGAGTCAACTGGCTGGGTTTCGATTCCTCGGTTGAACGTGACAAGGAGTATGTCGCCTGTCTAAACTCGTGTGTTTTCTCCGGGTCCTCCGGTTTCCTTCAACTGCTAAAGACCCCTACGCGGAAGCGAATTGTTGAAATAAAAAATAAATAAATCATATGTTAGTCCCGAAATGACCTTTTATAAAGAATTCCAACCGTCAAGGGATCTTTTACGGTCACACCAATGTGTACACGGGATTTCGGAATCGCGTTCATGTCAGCTACTCAAATATGTAACTGGTTCAAAAATTGATTGAATATTCAATGAAATATCGCCAATTTTCTGGTTTCGTGCACGTTAAAGATTTGACGTCACTAATAAAATTTTAATATTAATTACAGATAGAGTCCATGCTCAAACAGCGTCACGCCTTTCATCACAGGTACACAATTCGATACTACTGTACGATACTACTGCAACTGCGTAACAAATTGGACTTTCTTATAAACAGCGCGAGCCGTCGATTCTATCCAGATGATTACCGGTATAAAATAATTTTGACCAAGAAGCAACAATATTAATTCAAAGACTAATTATTACACACAGCTATCAACTATTTCTGTTACAGGGTCACTATACCCATATTTTGGATGGAAGAAAACACTCATAGTTGAAATAATTTTAGTTCAAATATCATCACTGATAAAAGCACTCTTGAATTGGCTCTATACGTTGACAAAACGTACAGATTGTACCCCCTCTTATGTTTCGCTTAACAATGAAAGGTGCCGTGTTCAATTTTCGATCCCTTTGTTCTGCTACTCCTGAAATTTGGAACTGTTGTACAATGGTTTTATATATACTATTCAAAAAAAGTAGGGGATATTTGATTTTTAAGTGTTATTAAAGTCACCTAATGAAACTGACGAAGAAACAAATGACAAAATGAAATGAAGTTCACATTCATCGATTTATTCCAAATGATCGTTAGACTAAGTAAGGCACAGACTGACCATTATAAGGGTAAAATGATACCCGGGGTCAAACAGCAAAGTTACCACAGCATCACAACCAAGTCAGTAACGGGTAAATCCTCCTCTGTTTGCCAAACAAGCATTGATCCGACGTGGCATACTCCTAATGAGACGTCTAAGGTCATTTTGGTCCAGATTGTCCCATTCCTGTTGCAACGCAGCAGCAAGTTCTTGGACATTGGCAGGACGTTGTTGACGTTGACGTAACCTCTGTCCAAGCATGTCCCAGACATGCTCGATGGGGGAGAGGTCGGGACTCAGTGCTGGCCAAGGTAATGTGGTGATGTTCTGTTGTTGGAGGTAACCTGTAACGATCCTGGCCCTGTGACATCTTGCGTTGTCATCCTGGAAGATGAAACGGCGGCCATGACGTCGTGCGAACGGCACAACATGGACTGCCAAGATGTTGTCCTGGTAGTACTGGCCTGTAACACGCCCTGCAACAACATGTAAAGCCGTTCTTCCAGCAACAGTGATGCCTCCCCACACCATAACAGAACCACCCCCAAATCGATCATGTCTGATGACGTTAACGTCTTGGAAGCGCTCGTTTCGACGACGCCACACCCTCCTACGTCTGTCCAAAAAATCAACAGTGAACCTTGACTCATCTGAAAACATCACATTGCTCCAGCGTCGATTATCCCAGTGTTGACGATCCCTACACCAACGACGTCTTGCCTGAATGTGATTATCTCTCAAACAAGGGATCACGCGAGGACGTCGGGCGCGAAGGTGACCTCTATGCAGTCGATTCCGAATCGTCTGGCCACTCACTCTCACACCAGTGTCTGTTTGAAGACGAGCGCTGATCTGATTTGCTGTGATGACACGATTTCTCAAGGCCAAGGTACGGATAAATCGATCCTGGGCTTGAGTTGTCGCCCTTGGTCGACCTGAGCGTGGTCTGTCCTGTACAGATTGTGTATCACGGTATCTGGACCATAGCCTGCTTATGACAGACTGAGAAACATTCATCGTCCGCGCTACAACCGCCTGTGTTGTGCCGATCTGTAGCATGCCAAGGGCACGTAACCTTTCATTTTGGGTAAGCCGACGCATATCAAAATTTGTTTTCTGGTCTCTAAAACAATTAAACTGATGTTTCCACCCTGGAATTCAATGCCACAATGACTGTAATATTCAAAGTCAGAGTCGTGCAAATCTTGGGTTGGACCCCCATGATGATCCCAAGCATCACCTGCATTCCATGCGGTAGCTATTGGTGCGTTTGGGCGTCACATGTAACTGGAAATGTTTCTTCTGTTAGGTTCTATAGTGACTTTTTTCGTAGTCATTTGCATATTTTAGTATTATGCCCCCAAAATCAAATATCCCCTACTTTTTTGAATAGTATATAACACTACTGATAGGCCTCTCTGTAGAAGACGTTCCAAAAAAATATTATGTTGACATTTCGAGAAATAGACCTCTAAAAATGCTCCAAATCGTAAAAATACGACGTTTTCGATTTTCGATCTCATTTTTCGGCTAACCCTGACATTTCAAAAAATGATACAGTGGTTTCACAAAACAGAGTATCCATTTATCTCTCGATTGAGAAAGTTTTAAAAAAATGGTTGTGGGCGTTTCCGAGAAACACGCGTCTAAAGTTGCTCGAAATCGCAAAATACCTTACTTTTCAAGGTCATATAACTTTTTTAGTTTTTGATAGAAACTTGTCGCTGAAGTACCATCTGATAGACAATTCAATTGGCTATTAAACGATATAAAGCTTTAACTAAACGACAAGAACACTGTTGATACATCGCATTTTCCGCACAGACACCCATTTTTCACAATTTTGTCAAAGTTTGGATACCTTTCTTGACTACTTCCGGTGAATAGGGGATTTTCATTTATAGTTCATGGACTGGTCTGGTCCTTCGACTTCATATTCCTGAAGTTTCAGAAAAATCGTTGGAGCCGTTTTAAAAAAATAAGAACTCTACGATTTGACCAAAATGCGAAAAAAAGTGAAAAATCAAAGTCAACATTTCAGAAAAAAAATTATATTGTTGGAATCGGAATGATATCAGCTATCCGAAAATATAACTGAAATTTAAAAATTCCCAAAAATAAAAAAATTAGAAAATTTTGAAAATTTTCCATTTTTCACCAAAAAAATTAGAGCGACAAAGTTTCTAATTTCCACAGTTTTGAACTGCTATCTGCTCAAAAATGTCTCCAGCTATCCAAAAATGTAAATATCTGAAGAATCCATTTAGAATTAAGAGAATAATGGCCGATTTTCAATTTTCGAGCACGTTAAAGATTTGACGCATTTCCGCTATGCGCACAAATTTCGAAATAGCTTTAAGCAGTAGCTGCACACCACTTTTCATGCAGAAAATCAAATTTCAAACCTCTATCTCTTATAGTTGCTGAGATCTAGCTTCCCTCAATAAAAAAAAATATCTAGAATTGCGCGCAATGCTGAAGGCTTTCACTGTCGCAAAGGCGTCACACGATCGCCAGATGCATGACAAAAGACTATCCCCACCACTCCCCCCACCCCCCAAAAAAACCCACACTCTAGCATAACTCAGATATCGACCCCTAAACATGCTCTAACTCCTAAAAATACGCTGTTTTCAATTTTCGATCTCTTTTTTCGGCTACCCATGAAAATTAGAAAAATTGTACAAGGGTTTCACACAATACACTACCCAGTAGAATCTCGATTGAGCAAGTTTGAAAAAAATCATTGGCGGCTTTTCCGAGAAAAGTAATTATATAACTGTTAAATTAAACAACGGATAACTCCTACCTCTTAAAATGATTTATATAATTAGTAAATAATTATTATTATCTAATGATTGTTGTTTTTTTACATATATAGTGTAACCAATATATACATTGTACTTTTATAATCAATATGATACTGTGCATTAGTCGTTTTTCTGTTCTTCTGATTTGAATTTCTTCATGCAATATTTGTAAATCGCCAGTAGGAATAAATGTCTCTTATATAGATACAGTATGCTGGCTGGAAATTACACGGTAGGCTAGCCTTGGGGACTGTTTGTAAATCGCCAGTAGGAATAAATGTTTCTTATATAGATTCATTATGCTGGCTGGAATTTGCACGGTAGGCTAACCTTTGGGACTGCGCTGTATCATACCGTTTGTCATTGAGTCAACTGGCGGGTTTTCGATTCCCATGGTTGTACGTGACAAGGAGTAGGGTTGCCTGTCCAACCTCGTGTTTTTTCTCCGGGTCCTCCGGTTTCCTCCCACTGCTAATGACCCCTAAGCGCAATCGAATTATTAAAATAATGAACCATATGTTAGTCCCGAAATGACCTCTAAACATGCTCGTACAGCGGCGCTAGTCTTCTTTTATATAGAATTCCAACCGCCAAGGGATCTTTTACGGTCACACCAATGTGTACACGGCACTTCGGAATCGCGTTCATGTCAGCTACTCAAATATGTAACTGGTTCAAAAATTGATTGAATATTCAATGAAATATCGCCAATTTTCTGGTTTCGTGCACGTTAAAGATTTGACGTCACTAATAAAAATTTAATTTTAATTAGAGATAGAGTCCATGCTCAAACAACGTCATGCCTTTTATTACAGGTGCAATATTCGATACCACTGTACGATACTACTGCAAACGATTAATAAATTGGACTTTCTTATAAACAGCGCGAGCCGTCGATTTCTGTCCAGATGATTACCGGTATCAGATAATTTTGACACAGAAGCAACAATATTAATTCAAAGGCTAATTATTACACACAGCAATCAACTATTTCTGTTACAGGGTCACTAAACCAATATTTTGGAAAGAAGAAAACACCCATAGTTGAAATAATTTCAGTTCAAATATCATCACTGATAAAAGCACTCTAGAATAGACTCTATACAATGACAAAACGTACAGATTGTATCCCCCACTTATGTTTCGCTTAACAATGAAAGTTGCCGTGTTCAATTTTCGATCCCTTTGTTCTGCTACTCCTGAAATTTGGGACTACTGTACAATCGTTTTATGTATAACACTACCGATAGGCTTCTCTGTAGAAGAAGTTCCAAAAACTAATTATCTTGACTTTTCGAGAAATAGGCCTCTAAAAATGCTCCAAATCGTAAAAATACGACGTTTTCGATTTTCGATCTCTTTTTTCGGCTACCCCTGACATTTCAAAAAATGATACAGTGGTTTCACAAAACAGAGTACCCATTAGCCTCTCGATTGAGAAAGTTTTTAAAAAATCGTTGGGAGACTTTCCGAGAAACATGCGTCCAAAGTTGCTCGAAATCGTAAAAAACGTTTCTTTTCAAAGTCACATAACTTTTTAAATTTTTGATAGAAACATGCCGCTTTAGTACCATCCGATAGACAATTCAATTGGCTATTAAACGATATAAAACTTTAACTAATCGACAAGAACACAATTGATACATCGCATTTTCCGCACAGGCACCCATTTTTCACAATTTTGTCAAAGTTTGGATACCTTTCTTGACTACTTCCGGTGATTAGAGGATTTTCATTTATAGTTCATGGACTGGTTTGGTCCTTCGACTTCATATTCCTGAAGTTTCAGAAAAATCGTTGGAGCCGTTTTAAAAAAATAAGAACTCTACGATTTGACCAAAATGCGAAAAAAAGTGAAAAATCAAAGTCAACATTTCAGAACAAAACTTATATTGTTGGAATCGAATTGATGTCAGCTATCCAAAAATATAACTGAAATTTCAAAATTCCCAAAAATAAAAAAAATAGAAAATTTTGAAAATTTTCCATTTTTCACCAAAAAAATGAGAGCGACAAAGTTTTGAACTGCTATCGGTTAAGAAATGTCTCCAGCTATCCAAAAATGTAAATATCTGAAGAATCCATTGAGAATTAAGAGAATAAGAGCCGATTTTCAATTTCCGTGCACGTTAAAGATTTGACGCATTTCCGCTATGCGCACAAATTTCATTTTACATTTAAGCACTAGCCACCACCCATTTTCACAGGAGAAAACCAAACTTCAGACCTCTATCTCTTATAGTTCCTGAGATATAGCTTCCCCCCCCCCCAAAAAAAAATAATAAGAATAATAATACCTAGTAAAAACAATAGTCTTTCACCGAAGGTGAAAGCCTAATAATAATAATAATATTAATCTTAGTAATAACAATAGTCTTTCACCGAAGGTGAAAGCCTAATAATATTAATCTTAGTAATAACAATAGTCTTTCACCGAAGGTGAAAGCCTAACTAGAATTGCGCGCAATGCTGAAGGCTTTCACTGTCGCCAAGGCGTCACACGATCGCCAGATGCATGACAAAAGACTATCCCCACCTCTCACCCCCTAAAGAAACACACACTCCCCCACCCCCAAATAAAAACACACATTTGCATAACTCAGATATTGACATGTTCTTTGCATGCGCATTACGTTTGAAGGGAATCGAAAAATAAAGTTGATCTACGCGAAATGGAAAAAGAACAGTTTTGCGAAATGGATGAAAAGCTATGTCGCAATAGATATCAAAGTAAAATGAAATGGGGTTTAACGACATTCTGCTCGGAATGGACCATGAGGAATGTTTCGAACGTACAGCGGCGCTAGCTTACTCTTATATACAATTCCAACTGCCAAGGGAACTTTTTTGCTGGACTTCGGAATCGCGTTCATGTCAGCTACTGAAATATGTAACTGGTTCAAAAATTAAATATCGCCAATTTTCTGGTTTCGTGCACGTTAGAGATTTGACGTCACTAACATGTAAAAGTTTACTATTAATTACAGACAGAGTCCAGGATCAAACAACTGAAGCAGTCAAGAGCCAGGATGTTCGCGACTACTTTGTTTTTTTATATTTACTGATACTATCATATTTCATTATTTGTTAGCGTAGGACATTTTCATTTATATATATACTAGCTAGATTACCCGGCTTCGATCGGGGGTCATAACTCCGAAACCGGAAGTGGTAGACTAACGCCACCTGGTCTATGTTACTCCCCGGTCCGAGCTACCCCTATACTACAAATTTCAGACCCGGGGCAGACCTAGTGTAGCCGCCAACCCCGAACAGACCGGCTTCGCTCGTGGGTCATAACTCCGAAACCGGGAGTGGTAGACTAACGCCACCTGGCCTATGTTACTCCCCGGTCCGAGCTACCTCTATACCCCAAATTTCAGACTCGGGGAAGACCTAGTGTAGCCGCCAACCCCGAACAGACCCGCTTCGCTCGGTGTTCATAACTCCGAAACCGGAAGTGGTAGACTAACGCTACCTGGCCTATGTTACTCGGCGGTCCGAGCTAACCGTATACCCCAAATTTCAGACTCGCCAACCCCGAACAGACAGACAGACAGATACCCGGCGTCGCTCGGGGGTCATAACTCCGAAACCGGAAGTGGTAGACTAACGCCACCTGGCCTATGTTACTCCTCGATCCGAGCTCCCCCTATACCCCAAATTTCAGACTCGGGGCAGACCTAGTGTAGCCGCCAACCCCGAACAGACCGGCTTCGCTCGGGGGTCATAACTCCGAAACCGGAAGGGGTAGACTAACGCCACCTGGCCTATGTTACTAACCGGTCCGAGGTACCCCTATACCCGAAATTCAGACTCGGGGCAGACCTAGTGTAGCCGCCAACCCCGAACAGACAGACAGACAGACAGACAGACAAACGACAGTCACAAATATATATATAGATCATAGAAGTCTATAGTGTTATGTTCTTTCGTAACCATTTGTTTAAATACCTTAATTGTTCGTATTTTTCTAACCAGGGTAATGATATAACTATTGGCCGAGAAAGTTCATCCAGATTTTCCGGCTTGATTCTCCCTTGTCAGTGATGCAGGACGGAGGGGCTGAAAGGAAAGCTGTCTAGTCGTTCGGATGGGACGAAAAACCGAGGTCCCGTGTACACATTGGCGTGCACGTAAAAGATCCCTTGGCGCAGTTAGAATTCGATATAAGAGTAGACCGTAGTGCCGCTGTCTGGGCAAAATTCCCCCCATAGCACACTCTATGGCGTATGCCCGTCTTCATTAGCCCAGGTTAGGAGCAGAACAGTAGGACGTTAAACTCCATGCTACTTTCCGATGGCACAGAGGCTTCTTTCTGTTTCAGCGTGCGCTGTATCATACGGTCTGTCATTGAATCAACTGGC
Source organism: Patella vulgata (assembly GCF_932274485.2). Classification (NCBI taxonomy): domain Eukaryota; kingdom Metazoa; phylum Mollusca; class Gastropoda; family Patellidae; genus Patella; species Patella vulgata. The sequence goes on along the minus strand of NC_065881.2, from coordinate 29,704,900 downwards.
GGGGTTTCGATTCCCCGGTTGTAAGTGACAAGGAGTAGGGTCGCCTGTCCAACCTCATGGGTTTTCTCCGGGTCCTCCGGTTTCCTCCCACTGTAAGCGATTTGTTGAAATAAAAGAATTAAACCATATGTTAGTCCAGAAATGACCTAGTTTCTGTCGAGTGGACGTTAAACCCCATCTCTCTCTCTCTTTTCATTCAGGGGGGTTGGATGGCTGAATGGTTAGCGTGCGCGCGCTGTATCATAAAGTCTGTCATTGAGTCAACTGGCGTGGTTTCCAATCCCCGGTTGTACGTGGCAGGGAGTAGGGTCGCCTGTCCAACCTCGTGGGTTTTCTCCGGGTCCTCCGGTTTCCTCCCACTGCTAAAGACCCCTACGCGCAAGCGAATTAATTAAATAAAATTAAACCATATGTTAGTCCCGAAATGACCTAGTTTGTGTCGAGTGGACGTTAAACCCCATTTCTCTCTCTCTCTCTCTCTTTTCATTCAAATATATATCAATTAGGCTTTCTATAGAAGGAGTTCCCCAAAAAATATTAGATTGCCTTTTTGAGAAAAAGACCTCTGAACATGCCCGTACAGTGGCGCTAGTCTTCTTTTATATAGAATTCCAACCGCCAGGGATCTTGTACGGTCACACCAATGTGTACACGGGACTTCGAAATCGCGTTCATGTCAGCTACTCAAATATGTAACTGGTTCAAAAATTGATTGAATATTCAATGAAATATCGCCAATTTTCTGGTTTCGTGCACGTTAAAAATTTGACGTCATTAATAAAAACCTGTACGATAATACTGCAACCCAGCAATAAATTGGATTTTCTTATAAACAACGCGAGTCGTCGATTTCTGTCCAGATGATTACCGGTATAAGATAATTTTTACAAAGAAGCAACAATATTAATTCAAAGACTAATTATTACAAACAGCAATCAACTATTTCTGTTACAGGGTCACTAACCCCATATTTTGGATAGAAAAAAACACTCATGGTTGAAATAATTTTAGTTCAAATATCATCACTGATAAAAGCACTCTTGAATTGGCTCTATACGTTGACAAAACGTACAGATTGTATCCCCTCTTATGTTTCGTTTAACAATGAAAGGTGCCGTGTTCAATTTTCGATCCCTTTGTTCTGCTACTCCTGAAATTTGGAACTGTTGTACACTGGTTTTAAATATAACACTACTGATAGGCCTCTCTGTAGAAGAAGTTCCAAAAAAATATTATATTGACTTTTCGAGAAATAGACCTCTAAAAATGCCCCAAATCGTAAAAATACGACGTTTTCGATTTTCGATCTCTTTTTTCGGCTACCCCTGACATTTAAAAAAATAATACAGTGGTTTCACACAACAGAGTACCCATTTATCTCTCGATTGAGAAAGTTTTAAAAAAATGGTTGGGGGCGTTTCCGAGAAACATGCGTCTAAAGTTGCTCGAAATCGCAAAATACCTTACTTTTCAAAGTCACACATCTTTTTTAGTTTTTGATAGAAACTTGTCGCTGGTGTGCCATCTGATAGACAATTCAATTGGCTATTAAACGATATAAAACTTTAACTAAACGACAAGAACACAATTGATACATCGCATTTTCCGCACAGGCACCCATTTTTCACTATTTTGTCAAAGTTTGGATACCTTTCTTGACTACTTCCGGTGATTAGAGGATTTTCATTTATAGTTCATGGACTGGTTTGGTCCTTCGACTTTATATTCCTGAAGTTTCAGAAAAATCGTTGGAGCCGTTTTTAAAAAATAAGAACTCTACGATATGAACAAAATGGGAAAAAAAGTGAAAAATCAAAGTCAACATTTCAGAACAAAACTTATATTGTTGGAATCGGATTGATGTCAGCTATCCCAAAATATAACTGAAATTTCAAAATTCACAAAAATAAAAATTTTGAAAATTTTGAAAATTTTCCATTTTTCACCAAAAAAATGATAGCGACAAAGTTTCTAAATTCCACAGTTTTGAACTGCTATCTGCTTGGAAATGTCTCCAGCTATCCTCAAAAGTACATATCTGAAGAATCGATTGAGAATTAAGAGAATAATGGCCGGTTTTCAATTTCCGTGCACGTTAAAAGATTTGACGCATTTCCGCTATGCGTAAAAATTTCGAAATAGTTTTAAGCAGTAGCTGCAAGCCAATTTTCCGACATAAAATCAAATTTCAAACCTCTATCTCTTATAGTTGCTGAGATCTAGCTTCCCCCAATAAAAGAAAGAATAACTAGATCTGCATAGCAGATATCAAAGCTTTCATATAAACTTCAAAAGGGGTTATTAGAATCTATGAATCAACAACCACTCTGACGGAAGATATTCTCTGGGCTAAAAAATCTTTTTTCTCTCAGCTACGAGAGATACGTAGAATTAAACCGGCCCAGAGCCGACCGTGTTGATACGAAGCCGCTTATTTGACATTGACACATAACTGAAGGTGAATAGGCCTACCCGTCCAGTTAATACAATGGGCAATCTCACATCGGTCCACTAAAGAGAGGCACATGCTAGTCGCCCCCTACTTCCCCAAGACATTTAGTCCAAACCTTGACTCTCATACATATAAACCATTTGGTACTACATGTACATGTATTTCGTACTTATATCATATTAAACCCCTCGGCCGCCATGTTGAATCACACAGTATTTAACGTTCTATATCCTAACATCTTTATGAAATCAACGACAAATCTAAACTTGGGCACTCCAACCATTTTTATTTTTACATCATTCAGTTTTTTTTAAAACAGTAATTCTATCACAAATTATAGTGAAGACTGGACCACTAAACTAGTTACCCATCAGTTTTTCTTTGTGTTAATGCGTTCTACATTTTCAAAGCAATGATTCTTATAATGTGCGAGCCGCCATGACACCGGCGGATATTATAACTTCGATAGGCGAGAAACTTCAGGTAGCAGTTGGGTTTCATCAAATCATATAATTATGCGGTACGGCTTCACCTTTATTTCAATGGGAATTGGTTTATTATATGTGCAGTGCAGTTTTAGGTCAGTTTATGTGTAAATTAAGGGAGCTATACATAGGCCAGTAACCTTTTTGTAGTCATTTGACTAAAAAAAACTTGCGGAAAGGAACTCCGTAGGACAAGCCACTACTGTGGCAGGAGTAAGGCGGAAGACATCAGTAGTGGAACCATTTCTAAGTTAATCCCGAAGTGCGTTGCTATTGTAAGAATATATAAAATCGGGTTTCCGATCCGCTTTTTTTTTGCTGTAGTTTGAGTAATGAGTTAGAGCGTATATTTTGTAGTCAAAAAATCATTGCAAATAGAAGACCTCATCCCCACCACCACCAACCTGTAATACACTAGCTAGCTTGTGTATTTCCATATTCCATTTCCGAGAGATAGATAGAGAACACGCGAAATATAAAGTGATTTTTCTTACAATCAGGGACCATAATTCATGAAGTTACGATTCGATATGCGCAAATATCGAAAGGAACCATATCTTTGGGTTATAAACATGCATGTCAAGTTTCATCAAAATCTTTCACTGTGAAAAACCGGGGCTAAGTCATCTGAAATCAAACAAATTTTACAATGTAGGTAGTGAAAACAAAATGTTATGTTAAGCGTTGTTCGAGGGTGGGGTGGGTGCATAAAATTCCAAATGCAAAGGGTTATTTTTCGTGCACGCCAATATGCACACAGGATTTCGATTTTTCGTCCTACCTAAAAAACTGCACGCAAAGTTAGTTGTCGGGCCTTCGGTCAAGAACCACAGACAAAGGGAGAGAACGGGGACCTCTGTTTTGCATACCATCCAAGCGACTAGGCACTAATCCTTGTACCATGGACGAGGGGACGGGCGTTTTTCGTCCCATCGAAACGACTAGACACAGATCCTTGCTAGGCCTTCCATACTTCACCACTGCCAACGGGGAACCACTTTGACCTCGGGTTTTCGTACCATCCAAACGACTAGACACTAATCCTTGCAAGGCCTTCCGTTCTGCAGCAAATGAGCCACGCTGGCCTCGTTTTGTCGTAACATACAAACGACTAGACAATGTTTCATAATTTAGTCATGTTCGCGTGGGTGGGTTGGCAGCAGAATTGATATGTACATGATAGTGACACGAGGAGGGGGGGGGGGGAGCGGGGTGTACACAAATCACACAAATCAGAGCTTTGTAATACACGCATATACTTGATATACTAAATACACAAATGGCTGAATTTCGAGACATTTCTGGCACTCTTTTATCACATAATGATAACACTGCATTAATTTCTATATATCAATAAAATATGCCTCAGACCCATTGTTTATTTTTAAATTTTAATTAGACTCGTAACAAAATATATTTTCTGGCAACAAATAGCATATAAATAAAACTAGATTTACTTTCTGATTATTTTTTTTAAATGAAATCATTCCAGGGCTTTTATTGACATTTCAGAAAATGTAGAGTTGGTCCCATGCACTTGAGGCCAAGGTCCTTGAAGTTGTACAGCTGCACCCGGTGACCGATATTTATTTAACGGGGAATAAGTGATAATTCATATTATAACAGTAAATAATTAAAATATCCCATAGGGATTATAATAATATGTATATCATGTAGGTGTGCATGTAGGTTAAAATTGTGACCTCTGTAAATAGGCCCGTTCCTTGCATTTAGTTTTAGAGTTAGGAGTGCTAAAATTGAGAGAGCGAAATGGGGTTGATCGACCACTCGACACAAACTAGGTCATTTCGGGACTAACGTATGGTTCAATTTTATTTCAATAATTCGCTTGCGCGTAGGGGTCTAGCAGTGGGGGGAAACCGGGTGATCCTGAAAAAATACACAGGTTGGACGGGCGACCTACTCCTTGTCACGTACGGAAAGATACCCCAGCAGTCAAAATAGGTCAAAATAGGCGATTTCGGTTTCTAGTGTCGATGCATCGTTACGGTCGGTTTAAAAAATTGTCTTTTAAGGATAATGTGTATAGTACCAATACCTATCACATACGGAAGAGGCGATAAAATCTCTTTGCATTTCCAATTTCAAAATTAATTAAAACCAATATTAAATTCCGAAAATCGTTTTTTTGCTAAAACTCTTTTCTTTTTAATGTGATCAAAATGGGGGTAAAGCACAGAGTCAGGGGTGGTAATGGGCGTATTGTGTCCTAATTTCATGGTTTTCGGACAATCGGTGCCGGTGTCACGGCGAAATTCCACTTTTTTCCCCTCATGGAAGCCGTAAATTGACGCAAGGAGTAGGGTCGCCTGTCCAACCTTGTGGGTTTTCTCCGGGTCCTCCGGTTTCCTCCCACTGCTAAAGACCCCTACGCGCAAGCGAATTATTGAAATAAAATTAAACCATATGTTGGTCCCGAAATGACCTAGTTTGTGTCGAGTGGACGTTAAACCCCATTTCTCTCTCTCTCTCTCTCTCCGTAAATTGACTTGAGGCCAGTGTCCTTTAAGTTGTACAGCGGCACCAGGTGACCGATATTTATTTAACGGGGAATAAGTGATAATTCATATTATAGCAGTAAATAATTAAAATATTTCATAGGGATTATAATAATATATCATGTCTGGGTATTACAGGGTTAAAACCAATATTAAATTCCGAAAATCGTTTTTTTGCTAAAACTCTTTTTTTTTAATGGGATCAAAATGGGGGTAAAGCACAGAGTCCGGGGTGGTAATGGGCGTATTGTGTCCAAATTTCATGGTTTTCGGACAATCGGTGCCGGTGTCACGGCGAAATTCCACTTTTTTCCCCTCATGGAAGCCGTAAATTGACTTCGAAAAAAAAACCACGAAAGGCAGGTTACAAGAACAAACGACTTGAACGAATGCAGGTATCACCTTGAAATTTTCAGGGTGCCTAGGTACCAACGTGAAAAGTTGCTCGCCGGAATTTAGTACTCATGGTACCGTTGGTTCCTGTGTAGCGCATGCGCGAAATCAAAACCAGCTAAACTCGAAAACAACCTTGTCGGCACGGAAAACATCAAATGAGAAATTCGAATTTTTGAAATATTCAAATACCAAACATTCGACCATGATCCAGGCTATCCTCAAATGTATTAATTTCGGTAATAGGAGACAGATTCTCTAAGCCACGACCAATTGTGTATGTTTTCAAGCCCATAAATGTGGATTTTTCACTAATTTTCATTTTCATTTCAAAATGGCGTCCATCAGTTGACCTAAATCAAAATTCTAAACCGATAGATTTTTAGGCTTTCCTTCAAGCATTCAGAAAATGTAACTCTTATGTCTTTAAGTAAAATATTGCAAAAGCCGTATGGACTTTTCACATTTTGAGATGGTGGCACTTCCGGTTTGCTCGACAAACTCCATATTTTGTGTACTCATCAGTACTGTCTTAGCTAGTACAGAAAAAAAATTTCAAGACAATCTGACCTATATTTCGTCGATTTTTTTGAAAACTTTGATCCTTAATTTCACCAAGGGGAGATAATTTAGAAAATTTCCAAGGACATCATTGAAGTCGCATTGGCAAGATCTACTAACATTCTAAATTTCACGAAAATCGCACAACTATTAAAGAAGTTGTCAAATTGGTAATAACTTCCGGTTCGAAATGACAGCGACGAATTTTCGAAATGCCAAAATCCGAAATTGCAGATTTGAAGTAAATGTTTCAAGATACTCAAAGAAAAAAGAATTAGTAAAATAGGTCAAATAGTCACAGAGTTACAGCATTGTAGGTCAAATGCATTCCTTCGTAAAATTCGGTGATTTCGGATTCGTAAAACGTTTTGAAAATATATTTAATCAACAGCCACCACCCATTTTTGGGGGGATAGGTAAAAGTTTCAGAACGATCCTATGGTTAGATTCTGAGAAATCCGATTTGTGGACAAAACACAAAAAAAAATAACAATAATAATCTTAACAGAAACAATAAGCTTTCATATGTAATATGAAAGCTTAATAATATTAATCTTAGTAATAACAATAGACTTTCACCGAAGGTGAAAGCCTAATAATCTTAGTAATAACAATAGTCTTTCACCGAAGGTGAAAGCCTAAATAGAATGAGCTCATACGATCATACAGATACCACAAAATGGTTTCTAAATTGTACGGTTGCAGAGAAATAGACGATTTTCTACAAATCACTTTTCAAGGTTTTTGGTCTATAAAAGTGGCAATTATTATTCGATTTATATAAAATTTTCGCCATGTGATGATGCTATTTCTGATTTCATCAATTAATTTAACATTTTCATTATCACCGAAAATAATGTAATTTTGTCAGGATCACTGACATGTAACAAATGTATAAAATGAAATGATTGCTGGATTTGGTTGATTCTGCGTCCATTTTATTTCATGTGTGCAATGCTTAAGTGGAAACCTGTTTAACGGTTTCATTGGTACCGGAAGTACCTAGTTCTTCTTCTTATTAGGCTTTCAGACTATTGAGATTACTAAAATTATTATTATTAGGCTTTCAGATTTTCGTCTGAAAGCCTATTGTGATTACTAAAATTATAATTATCATTCTTTACATATACCGATATGTAACCTAATTTTCGACCGGGAAACCATGTGGTGGCCACTTGATAAACTATTTTTGAAACTTCTGCGCAGACCGGAAGTGGCCTAAATGGCCATAATCAAAATTCGGGCGTAGTTTACTTAATTCTTGACCAATGACATTTCTGGAAACCCTGTAACTTTTCCTAGAAGATAGCAGTTGAATATTTCGCTGTCATTTTACGTCCGAAATTTTAAAAAAAGTTGTTTAAGAGACAATTTTTTTTATTTTTCCAAATTGTCAAGTTTGACCTACATATATGAATACCTGAAGTCAATTCGATTCCAGCAATATAAGTTTCATTCAAAGTTATCACCCTTTATTTTTCGAATTTTTTCGAATTTTCTGCCCATTTTATAACCCTTATATTTTTTTGAAAGCCTCAATCGATGTTTCTGAAACTCCTGGATCATACACCCAAATGGTCAAAACGTTGCATAAAGCAATTCCAACAATGATCCGTAAACCGGAGCATGTTCAGTAATTTAACGAATTTTTTACTTTTTTCAAACATTGACGCCCTTTTTCGACCACTTATATTATTTCAACAATTTTATTTTTGGATTCACACACTAGGCTCCAAAACGGAAAATACTACATTTTCGACGTACCATAATTTATTTGCTAACCATCGAAATCGTATCATTTAGATGTCATATGATAGTCCATTAACGTGGCTATCCAACGACTTTTAGTTCTTTTGGTCCGTTAATATCTGACGTAGAAATCAAGTTTACCGCCAGAGCGCCAATTTTTTTCCATTTTTTTTCCATTTTTTGAAATACTTCTATATGGAGATTATTGGCAGGATAGTTTTAATAACTGGTTTGGGTAATTGAATGGTCGCAGGGCTCTATAATGATATATTATATTATCTGATCAGATAAAATGCCCCTGAGAAATCCTATGTTCAAGAGTGCTAAAAAAGCAAAATAGAAGCATTAAAATAATATAAGTGGTCCAAAAAGAGCCTCAATCTTTGAAAAAATTTGAAAAATCTTTAAATTGCTGAAAATGCTCTTCTATTTTTCTTTGTTTTGAAAACAGCTCAATGGATGTTTCTGAAAATTCTGCTACAGAGAGTTAACTATCCAAACAACTTGTGAAAAGTATCCCGACAATGATCCAAAAAAGTAACATGTAAAAAAATGGTGATCTTGCGAAAAAAGTGATTACTACGCCAGATTTCACCGAATCAAAACAACTAAAGTGTCATTGGATAGCCCGCACAATGGACGATCTTATGACATCTCAATGGTAAAAAATCGCTGGTAAGGCAATATATTATGAGAAGCTGAAAATATAGTTTTTTCCTTTTTGGTTCCTATTCAGACGCTTTTTTCTCGAAAACTACTCTTATGTCCTTTCTTAAACTTCTTTTACGTAGAGTGCTTATGGTGGTCTAGGGTGTGAATCAAAATTTAAAAGCCTCAATATAGTATAAATGGTCCAAAAAGGGCCACAATCTTTGAAAACAGTCGAAAAATCGTTATATTTGTAAATCGGCTTCTAATGGTATACCAATTATTTGCTAAATATCGTTAAATATCTTCTAATTTTCATTTCTTTCTGAAACGTCTGGTAGAGGAAGTTAAGTTTCCATACCACTTGTTAAATCTATCCCGACAATGATCCGTAAACCGGAAGTAGTCGAAAACATATTCGATATTTAAAAAAAAACAGTAAAAAATTGGTGCTCTTGCGGAAATCGTGATTTCACCGTCGGGTGTGACCGGATCAAAACATCTAACGTATCGTTTGGTAGCTCGATGAATGGGCTATTGTATGACAAACTTCCTGTCTGATTCCTGAAAGCCGGTTCAGTGCTGCTTGCAGGTCTAGTTATTTTTATTTTTCCTCCCTGGAGCCTATTTCTCAGTATCAGTAACAGATAGCAATCTGTGACCTAATTTTCTATTGGGAAACCCTGTGGTGGCTACTTGATCGACTACTTTTGAAACCTCTGCTCAGACCGGAAGTGGTCGAATTTGGTACGGTAACCAAAAATAAGAAACTGGCCGTAGTTTTGTCAATTATGTTCCTATTTTCAAACAAATGACATTACCGGAAACCCTGAGTCATTTCCGGAACAATAACAGTTGAATATTTTGAAATTTCGAAACTTTGTCGTTGACTTATATCGTTCGAAAATTGAAAACATGTAGTTAACGAGACAATTTTTGTTAATTTTCAAAATATTCAAATTTGACCTACATTTTTGGATACCTGATGTCGATCCGATTCCAGTCATATCAGTTCCCGTCAAGGTTATCGCCCTTTTTTTTCGATTTTTTTTTCGAATTTGTTGCCCATTTTGTATCCTACTTTTTTCTTTTACGACCAAATCGATGTTTCTGACACTTCTGGAGCATGAAGTCATATGACCATAGCAAGGAATAAAGCAATTTCAACAATGATCCTTAGACCGGAAGTAGTCGAAATAATGTCCAATATGTTGAAAACAAACCAAAAAAATGGATACTTTTGGAAAAAACGCGATTTCTCCGTCCGATATCACCGGATTAAACTAATTAAGGTAGCGTTGAGTGACCCGATGAATGGGCTATCGTGTGATACGGATACTATGACCAGGCAGCAAAATATGGCACGCTAAAAATGAAGTATTTTCTGATTTGGAGCGTTTTTGGACGCCTTTATCTCAAAAAGTTAACCTATAATTTTTCTTTAGCTTTCTCTATCCAATAACTATTCGATAGTCTTGTGCACGAAGCCATTAATTTAATAAGACTTTGAAATGTCTGGAATAGGATAAAAAAAAGGGACTGAAAATCGAAAAAAGTCGAAAAATCGTGAAATTTTGGAAAATGCTCTATTACTTTATTATTTAAACAGGTTTTTTTACAAAAAAGCCAACACATTCAGATAGCTGACCTAATTACGATTCTAGCGATGTGTAATACATGTATGTATTGAAATACTGAAATTTAATTTTCGACATTTTTGCATTTTTGGCACTTTTGAACATAGGATTTCTCAGGGGTATTTTATCCGATCAGATGATGTAAAATATCATTACAGAGACCTGTGGCTATTTAATTGCCAAAACCGGTTATCAAAACTATCCAGACAATAATCTCCATACCGGAAGCATTAAAAAAATGAAAAAAAGGGTTAAAAGAAATTGGCGCTCTTGCGAAAAACTTGATTTCTCCATCAGATGTTAGCGGACCAAAAGAACTAAAGCGTCATTGGATAGCCCGAATAATGGACGATCTTAAGACATTCAAATGGTACAAATTCGCTGGTTAGGCAATATATTATGGGACGCTGAAAATATAGTATTTTCCTTTTTGGAGGCTATTCAGATGCTTTTATCTGGAAAACTACTATTATTTCCTTTCAGAAACTTATGTTAATTAGAGTCCTAAGGGTGGTTTGGGGTGTGAATTCAAATTCAAAAGCCTCAAAATAGTATAAATGGCCCCAAAAGGGCCCCAATCTTTGAAAAAAGTCGAAAAATCGTTATATTTATGGAGATCTATTTATGTTCTGCATGATTTGGTGTCCGTCTCGTTTCTTTTTTGCCATTTTGATTGCCTATCTGTATTGACTTTTGGGTGTAGAATTGATGAAGAGGTATTGAATTTCTATTTTCTGCCTGATTTGAAACTTTTATGGCGTAAGAATACATCAAGTCAAGAAGCCTTGTTTTGTTTTTGCTCTAACAATGTCATGATATTCTGTCCCCAGTCTGCTATGAATATCAGTGAATTGAAATTTTGGTGGTCAACCCTTATACAAATTCAGTACTCTGACCATCCCATAATATCATACTAGCTGTATTGTAAAGGGAAGTTCTCGACGAAATTTAGGGAATGGGCTACTGCATGTAGAACACCAGTGATTCACCATTGGAGAAATTAATAGTGGTATGCCTACAAATATATTGGATAATCAACCATCTAAAAAAAACCAAAAAAAACAATCTCCTGGTTAGGCATGGGCAAGGGAACTTTTCGTGAAATATTGACAACAATCTAAAACCCCTCCTGTACGTTGAAGATTAGGGGGTTGTGGGGGTTGGAAACTACGCGACTTGATGCGATTACAGACCCTTGTTATTTCACGTGTGTAATAGCTAATCGTGAAAATCTATTTCGCATACCGACTTGGCTGATGAAGAAATGTGGTTTAACATCCATCGACACAAAATAGGTCATTTTGGGCATAACTTATGGTTAAACTTCATTTCAATAATATGCTTGTGCGTTTGGGTCTTTAGCAGTGGGAGAAAACCAGATGACCCTATGCCCTGGTCACGTACAGTAGGGTTCTGGAATCCACAGCACTTTGACTTCGTGACAGAAACTTTCGCAGTGGGAGGAAACCCAGGAGATTGGACAGGCCCTAGTCCTTGTCATGTATAATCTATGACACATCCACACCAATCGATTCAATGATAGACCTCATGATGGAATGCGGACGCGTTAACCGTTTGGTCACCCCCCCCCCCCTGTATTTTCGTCAATTCGTTACCTATTTTCAAACAAATGACATTTTTGGAAACCCTGAATCCTTTCCGAGACAATGGCTATCTCACATTTTATAAATTTCGAACATTAAATCTATGGCTTTTGTCGTACGAAATTTGAAAATGCTTTGTTTACGAGACCTACATTTTTGGATACCTGAAGTCTATCCAATTCCAGCAATATAAGTTTCATTCAGTGTTATCGCCCTTTATTTTTCGAATTTTTTCGAATTTTCTGCCCATTTTATAACCCTTATATTTTTTTTAAAGCCTCAATCGATGTTTCTAATATTCCTGAATCATAAAGCCATATGCTCAAACCGTTGGATAAAGTAATTTCAACAATGATCCATAGACCGGAAGTAGTCGAAATAATGTCCGATATTTTGAAAAAACGCAAAAAATGGGTGCTTTTAGAAAAAACTCGATTTCTCCTTCCAGTATCAATGGATTAAACAAATTAAGGTATCGTTAGACAGGCAGAAGATTGGACTGTCGTATGATACCCAATTCATACGGATACGATGACATGACCAGATTTGAAAATATGGCACGCTGAATATCAAGTATTTTCTGATTTGTAGCGTTTTTGGATGCCTTTATCTCGAAAACTACTCCAACGATTTTTTAAAACTTTCTCTACGGAGAGTCCCTTCGGAGGTATTGTGCATGGAGCAGTCCAATAAGACTTTGAAATGTCTGGAATAGAATAAAAAGAGGGACTGACAATCGAAAAAAGTCGAAAAATCGTGAAATTTTGGAAAATGTTCTTTTACTTTATTATTTAAACAGATTTTTACAAAAAGGTTACACATTCAGATAGCTGACCTAATTACGATTCTAATGATGTATAATATGTATTGAGTTATTGAAATTTAATTTTCGTATATTGACATTTTTGCATTTTTGGCACTTTTGAACATAGGATCTCCCAGGGGCATTTTATCTAATCAGATAACGTAATATATCATTACAGAGCCCTGTGGCTATTTAATTGATCAAACCGGTTATTAAAACTAGCCCGACAATAATCTCCATACGGGAAGTATTCAAAAAATAGTTTTAAAAAATGGCGCCATGGAAAACGCATCCCTTTTTTCCCCAAATATTTTATTACTAGGTGGTTTTGTATGTATAATATTATGCAATACTATGAACTATTGTTTCACACAATGCTCCCAAACGCAAAAAATATCGGCCCGTGTGCACAAAAAAAAAATTGCACGAGATGCACATGAAAACCCCAATATTCACGTGCAGTATTGTGTGTGAGCCCTTTAAAAGCATGTTTTCAACTTAATGTGCAGTACATGAACTGTGAAACGTCAATCTGTCGTAATTTGTTGTTGGACGTGTGAAGGAATCGAGCTAGAGATGCCGAGACTTACTGAAAATCAATGGAATGAGGCCATGGAAATGTCCAGGGCTGTCATGTCTACACGTGCTATTGCCAGACACTTCAATTGTCATCAGTCCACTATTGTAAGGTTGGTGGAACGTGTTCGAGTTACTGGATCAACACATGACCGTCACTGTCGTGGTCCACAACGCGTTACAACCCAGGCTCAAGACCGCTACATCCGGGTCACTCATCTGCGTTACAGATTACGCCCACCGACTGGAATAGGTGCAGCAGTCGTCGGAAGACAAGGACCAGTAAGTGCCAACACCGTAAGACGTCGTCTAAGAGAAGTGGGACTCCTTGCACGACGACCTTATGTTGGAGCTATCCTCAGGGATCATCACCGTTAGCGCCGTTTGATATGGGCTCAAGGACACCAGACATGGAGAAGAGTAGACTGGCAAATTGTGCTCTTCAGTGATGCGAGTCGCTCTCATCGTTATCACGCTGGTGGCCGTCAACGTGTTTGGAGACGTCTTGGGGAACGTCTTGCAGACTGCTGCGTCTTCGAAACGAATCGATGGGGTGGGGGAAGTGTAATGGTGTAGGGAGGCTTCACATTTCATCACCGGACCGCCCTAGACATTTGCAGGGGTCGCGTTAATGCTGTAGCTGTAGCTGTAGCCTACCGTGATGATGTCTTGCAACCAATTGTTGTTCCGATGTTTCGAGCGCACTTCAGCACTTCCAACAGGATAATGCACGTCCGCATACCGCCCGTTTTAGTATGAACTACCTGGCTGCTAACAACATCAATGTCTTGGACTGGCCAGCCATGTCTCCGGACTTGGCACCGATGGAGGATGTCTGGGATGAGATTGGACGCCGTCTGTATCGGAGACCACAGATGCACACCATTGCTGCTTAAGAAGCTGCTCTTGTCCAAGAATGGAACAATTTGCCTCGGGCCTTCTTTCAAACATTGGTAAATTCCATGCGACGTCGCTGCACAGCGTGCGTAAGAGCCCGTGGAGGACACACGCGCTACTGACATCTGTGTCGTACTTTTGGTTTTGACCCCTCTGACTTTGTACCGTTGATTACAGATTGAACACCCATAAGTGTACAAATGTGTTGTGATTGATGTGTTCCCATTTCAATATTGTTCACAATAAGAAGCAAAATAAATAAGATATGTTTACAGGATCATTTTGTTATACGAAGAACTAAGTGATGCGTTTTCAATGGCGCTCAGTATATTAGCGGACCATAAGAACTAAAGTGTCGTTGAATAGCACCATTAATGGACTATTATATGACATCTGAATGATACGATTTCAATGGTTAGAAACTAAATTATGGTACGCCGAAAATGTAGTATTTTCCGTTTTGGAGCCTTTTGAGACGCCTTTTTCTCGAAAACGACATCTACGATTTTTCTTAAACTTTTTTTTACTCAGAGTCTTATCAGTGGTATATAGCGTGAATCCAAAAATAAATGCATTGATATAATATAAATGGTCTAATAACAGCCTCAATCTTTGAAAAAAAGTAGAAAAATCCTTAAGTGACTGAAAATGCTCTTCTATTTTTCTTTGTTTTGAAAACAGCCCAATGGATGTTTCTGAAACTTTTGGTACAGAAAGTCAGGTATCCAAACAACTTGTTAAAACTATCCCGACAATGAAAAAAAAACCCGGAAGTAGTCGAAAAAATATCCGATATTTTGAGAAAAAAAACGTAAAAAGTAAAAAAAATGGTGATCTTGCGAAAAAAGTGATTACTTCGCCAGATTACACCGAATCTAAACAAATAAAGTCTCATTGGATAGCCCGAATAATGGACGTTCTTATGACATCCAAATGATACAAATTCGATGCGTAAGGTAATAGATTACGGGACGCTGAATATCTAGAATTTTCCTTTTTAGAGCCTATTCAGACGCTTTTATCACGAAAACTACTCTAAATTTGTTTCTTCAACTTCGGGTACTTAGGATCCTAACGGTGGTTTAGGGTGTGAATGCAAATCCAAAATGGTCAATATAGTATAAACGGTCCAAAAAGGGCCGCAATCTTTGAAAAAAAGTCGAAATGATTGAACAGGCTTGTAACGGTATAAGGGAGGTAACTACTCCTAACAAGTTCGGCTCGGGCTAGCAATTATTTGCTAAATATCGTTAAATATCCGATATTTTGAAAAAAAACCAGTAAAAGATTGGTACTCTGGCGAAAATCGAGATTTCTCCGTCGGGTGTCATTGAATCAAAACAAATAAATTATCGTTGGTAGCTGATGTGGCTAGATGGATGCAGAACACTATTAATTTTGCATATCTCGGTAGTGCCGGTTATTTTTAGATATATTCCCCCTCCCCTCCTTTGCATATTGTTGCCATCGGTATTGACATTTTGGTGTAGAATTGATGCAGAGGTATTGAATGTTCTGCATGATTTGGTGTCCGTCTCGTTTCTTTTTTGACATTTTGATTGCCTATCTGTATTGACATTTCGGTGTAGAATTGATGAAGAGGTATTGAATTTCTATTTTCTGCCTGGTTTGAGACTTTTATGGCGTAAGAATACAACAAGTCAAGAAGCGTTGTTTTGTTGTTGCACTAACACGGTCATGATATTCTGTCCCCAGTCTGCTATGAATATCAGTGAATTGAAATTTTGATGGTCAACCCCTATACAAATTCAGTACTCTGATGATCCCATGATGTCATACTAGCTGTGCTGTAAAGGGAAGTTCTCGACGAAATTTAGGGAATGGGCTACTGCATCTAGAACACCAGTGATTCAACATTGGAGAAATTAATAATGGTCTGCCTACAAATATATTGGATAATCAACCATCTAAAAAAACCAAAAAACCAATCTCCTGGTTAGGCATGGGCAAGGGAACTTTTCGTGAAATATTGACAACAGTCTAAAACCCCTCCTGTACGTTGAAGATTAGGGGGTTGCGGGTGTCGGGGACTACGCGACTTGATGCAATTACAGACCCTTGTTATTTCAGGTGGTTAATAGCTAATTGTGAAAATCTATTTCTTATACCGACTTGGCTGATGAAGAAATGTGGTTTAACATCCATCGACACAAAATAGGTCATTTTGGGCATAACTTATGGTTAAACTTCATTTCAGTAATATGCTTGTGCGTTGGGGTCTTTAGCAGTGGTAGGAAACCAGATGACTCTATTCCTTGGTCACGTACAGCAGGGGTCTGGAATCCACAGGACTTGACTTCGTGACAGAAACTTTCGCAGTGGGAGGAAACCCAGGAGATTGGACAGGCCCTAGTCCTTGTCATGTATAATCTATGACACATCCACATCAATCGATTCAATGATAGACCTCATGATGGAATGGGGCGCGTTAACCATTTGGTCACCCCCACCCCCACCTTTTCTTAAAATATGTGACTGGCACTCCCACAGCTGCTTAGGTAGAAAATAGCAGCAAAGTGGTGCACATTACTAGAAATAGATAATCAATTTAGAAAATTGTGAAAATCTTTTTTTTAACAAGTGTGGTATGAAGGATTTTTGCCCGGACAGCAGTGCTATAGGGAACTTATTTAGTATTCCAATTGTTTTGGGTTGTGTAACGTGCAAGCAAATGCGTACATAGATCCTAGGTTTCTCATCCCCTCTGACTATATTTTGTCCTTTGTCAGGTCATCCATCATCCTTACACTTTTTACAAGGGAAGAACCAAGCTGGAAAATCTGATAATTTCTCGACTAATATGGAGATTGACTATTGGACCTAGAGGTTAGCGAGTTGTGGTCTAGGGTGTGCATCCAAATGTAAAAGACTTGAAATGATATAAATGGTCTAAAATGAGCCTCAAACTTTGAAAAAAATTTGAAAAATCGTTAAATTACTGAAAATGCTCTTCTATTTTTCTTTTTGTTCAAAATTGCTCAATGGATATTTCTGAATCTTCTGGTACAGGAAGTTAAATGCCAACGCCACGTTTTAAAACTATCCGAAAATAAATATTGTTTTTGTTAAGATTATTATTAAGCTTTCATATGAAATTGTTTCTGTTAAGATTATTATTATTATTATTATGATTTTGTGTTTTGTCCGCAAATCAGATTTCTCAGAATCTAACCATAGGATCTTTCTGAAACTTTGACCTATCCCTCTAAAAATTGGTGGTGGCTGTTGATTAAATATATTCTCAAAACTTTTTACGAATCCGAAATCTCCGAATTTTACGAACGAAGCAATTGACCTACATACCCATAACTCTGTGACTATGTGACCTATGTTACTATTTTTTTTCTTTGAGTACCTTGAAATATTTACTTCAAATCTGCCATTTCCGAATTTCGAAAATTACGTCGTTGTCATTTCGTCCCGGAATTAAAACAGAATTGACAACTTCTTTAATATTGGTACGATTTTCATGAAATTTGGAATGTATATAGATCTCATTGACCCAACTTCAACGACACCATTAGAAATGTCCTAACTTGTCTCCCCTTGGAAAATTAAGGATCAAAGTTTTTTTTAAAAAAGCGACTGAATATAGGTCAGATTGCCTTGAAATTTTTTTTCTATACTAGCTATGACACTATTGAATAGTACACAAAAAATATAGTTTGTAGCTCAATCCAGAAGTGCCACTATCTTGAAATGTGAAATATCCTTATGGCTTTTTTGATATTTTACTTACAGACAAGGGAATTATATTTTACGAATCCTTGAAGAAGTGCCCATAAAATGTAGAGCTTAGAATATTGATTGCTGGCAAATGATGGACGCTATTTTGAATTGAAAATGAAAAATAGTGAAAAATACACATTAATGGGCTTGAAAACACACACACAATAGGTTATGGCTGAGAGAATCCGTCTCCTATTACAGAAATTATTACATTTCTTGATAGCCCGGCTCAGGCATGAATTTATGGTATTTCAAAATTTCGAATTTCCACTTTGACGTTTTTCGTGCAGACAAATTTGTTTACACGACAATTTCTTTCTTAAGATTCTGTCAAACTTATATCCATGAATCTAATCTTTGGATCTTTTTAAATCTTTAACCTGTCTCCCAGAATGGATGTTGACTTTGGAATACATATTTTGAAAACGCTTTACAAATCCGAAATCACCAAATGTTAATGACGAAAGAATTAACCTACATAGCTGTAACTTTGTGAATATTTGACCTATTTTACATATTCATATTTCTGTGGGTACTTTGAAACATTTTTGTCATTGAGTCAACTGGCGTCCAACCTCGTGGGTTTTCTTGGGATCCTCCGGTTTCCTTCCACAGCTATATACCCCAACGCGCAAGCGAATTATGGAAATAAAATTGAACCGTATGTTAGTCCCGAAATGACATAGTTTGTGTCGAGTGGACGTTAAACCCCATTTCTCTCTCACTCTCTCCAAAAATATAAGATTCATTATAAGTTATCTTAGTTTATTGTTCGATATTTTCTCGGCATTTTCCCAGCCATTTTCTACTCATTTTCTGATTCTTCTGGGTTTTAAACGCCTTGAACGTTTAAACTTCTGCAACGGAAAGTAAATCCGGTTTCAGCAATACGGTCTCAGCAATATCTTTTTATTTTTAGATAACCTTTTGGCCACGGGGAATGGTTCTCGTTATATTTTAGAAGTCTATTAGTTGACTCGACTTCACTCTTCAGCCCGTTTCAATACTTGCTACGTTAAAGCTTAGCAACCTAAAATTTTAAACGTAGACAAATATCCAGATTATATAGCCATCACTATCTTTAAAGTTTTAAAATAAGTAAATGAAATGATCCGTATTTTAAACTACTGGAACGGGGAGTCAATTCGATTACAACAATACAAGTCTCAGTTATTTCCCTTTATTTTTCAATTTTGTTTGCCCGGGTGCAATGTTACTCACTATACACTGTATATACGCATAAATATCAGCATTTTCTAGCATTGTTTCCCCTTGTAAGTGGTACAGAACAGAGGCCCTGACAAGAACAGTTGTCTAATTGTTCGGATGGGCCGATCAACTGAGGGTCCATGTTAAAGATCCATTGGCAGTTAAAATTCGATATAAGAGTAGGTCATAGTGCCGATGCCCGGGCAAAATTTACCTCATAGCATTCTTTATAACGTATGCCTGTCTTAATTAGCCCAGTAGAAGCAGAACAGGAGGATGTTAAAGCCCATTTCATTTTATATAATAACCGTGCAATTTAGGGTTGTATAATTTTCCAAATGACCATTCTACGACACAATGTATTTGTGCGACATTTTCCTACCATTTTTTTTAGATATTTCCCGCCATTTTTATTTCATTTTCTCATCTGTCCCGTTTTTCAATATCTAGATCCGTATTTTAAACTTCTGGAAAGGGGAGTCAATTCGATTGCAGCAATACATGTCTCAGTTATTTCCTTTTATTTTCCAGATTTTTTTTGCCCGGGTGCAATGTTACTCACAATATATACGTATATAACTTCGAGTTTTGATCGATTTTAATAACTCTTTTTCCTTGTTAAGATTCTTTATATAACCCATGACATGTGACAGAAACTGACCGTGAATATGAAAGCTTTCATATCTGCTTTGCAGATCTAGTTATTATTGTTTTTTCCCCGCGGGAGCCTATTTCTCAGTGCCTATAACAGATACCGATCTGGGACCTAATTTTCTATCTGGAAACCATGTGGTGGCTACTTGATAAACTATTTTTGAAACTTCTGCGCAGAAAGGAAGTGACCGAATTTCGTGTGGTGCCAAAAAGGTAAAAAAATGGTCGTAGCTTCGTCAATTCTGTACATATTTCCATACAAATGACATTTTCGGAAACCCTGTGTCTTTTCTCGGACGAAAGCAGTTGAAAATTTCGAAATTTCGAAACTTCGTCGCTGACTTCTAGCGTTCGAACAATGAAAATATGTTGTTTAAGAGACAATTTTCAAATTTGACCTACATTTTTGGATACCTTAAGTCCATCCGATTTCAATAATATAAGTTTCATTCCGAGTTATCGCCCTTTATTTTTCGAATTTTTTCGAATTTTCTGCCCATTTTCCAACCCTTATTGGGTTTTTTGGAAAGCACCAATCGATGTTTCTGAAAGTCCTGGAACATAAAACTATATTGTCAGAACATTGGATAAAGCAATTTCAACAACAATCCGTGTACCGGAAGTAGTCGAAATAATGTCCGATATTTCGAAAAACAAAACCGCAAAAAATTGGTGTTTTGGGCGGAAGCTAGATTTCTCCGTCCAGTATCATTGGATTAAATAAACTAAGGGATCGTTGGGCGGCAGAAGGATTGGACTATCGTATGATTCCCAATTCATACGGATACTATGACCAGGCAGCACAATATGGCACGCTGAAAGACAAGTATTTTCTGATTTGGGGCGTTTTTGGACGTCTTTATCTCAAAAACCTAACCTACAATTTTTTTTAATTTTCTCCATCGAGAGTCCATTCGATAGTCTTGGGCATGAAGCCATACAATAAGACTTTGAAATGTCTGGAATAGGATAAAAAAAGGGACTGAAAATCGAAAAAAGTCGAAAAATTGTGAAATTTTGAAAAATTCTCTATTACTTTATTATTTAAACAAAGTCGAAAAATCGTGAAATTTTGGAAAACAGATTTAAACAGATTTTTACAAAAAAATTACACATTCATATAGCTAAGCTAATTACGATTCTAACCATGTATAATATGTATTGAAATATTTAAATTTTATTTTCGATATATTGACATTTTTGCATTTTTGGCACTTTTGAACGTAGAATTTCCCAGGGGCATTTTATCTGACCAGACAATGTAATATATCATTACAGCGCCCTGTGGCTATTTAATAGACCAATCCGGTTATCAAAACTATCCCGACAATAATCTCCATACCGCAAATATTCAAAAAATGAAAAAAATGTTTAAAAAAAATAGCGCTATTCCGAAAACTTGAAATCTCATTCAGATGTTAGCGGACCAAAAGAACTAAAGTGTCGCTGGATAGCCCCATTAATAGACTATCATATGACATCTGAATGATACGATTTAGATGGCTAGAAAATAAATTATGGTACGCCGAAAATCTAGTATTTTCCGTTTAGGAGCCTTTTGAGACGCCCTGTTCAAAACGACACGTACAAATTTTCTTAAACTTTTTTTATTTAGAATCCTATAGGTGGACTAGGGCGTGAGTCCAAAAATATAAGCATCGAAATAATATGAGTGGTCCAAAAAGAGCCTCAATCTTGGAAAAAAGTTGAAAAATCCTTAAATTACTGAAAATGCTCTTCTATTTTTCTTTGTTTTGAAAACAGCTCAATGGATGTTTCTGAAACTTCTGGTACAGAAAGTTAACTATCCAAACAACTTGTTAAAACTATCCCGACAATGATCTAAAAACCGGAAGTAGTCGAAAAAATATCCGATATTTTGGAAAAAAAAGTAAAAAGTAAACAAATGGTGATATTGTGAAAAAGGTGATTACTACGCCAGATTTCAACTAAAGTGTCATTAGATAGCCCGAATAATAGACGATCTTATGACATCTAAATGATACAAATTCGATGCCTAAGGCAATGGATTATGGGACGTTGAAAATCTAGTATTTTCCTTTTTGAAGCCTATTCAGACGCTTTTATCTTGAAAATTAGTATTATTTTTTCTTCAACTTGTGTTACTTAGAGTCCTATCGGTAGCCTAGGTTGTGAATCCAAATTTAAAAGCGTCAATATGATATAAACGGTCCACAAAGGGCGACAATCTTTGAAAAAAGTCGAAAAATCGTTTAATTACTGGAAATGCTCTTCTATTTTAGTTTTTAAACTGCTCAATGGATGTTTCTTAATTTCTGGTACAGGAAGTCAAATTCCCAAGCCATTTGTTAAATCTATCCCGGCAATGATATGTAAACCCGAAGTAGTCGAAAAAATATTCGATATTCTGCAAAAAAAACCCAGTACAAATAGGTGCTCTTGCGAAAATTGTGATTTCACCGTCGATTGTGACCGTATCAAAACAACTAAAGTATTATTTGGTAGCTCGATCAATGGGCTATTGTGTGACACTCTTCTTGTCAGTGCTGCTTTCAGGTCCGTAAACCGGAAGTAGTCGAAAAAATAGCCGATATTTTGAAAAGAAAAACGTAGTAAAGTTAAAAATGGTGACCTTGCAAAAAACGTGTCGTTGGATAGCCCGCATAATGGACTATTACATGACATCCAAATGATACAAATTCGATGGTTAGGCAATAGATTATGGGACGCCGAAAATGTAGTATTTTCAGACGCTTTTATCTAGAAATGAAATGGGGTTTAACGTCCTACTGTTCTGCTTCGACTGGGCTATTGAAGACGGCCATACGCCATACAGTGTGCTATTAGGTAAATTTTGCCAGGGCAGCGGCACTATGGCCTACTCTTATATCGAGTTCCAACTGGCAAGGGATCTTTTGCGTGCATGCCAAATGTATACACGGGGCCTCGGTTTTCGACCCATCCAAACGACTAGAGAGCTGTCCTTGTCAGGCCCTCCCCCCTGCACCACTGACACGGGGAAACCACGGTTTTTATCTAGAAAACTACTTGTATTTCTTTTCTTAAACTTCTGTTACCCAGAGACCTATCTGTCGTCTAGGGTGTGAATCCAAATGTAAAAGCCTCGCAATGATATAAAGGGTCCAAAAAGGGTCTCAAACCTTGAAAAAAAATCGAAAAATCGTTAAATTAATGACGCTTTTATCTCGAAAACTACTCTTTTTACATTTCTTAAACTTATGTTACTTAGAGTCTTAACGGTGGTCTAGGGTATGAATCCAAATTTAAAAGCCTCAATATAGTATAAATGGTCCAAAAAGGGCCACAATGTTTGATATAAGCGGGGTAACTAGTCAGTAGATGGGGTCAGACTACCAATTATTTGCTAAAATCCGATATTTTGAAAAAAAAATGCAAAAAAAAAAATGAAGATTTTGCCAAAAACGCGATTGCTCCGTTGGATAATACCAGATCAAAAGAGCTAAAGTATGATTCGATAGCCCAGTGAATGAACTCTCGTATGCTTCCTTCGGATTAGTTGTCTGAAAGCAGTTTCAGCACTGCCATGCAGGTCTAGTTATTATTTTTTTTCTAACGCGGGAGCCTATTTCTCCATGATCGAAAACAGATATCGATCTGAAACCAAATTTTCTGTTGGGAAAACATGTGGTGGCTACTTGCTAAACTATTTTTGAAACTTCTGCGCATACCGGAAGTGACAGTACTTTGTAGGGGGGGGGTAGATGGCCGAATGGTTAGCACGTGCGCGCTGTATCATAAAGCCTGTCATTGAGTCAACTGGCGTGGTTTCGAATCCCCGGTTGTACGTGACAAGGAGTTGGGTCGCCTGTCGAACCTCGTGGGTTTTCTCCGGGTCCTCCGGTTTCCTCCCACTGCTAAAGACCCCAACGCGCAAGCGAATTATTGAAATAAAATTAAACCATATGTTAGTCCCGAAATGACCTAGTTTGTGTCGAGTGGACGTTAAACCCCATTTCTCTCTCTGTCTCTGTCTGTCTGTCTGTCTGTCTCTCTCTCTCTCTCAGTACTTTGTATTTTGTTCTGGAATTGAATATCAGCCAGAGTTTCGTCCATTCTTTACCTATTTTCAAACAAATGACATTTTCGGAAACCCTGAATCTTTTCAGAGACAAAAGCTATCTCACATATAAGTTTCATTCCAAGTTATCGGCCTTTATTTTTCGATTTTTTTCTAATTTTCTGCCCATTTTCCAACCCTTTGATTTTTTGTAAGCCTCAAAAAGCCCTGGAACATAAAGCTATATTGCCAGACCGTTGGATAAAGCAATTTCAACAACAATCCGTAAACCGGAAGTAGTCGAAATAATTGTAACATAATGTAATCTTATTACTTAGTTGTCTGACTCCATATATAGGCCTATTTTGTATTAGAGTTACTTCCTGTTACTTGGAATAAACATGGCTCCTTGAATACATGCTTTCTCTATATGCTCAGTCATAATCCTGAACCATCTAGCCTATAAGATGAAACATGGTATCAGAAGTGGTTAAATCTTAAACCTAAACATCAATTTCAACTGATACGTGGTATAAAGACTGAAATATTCATCTTAAAACCTTGGTATTTCCGAAATCCATCCCATCCACATTTTCGTCAATTAAATAGGACAAAATGGCATCCTCCGACTCTATTCTGAGCCCAACGATCGATTGGCGTTCAAAGAATTTGTTAGAGAGCTGGAAGAAATTCAAGCAACACGTAAATTTGATGTTCCAAGGGCCCCTCAAGGAAGCTAGTGCTGCAAAACAGTGTGCATATTTTCTAATTTGTTCAGGGACAAAAGGCATGGATATTTTTAGTACATTCCCAGTCGCCGCGAGAGAAAGCAATAGTTTAACTGATTTATACGCCCAGGTCGAACAATATGTCAACCCCAGATCTAACGCATTATTCGCTAAATATGTATTTCTGTCTCGTAACGAAGAGGAAGGTGAGACAACTCAACAATTCATTGTTGAATTTCAATTGCTTATCTTAGATTGCAAGTACAGAGACCCAGACGAAATGGTTCGTGACCGCATAATATGTGGTGTGAGAGATCAAGCTGTACGTGAGAAACTTCTCAATAAAGGCGATGATCTGACTATGGATACGGCTATAGAAATAGTACGTTCATACAACATCACAAAATCTCAAGAAAAATCAATGTCTATTATGAACAATTCTCCATTGTCAACCACAGAAAATGTTGACGCCATCTGTAGACGAAGATACCAAGGACACGAACAGTCAAGAAGGCGATCAAGTCGTCCCAAAAGGTCATCATTGAGTCATCAGAGCAATAATTGTCAAAATTGTGGCAGTCAACACAGGGATAATGAGAAAGGTCCAGCTAAAGGCTACAAATGTTCTCGGTGTAATAAATGGAATCATTTTGCTAAAGTCTGTAAAAGTTCTCAATTCAGGCAAGATGGACACAGAATACACAACATCGAAGCCGATCACAGTCCAAATACTCTGTACATCGACTCCAACACAAACGATGACGTTAACCAAGACGAAGCATTCATCAACATGAAATTAAATGACAGCCACACAGTCAAATTTAAAATGGATACTGGAGCACAGGCAAATATACTTCCAAACGATGAATACACCAAAATGCCTTTGGAACCTTGTCTCACACATACCAAAGAAAGAATCTCTGGATATTCAGGCTAGTCATTAAAAGTTATGGGTACGGTTCAACTGTCATGCCGTCACAAATCAAAAGTTGAAACAGCAACTTTCTACGTCGTCGATACTAAAGGTCCGCCAATTATACTATGGTTACCTATGTTGAGGTGTATGAAACTCATCAAGTTCGTCTACACTGTCCAGTATACATCTCGACAAAGACATCGTTCCTGCCATACACGCTCCTCGCCGAATTCCACATTCTATCAGAAAACATCTGAAATCAGAATTGGACAAAATGGTACCAAACAACATCATCAGAAAGGTTACAGAACCAACTGATTGGGTGAATTCCCTAGTTACTGTCGAAATGTCTGCCAGCATCGATACGTCTAAGACACGGAAAATTCGTATTTGTCTTGATCCACAAGAAATTAATAAGGCTATCAAGAGACCATATTGCAACATGCAGACACTCGAAAATATATTTTCACAACTGAGCGGAGCGAAATACTTCAGCAAACTAGATGCCAGATCAGGATATTGGAATATAAAGCTCACGGAAGAGTCGTCCTATCTCACAACGTTTAACTCAATCTATGGTTGTTTCAGATTTCTCCGGATTCCATTCGGTCTCATATTAGCACAAGACGTTTTTCAACGCAAGACCGACGAAACCTATGGTGATCTTCCAGGCTGTACAGCAATCGTTGATGATATCGTTGTCTATGGATCAAAAAGAGCAGAACATGATGAAAACCTACGATGCGTTCTGGTACGCAGCCGAGAACAAAACGTCAAGCTCAATCCAGAAAAACTTGACATTGGTACCTCAGAAGTCAGCTATTTCGGGCATCTCATCATAGAGGGTGGCATGAAATCCGACCCTGAAAAAGTCAAGGCGATAAACAACATGAAACCACCGCAGGACAAGAAAGAGTTAGAAACCATGCTTGGCATGATAAACTATTTAGCCAAGTTCTCGCCATCACTATCTGAAGTCACCACTCCTCTCAGGGAACTAACGAAGCATTACATTGCCTTCCATTGGGATCAACGACATAATCAAGCAGGAAATTCTGAAAATGGACACAAACTACTATATCAACATTTCAAACCAAATCCATGTAAGGATTTTGGATACAGAGTTCAAATAATTGAAAAACTTCCTGGTTCAGGACACCTCAGTAATGGCAAAATTGATCCTGCAGTTACACAAAAAAGAACTCACGCAGAAGAAACTTGGATAATAAAATTACAAACCATTTTCCCCTATGGTCTCAATGATAGATTTAAAAACACCGATTATAGTAACTGTGATGAAAACACTTTGATTACAAGAAATTGTTACAAAAAACTTGATCATAAATTTCAAAATAAAAAACGTTCTATAAAAAAATCGAAATTTCAAAAAGACCCAGAAAGTATTTTGAATGAATTGTATTCTGTATGTCAATGCCATACTTCCGATAAATTGTCGTGTGCAGCTTGTGTACTCAAACTAGCCCGACAAATTATACACACTTTGAACAAATCTACAGCTAAGAAACTTGGTGTCCTCATACAGGATATCATCTATTCTAATCAACTTAATGAACGCTTCTTCCTCAATATTACGATGTTATAACCGATTTGATAAATAGTAAATTTTCACCCAAGCATTCAATGCAGCCTCATAAAGTGCAAAAGAAAACACCTGACATGTTATGTAAAATCCTTTTTACAGATAAACATATACAAGACATTGGATTGAATAGAATCTTTAGAGACCGATCAGTAATTAAATCTATACCAGATACTATTCCTAAAATTTCACCTACAGTCGTATACAAATTTTTACCTCCAATTCGTAATAAAATATTTAACTACCATCAAACTATTGAAAACCTTAACGTACAAGAATTTATTAACAATTACGATAACACTACATGTCAATGCGCCAACTCTCCCTTTAAAGACAAGTTTCATGACCATATACTGACAGGAAACTTCGATATTGTTGAAGATAAAAATCTTAAAAAAACTTTTTCGCTTTGGGCCACAATTTCGAGAACAACCTAGTAAAACTCATTTCAAAAAGTTACATAATAATCTTAAATCTCAAATCAGGAAATGCATAGTAGCGTGGTCTGATAAATTTCGTGCATCATTAGAATCTTTTGGAGAATGGAAAAACACTGTTTTTGATCTCTTGTCAAAAAGAATCAAATATATGAAACTTAACCCAAGACACCCGCCACGCGAAGTCCTAAATAATACATCCGCAGTTGAATGTCTTGCTTCTCTTCAAGATAGATTTGTTCTAACGCCTGTCGATAAGGCCAGCAATAATATTGCCTTTATCTGTAAAAAATACTATATTAGAAATATTCTTCTTGAAGTTGGACTTTGGCCCAATACCCATAATGACACTTATAAATGCATTACGGATTTAACTTAACTAGATATTTTACATAACCAATATACATTAACAGGAGTAATGATATTAAAGACAATGTGAAAATAGATGCACTACCTTACATCTATTCTATACCTAAATTCCATAAAACCCCAGTAAAATTCAGATATATAATACCCTCCAGTATCTGCCAAACGAAACCATTAGCTAAGACTATCACCAAAGGGCTTAAATTATGCCAAACCCAACATGCCATTTGGTGCAGAACACTTCGTAGCTATACTGGAATTAATAGGTTTTTTTATAATTGATAAAAATAAACCTATAGTAGACACTTTAGAAAAAATCAATAAAAAAATTAATGCAAACACAATAGAAACGTTCGATTTTTCTACTTTGTATACTATGCTTCAACATGCAGATCTTAAAGATATAGATTGGTTTGTAGATAAAGCCTTTACTGGAGCTTTCGGGAAAGGCAGAAACTTGATGGCCATTTATGCAGAAGATGCTACACTGTAGTTGATAAAAAAATGTCCTTAATATCATACATTTCCTCAATGATAATGCCATATTTGAGGTTGGGAATCAGATAATGCAACAAACCATTGGTTTGCCAATGGGAACTGACCCCGCCCAATTTATGGCAAACGCACATTTATATAAATACGAATTCGACTTTCAAGACCATAAAAGAAAAACAGATTACAAAGTAGCTAAAAGTCTAAACTATACCTTCCGATACATTGATGACATAACAGCTATCAATGATAACGAAAATTTCAACAAATATAAAAGTGAAATATATCCTCCTGAACTAATATTAAATAAAGAAAATTCCGGTACTCTAAATGCATCTGTTCTTGACCTTAACATCAATATAATTAACAATAAATTTAATGTCGGTATTTTCGACAAAACGGACAAATATGGTTTTGAAGTAGTAAAATACCCGTCAGTCTATAGTAACATACCAGATACCACGCTGTATAGTGTTTTCTATTCACAGGCATTACGATTTTTGACAATATGTAACAATAAAGAACTATTTCTCTCCCGAATAAAATCTCTTTACTTTAAATGCACTGCCAAAGGCGCTACACAATTACGCATTTTAAAAGAAATTTCAAAACTTCCATTACTTCAACATACCAAGTTTGACATTTCTTGTAAGTATACAACCGACTACATACTGGATAATAATGATCCAATTTAAATTTATTTTAGATTTTCTGTATTTACCTAACACTGTCTGAATTACCTCCCTTACTGTTATGCCTTTATAAATACACTTACATAGTACGATTTCTTCAACATACCTGTTTTGCATTTCTTGTGTGGGGTACTATATTAATATATTATATATTGTACAATTACATAACTTAATAATTCCGAGTATTCGCTAGAACTTATGGTTTTTAAGCTTTTCTCGTTATTTTATCTGGATTATCGCCCTTATTATTGTGATTTTTTATCACCTTCTAAGATATGACGTCATTCTCAGTCAGCAGACGGATGTCCCTCGAGACAGTCTACATTTCCTATTTGCTTCTTTGTAGTTAGTTTTGTTTTTCTTTTTTGTGACGATGGAACATGTACTCTATATGTATTGAATACTGAAGCGTTTCTTGATTGAATTTAAGAGTTTAGACTACTTTTTATACATTCCACCGATGTGGTTACTTGTATAGTTGAATTTTACTACATATGCTTACATTCGTATTTCGTGTAGCATATATCAGATCATGACTCATGCTGGTATTACACAATGGGTTCTATGGGTTGTATTCCAAATTGTTTTCAAATTTGAGTGAAGTCTGTGTCACTACAGACCCGGGACTGTACAGCGTAGTGGACGCTTACGGCTAGCCCCCGGATCCATTCACTTTTTTTTAATTTTCTGTATGTTTGTGTTTTCCTGAATATGATGTCCTGTCCGTGTATTTGTTTTTGTGTAAATTTTATGTGATGCAGTCCCCCTGCACTTACTATTAGAGAAGGAGTTATACGCTATACTATTCGGGTGCAAGAAATATCACCAAATGATCTACGGTCATACTGTAACTGTCGAGTCCGTCCACAAACCTCTTCAAAGTATCATGAAGAAACCACTATCAACAGCACCAGCTCATCTACAACGAATGCTACTCCAGCTACAGAAATATATCAACATTATTCATGTTCCAGGAAAAGACATTCCAGTTGCTGATACACTCAGTAGAAATTCATTAGTCAACCTTCAGATAATATGTCTGAAGAAATGGATGTCCAAGTCCATGCCGTCATATCATATTTACCAGTCAGTGATCACAAAATGACTATACTACGTCAGGAGACTGAACAAGACGACCAAATGACAAAACTGAAATATACAATCCTGAGGCGCAACAGGTGTCATACATCCATCCGAGAATTTTGGAACTATAGAGACAATCTCACCATTATGGATAATCTGATATTCAAGGGTGATCAAATCATCATACCAACTAAACTACGCCAAGAGATGCTCGCCAAAATTCATTCAAGTCACCTTGGAATCGAAAAGTGCAAACGGCGTGCTAGAGATGTACTATTCTGGCCACGAATGAACTTTGAAATTAAACTACATATCTCAAAATGTTCAATTTGTGGTGTTAAACAAAACCGCAATTGTAAAGAACCGTTATAATCACATCAGATACCCAAGGGACCGTGGCAGAAAGTTTGCACAGATTTATTCACTACACACCACAAAGACTACCTAATTCTTATGGATTACTACAGTTGATTCTTTGAGATAGACGAACTACCAACACTCTCAACTACTACAGTTATTCGCAAACTCTCATCTCATTTTGCTAGACAGGGTATACCAGAGATTCTGTTCAGTGATAACGGCCCACAGTTCTCAGCAGCTGAATTTCGTGACTTTGCCAACAAATGGGACTTCAAACACCAAACATCCAGCCCCAAATATAGTCAGTCAAATGGTTTAGCTGAAAAGAGTGTGCAGACAGCTAAGCGCATCCTTGATGAAGCGAAGAGAGATGGAGCAGATACGTTCATCAATCTTCTTGAATATAGAACAACACCAGTCGATAACACAGCATCACCGCCCCAACTTCTAATGAGTCGACGTCTTCGACCAATCTTGCCAGCAACAGATAAACAACTACAACCAGCTGTAACCAACGTCTAAAACTTCAAACTAGACAGAAACAATTCTACGATCTATCTTCTAAGCATCTACGAAAACCCCAAAACAACGAAACAGTCTATGTGCAGAAACTATTCAACGACGATACCTCATGGTCACCGGGAGTCGTAACTACAATATTGCCAAATCGCTCATATATTGTCACAACTCCAAATGGTACCGAATATAGACGCAATCGCAAACACATCAAACCACATCATCCAAATCAAGAAGATCCAAATACCCATCCTAAACTAGCTCATCATGAGCAACCATCAACTTCTACTCAACTGCATAGTACTCACAGTAATAGTACAACAACATCAGCCCCAAATATAGTCAGTCAAATGGTTTAGCTGAAAAGAGTGTGCAGACAGCTAAGCGCATCCTTGAACAATAACACTAGACCAAAGTCAAACCGTGTCACAAAGAAACCAAACAAACTAAACTTATACATGTAAATTGTTCTGTATTCCATTTGACATTAATGAATGAAGATCAATTTTACCAAAGGACCTTGTGAACTGTTTAATCTATATTTCAAATGTAGATACTCAATAATTTTATTTCCCTTCAAAACAGGGGGGATGTAACATAATGTAATCTTATTACTCGGTTGTCTGACTCCATATATAGGCCTATTTTGTATTAGAGTTACTTCCCATTACTTGGAATAAACATGGCTCCTTGAATACCATTCTCCACACAAGTCTCGCTACCCAGCATTCGACTCTGCCGTCGGCTCGCGCACTAAACCAGTTGACCTAGAGGTCATTGGTCACGTGATTAACTACATGATGAAAATGGCATCTGTCAGAAAAGTTCCTGGCGTTATAAACACTTGATGAGTTTTACTCAATTTTGTCATTAAATACTACCCCTCCGAAAGAGAGAGAGAAATGGGGTTTTACGTCCCTCGACACAAACTAGGTCATTTCGGGACTAACATATGGTTTAATTTTATTTACATAATTCGCGTGCGCGTAGGGGTCTTTAGCAGTGGGAGGAAACCGGGGGACCCGGAGAAAACCCACGAGGTTTGACAGGCGACCCTACTCCTTCTCACGTACAACCGGGGATTCGAAACCACGCCAGTCGACTCCATGACAGACTTTATGATACAGCGCGCGAACGCTAACCATTCAGCCATCCAACGCCCCCCCCCCCCTCCGAAAGAAAACAGTCTTATTTTGCATGTTTCGTGTGTAAATGTATTAGGCCTTACGATCCCGTTATAAAGGTAAATAGATCCACGTGTATTATATTCTAAAATTAGGACGGCGACATCCGCAGTTTGTATTTACGACCATTGAACCCCGTAATCTTACGCGAAAGAGTTCCCTGTATATTTGTAAATACTTTATTATTTTGCAATAAATATGACCCCATTTCTATTTTAATATAGTAATAGTAACAATGTATTATTAGTTATTTGGTATTCATCGTATCGTTTATCATTGTCTATAATCACCAAGAATCTTGGTGGCGTAATCAAATGAGCCGTTAGCAGAGGTTAGTGTGAACTGCAAGGGAAGACAACTCTGTTTGGGAGATTGCTTGAATACATGCTTTCTCTATATGCTCAGTCATAATCCTGAACAATCTAGCCTACAAAATGAAACAATAATGTCCGATATTTTTTTTTTTTTTTTTTAAAAAACGCAAAATATGGGTGTTTTGGGGAAAAACTCTATTTCACCGTCTGATATCAATGAAGTAAACAAATTAAGGTATCGTTAGGCGGCACGAGGATTGGTTGTCGTATGATAGATTTTATCTCGAAAACTACTCTTATTTCATTTCTAAAACTTCTGTTACTTATAGAGTCATAACGGTGGTCTAGGGTGTGAATCCAAATTTAAAAGACTCAATGGTCGAAAAAGGGCCACAATCTTTGAAAAATGTCGAAAAATCGTTATATTTCTGAAGATGTTTGTAATAGTATAAGGGAAGTAACTAGTCGTAACCAAGTTGAGGCCAGATCTGTAAACTGGAAGTAGTCGAAAAAACATCCGATATTTTTAGAAAAAAAACAATCTGAAAGACTATTGTTTTTACTAACATTATTATTATTATTGAATAGTATTATTATAATTATTATTATTATTTACCGCGGGAGCTTATTTCTCCATGATCGAAAACGGATATTATCTAAGACCAAATGTTCTGTGGGGAAACCATGTGGTGGTTACTTGAAAATCTGTATTTGAAACTTCTGCGCTGACCGGAAGTGGCCG